>NC_062563.1:9327500-9627500 GCF_022837055.1 Prionailurus viverrinus
AAAACCATAACTATTAAAAAATGCGTGATTCTACCACCACAAATTATCCCGCATGCAACTGTCTTATGCGTATCACAGGCTGGGAATGAGCTTCTGGAACAAGGGCGAGCTCACTTTTCCCATTAAGAGCCAAATAGTAAATATTTGAGGCTTTGAAGGCTAGGAGACAAAATCAAGGATATTATGTAGGTACTTAGGTAACATAAGAGAAAACAAATTTCCACATTTTCCCCCTCTGCTGAACACTTAAAAATGTCAAAGTCATTCTAGCTCACGAATCCTACAAAAACAGGTGGTGGGCTGAATCTGGCTCATGGGTCACAACTTAGAACCCTGCTCAAAATCACATATCTGATATTCATTTGAACCTTCTCTGAAATTCCCATAATGGCGAGTGAGACATAAGAGGACTTATTTCACGGGATGGTTATGAAAAGGAAAACCGGTTGAAACACGTTCAGTGCTTACTTAGCACACCACCTGGCACAAAGTAGTTATTCAGTTAACGTCAGTTGTGGTTCTTGTCCCTGTCATCATCATCAGCTTCTCTCTCAATGAGGTCAATTGGTCACCGAGTACCTTGCCTGGCACACAGTAGGCACTCAACAATTGATGGACGGTGTTTTTACTTCAACTGGTTGGAAAACTGTTTCTCAGCCTTCTTTGCAGATCAGACTCAAGTGGGAGGCTATTTTTAAAAACATATGCTGACTTCCACTTCTGGAAATCGTGATGTCAAAATTCGTCCAAAAAATAAGCTGAACACTTGTGTGTGTGCGTGTGTGTGTGTGTGTGTGTGCGCGCGCGCACGTGCGTGCGTGTGCGTGTGTGTGTGTGTTTGGGGTTTTTTGGGTAAGTTCTAGGGGTGATTCTGATGATTCTAACCAGAAACCCGTGCCTTCGAGGGCACTTAATCTGGACAACAGAGTCAGAAACTCCAATCCCCAAATGGCCCATCTTCTCTGCCTTATTTTGTGGCCGCATACAACAGGGCTAGTGCTCAGCCCCCTTTGGAAAGTCCATCAGTCAGTCAACAACTGGGGTTAACTGAGCACCTGTTATGTGCCAGATCTCAAGCTAATTGCTGGGGACACAGCAGTGAAGGAAGCAAAGGCCTACAATACAAGAGCCCCTTCTCCTCATCTACCCTTTTCCATGCTGGATTTTTCTACTTAGCCCTTACACATTTAAATGTATGTTGGCTCTGCCCCATGAGAGGAGGGACCTGATATATTGTCTCCACTGTCCCCTCCCAGCCTAGAGCTGTGCTTAGCACACAGTGAGTGTGACCAATAAAGATTTGTTCTCACAGGCAGAACAGGGAACTCCGCACCTCTTCGAGCGCCAACCCGATGGCCAACCCAAGGTAGAGCGTGTGCTCAGCCTCCTTGGTGCTGGAGTTAAGGGTGGAGCATATTTTCTTGTCCGGCCCCCTCCTGGCTGTTAAATCTGAAATCCCTGCTTTAAGCCATAGTTGATCCATGTGTTCATTCATGACTGGTAAGAGGTATTAAATAGGATGACGCTCAGTATGTGGATGAGGTTTAACAAGTAGCAGTTCTGTTGCCTCATCACCTGCAAATGACTCAACAGAAGACAGTTCTAGAATGTTCTGACAATTCCTAAGGAGACAGACTGAGTAGCAAGTCACACGCATCTCCTAGTCCTCACGAGAGGATATGCCTGTGAACGTGCATCTGATTATTGGACAAGTACTTCTTGAGCTTCTAGCATATACTAGACGCAGTGCTGGGGCCTCAGGACATGGGGACGATAAAGCCAGGCCTCTGCCTTCACGGAACTTACCGTCTAGGGGTGGGGGTGGGCAGCACGGAGAGATGGATGAGAATCAAGTAAGCCAAGAATGGTAAAATGTCAACGCTGAAAAGAACAAAGCAGAGATACATGGTACTTTCCGGCCAATAATGGGGACAGGGGTGGGCTTGATATAATCCGAGGCATCACAGTTTCCCTGAGCAGGTGATACTCAGGCCGAGACCCGAACTACGTGAGGTGTTGGCTAAACTGAGCGGAGGGAAGAGCTGGGCGACAAGGAGAACAGGACAAAGCCAGAGCACGGGAGGAGAGAGCACTGAGGGTGTCCTGCCAGAAAGGAGCCAGCCTTCCAGGGCGCTGTAGGCGAACTCTGCTCAGACATAACGCGCTCACAAATCCCCTGGGCATCTTGTTAAAATGCAGTCTCTGAGTCAGCAGGGCTGGGGCAGGGCCTGAGAATTTGCATGTGTCCAGCAAGCTCCCAGGAGACACCAAGGCCGCCGGCCCCCAGAACGCACCGTGAGTACGAAAGTTTTAGGCCATGACTCGATCCTCGGAGCAGGGGTGAGGTTAGGGGAGGGGGTTTTCCTGATATCTCTCTGGACTCTGTGAAAGCATCTGGCAGCCCGGGAACCCTCTGGAAGCCTGTAAGGTTCAGCTGGTGTCGGTACTCCCTCGCTGAGACTTTGCAGACACCTGTATCAGTCCCAATTCTACGTGGCATCCTCACAGAACAGGCTGTCTCCGCCCGGCACAAACTCCCTCGCTTGGGTGTTGCAATTCGGAAACTCTGAGGAGTGACCGCACACATGGATTTTTTTTTTCCTTTCAACCAAACTAGGCTTGCCATAAAAACGTATGGATACAGATATACATATACACACACACATATATACACACGCGTCTATAGACAGTCTTTGAAATGTAACCATAGCCACACGAAGGACTGAAATGAAATCTTAAAGACACTAAATCATCTCACATTAAATCATCGGAGGATTATGAGGCTGGGATGCTTTTGTTGTCGCCGCAGGTGTCCGGGCAGACCCAGACTTCTCCCTCCAGAGGCCGTGGGATTAGACATCTCAGGACCGCCGGTCCAGTGGGCAGGTGGATGCTGAACCCACCTGGGGAGGCAAGCACATGAGCCAGGACGGACGAGGCTGGAGAGGCGAGAACCAGGAAAGCAGCTTCCTGCACGCCACCTTCGATGCTCTCTCCCAGGCCCGCTGATTGTCTTTGCAAGACAATCTGGGTGACAAATGTGGGCCCGAGGAACACTGCCCTTGTAAGCAATCCCAGCTGCTCCGAACGAATGTCCCCAAACAAAGGTTGCATGCCACCCCTCCACCATGCTTGCCGCTCAATTTAATGACTCTCCTCTGCAGCTTTAAATCAAAGGTGGCTCCTATTAAGTATAATTACCTTTGCCAGCAGCTTGTAGAACACAGTAAGTGAGGGGCCACTAAGCAGGATGGTTTCTACAGGACATTATATATGCCTTGGGCTAAATCAACAGCGGCCAGGACCCGTAGCTTCGGATACACGTATAACTCAGCCACGAGCAAACGTGTGTGGCTGGTAGAGCATCACATACTCACATAAACACAGCGATTCCTTCGCCTACGTCAGCAGCCCAGAAACACCACGATGCAGGAGAATAAAGGAGGAGGAAAGGCTTCTCTGAACCTTGCACGCACAGTGCCTGTTTGTTATGTCAGTTTTTCTGCAAGAAGGCAACTTGCCGTCCAACCAGCTAGTCTCTGAACAAGTCCCAAATGCAGTAGAAGAAAGCAGGCAGCGTCTCGCTTTCTCAACCGCAGAATGCCCACATCTGACCCCCTTTCTTGCCCCGGGAAAGCGGGGAAGTGACACTACCCCAGCTGGCTTTGACATAGTCACTTTTCTCCCGTTCAACCTCGCCACATCCTTCATTCCTGACGCACAAAAACATCTTTTTAAAAAAGAAAATCACGGGCATCTTTAGCGTTTCAGGCTCGTCAATTCCCATTTTGCCCAGTTAATCAATAATTCAACACCTGAAAGGAAAGGAAAGTTGCCAAGGACTTTTGGCCTTAACCGAAAGGAAGCTATGGTGAGCGAGACTTAACAATGTGGTTCTTTCAATCCGGGGGCTGAAGCTCACCTCCAACTCCACGTTTATTACACAACGTGCCCGGAAGCACGAACGTCTCCAAAGACATTATTCTGGTAGTTCTCACGGTTACCTCCATAACCATCACATTAACGAACATTTATTGAGCACTTACTATGTGCCATGTATGCATGAAACACACTATATACTCAATCTGTATAACCCCCCTGGCAACCCCACATGGTATCAGGATAATTATTTTCAAAACTGAGAACCTAGTGCTTAGAAGGTTAATAGCTTATCTAAGGTCAGACAGAAACTAAATAACAGCCTCGAGGGGCGCCTGGGTGGCGCAGTCGGTTAAGCGTCCGACTTCAGCCAGGTCACGATCTCGCGGTCTGTGAGTTCGAGCCCCGCGTCGGGCTCTGGGCTGATGGCTCAGAGCCTGGAGCCTGTTTCCGACTCTGTGTCTCCCTCTCTCTCTGCCCCTCCCCCGTTCATGCTCTGTCTCTCTCTGTCCCAAAAATAAATAAACGTTGAAAAAAAAAATTAAAAAAAAAAATAACAGCCTCGATTTGAATCTTCATCTGAGTTCAAGGCCATCGGCTGTAACCCTTCAGAGCATACAGCATGAGGCTCTTGACTCTGTTGGCCCGGCATCCAGTCTCCCTTACTTTGGTAATATCACCTTGATTTTGCTTTGGTGACTGGCCACCAGCTGCTCCTGGCTCCTGCAGCACTGGGGGCCTACATGAGCGAGGCCGGCCAGTCAGAGGCCAGTGATTGGTTGGGGGAAGGCTATGCAAACCCATGTGGGCCAACGTAAACCCTGGAGCCGATTCGCTGGGGGTCCTCTGAAGGAAAGCGTTCTTCTGCCAGAATTGCTAAGTCATACGCTGCCAGGTGACCATTGTGACCACCGTGTGTGAAAAGGAAGGAAGAGTCTCAGAGATAGACCTGTCCCAATCCCACCCCTTGGGTCTCTGTACCTATAGGTGCCAAGGCTGAGGCTCAGTTGAGTCATGCGGATGAGGGATAATTTATCACCAGTCCATGATTCATTAAAAATCTGGCTGAGTGCACCCTTAGAGGCAAACACTCCTGGGGTTAAATTCTAGTTGCACTATATATTTGCTATGTTAGTGTATCACTTAACAGCTCTGTGCCTCAGTTTTCATGGAAAATGGGGATATGAGCAGTGTGCCTATCTCCTTAGTTGAGAGGAAAGCTGAATGAAGTCAGGTACATGTAAGGGATCCGGGGCAGTGCCTGGCACGACTTAGTAAATATTAACGAGTCTGATTATGATCTTTCAGAGAACAAAGCAGAGAAAAGTTTATGGTGAGGAGTGAAAAAGATCCAGTGTAGCCAACTAGAGCAAATCCAAAAACCTTTACAGAAAGTTATTGCCCTAAGAGCTGAGTAGGGGCGAGGATATGCAGGCAAGAAGGGACCTGGGTTCAGGAATGGTTCCTTGGAAGAAGTTATCCATCCTTGATGGAAGTGCCAGGGGCTGCCTGGGATAAAATCTTGACAGATCAACAATTAGACCCAGAAGTAAACACACACACACACACACACACACACACACACACACACACACACAGAGAGAGAGAGAGAGAGAGAGAAATGAGCTTGAATTCCTAGTGAGTCATGGATCATCTCCATCCATCCATCCATCCATCCATCCATCCATCCATCCATCCAGTTAAGACTCCCTGGCTTTGTTCTGGGTACTCTATCACTAACCTGTCAACGCAGAGGCTATGCCTTCATTATCCTCATAGTCCTGGCACACAGCACAAGGTCTTGAAAACAACAGAAATTAATAAATATCTGCTGAATGAATAAAATAATGACTCTCAAATACATGTACCCCTTTCATGAACTTATCTTCCACGAATCTGATCGATCCAACCAGCCCTCCTTCCCTCATGTCGTTTCCATGTCTCTTTCAGGTTATTCCCGGATCGAGGTTCGTGCCCTGGAAGACCTACAGGCAACATCAATGTCCACCAGCAAAGTTTCACGCTCAAGCCCTCACCCCACAAATTCTCCTTTGCTCCTCTGGAAACAAGAACTGCCTTTTATTTTTATTCCATGTTCCTCCCCTAGAAAATTAAAACATCTCCATCCACAAATGGCTTTGCTGAGTGGTTTATCTGTCACAGCTGTTTTCGTGATGCAGGAACTCTAGGAAACCCTTCCCCTTATTTTAATGAATTTTTTTTTTTCTTTTCGTAAAGAATGTTGTAAGTTTCCGTCGCTACTGTTTTATCTTGGGGGACTCGCCACTAACTTGCCCAAGTCCTTCCCTACTGCAGGAGAGCAGATCACAGTACGTGCCCCAGCATTCCAACCGAAGTTACAAGCAAGTATTTCTGTTTGTTTATCGGAGTGCTGGGGCAGACTCAAAAGTTAAACCAGAGCACAAAACTTTTCTTGCGGAGTGGGTGCCCAGGGGAATACGGTCTAAAATGAAAATAAGATCATTGTTTTAAAAAGAAAAAAAAAAAACCCACCTCATACCGTGCATTGTTACACATTTGAAAACATCTCCATGTTCCTTAAATATTCTGCTTAGAGTACTAACAGGTCAGTCCACAGGAAATGCAAGAATACGTTATATTTTAATCAGGGCACATAAAACACTGTCTAGAATGTTATGTTGCCCGGGGGAATGCCGTGAGCAGGGAACGTTTACAAACTCCAGGTCAGTCCCCCCATTACATCACTGTGAAAAAAAGAAATTTATGAGGTTAAATTATATGGATGTTATATATTGGAACTGTTAGCCCATTCCCAAATGAGAATGTTGGCTGAAATAGCCAGATTCCCTGAGAGAAATTTTTAAGTACTTGTATTGTGGATGTTTTTATGGTAACTTTCTACCAAAAAAAAAAAAAAAAAAAAAAGTGAAGACATATTCTTTGAAGATCATGAAATGAATAAAAAAAAAAAAAAAAAAAAAGAGAGAAGCCTCACAACTAAAAAGTCCAAATTCCAAACGAGAGGGCACCTAAAAGAGTTACTTATGTTCTGCTTGTCCAAAGATAATAACACAGAAGTTACTTTGTGGAACTTACTCGTGATTTATTTCATCCATTCTTCATCTAAGTGATTGGAAACACAGATGTTGATGCCATAACCTTGCTTCCAGTAAATAATTCCTCAAAGGACACACATTTGCTTAACCGTCGTCACAAGATGATAAAACTTATGAAACATTTATGGAAGCAGCAATGCAGTTTTGTTGGTTTATGGGTTTGGCAAGTTTTGAAACTCGGAGCCCCAAATTTTCCACCTTCCCTTTGCCTCCGTAAAGGGACAGTATCTTTGGGGAGGTTCCCGTACCTGGACTGGAGAGACTGCTCCCCCCCTCCCCACCTCGTTCTTTCTTTCTCCATTTGTGGCTGCAGTTTGACAGTCAACAGAAGGGCTGTCGTGCCGATCTCAAAGAACAATAATTAAACCAAAGGGACAGCAGACAAAGTGCTCTGTGGGACCAACAGAGGAAGAATAAAAACCCCGCCAGGGAACTGTTTTCTTACGGTTTCCAGCCTGCTTCAGAGATAAGCAAACGTTCACATGTGCGATGTGTGTGCATTCGCGTATCCATTCAACATTTACTGAGAATCCACTATATTCAGCCCTGTGGGCGCAAATCGTGCAGGTATCTAAATATTCCAAAGGCTCCAGGAGCCTTGGATGACTCTTCAATTCACTCATTTAGTCATCCGGGTATTCAACAATAACACCCACTGTAAATGAAATGGGCCCCGTGCAGAGCCTACCTTCCTGCACCAGCTACAACTGATACCCTACAAATTTAGTGCTGATTTTCCTGTGCAGGCAACATCGGTGTAACTATGGTTCTGTTTCTCAGAACCCCCAGGGAATTGCCACAGAGAGACCCCTGGGGAAATAACACTGTGATGCTGGCTTCACGTTCACGGGGAAAATCCCCAAGAGCTTTGTGGTTGATTCCATTAATAGGTCAGCCTCGGCGTGAGCATCTGCATCGACGAGGTCCACCACCAACACAAAACTCGTGCATAACAAGGTCCGTCTACACTCGGTCTTTACCCCCAGACACACAAACACTCAAAGCATACGTGATCCCGCCATATGTGAAACACACACCCACGACACACCCAAAAGACACACAATCACAACTCACCCCCACAAGAAAACACGCTCACAACACACACTTCGACACATGCTAAGGACGATGCTGATCTTGGTTGTGAAAAGCAGCTGGTACCAACATCGACCCTCCAGATCCTGAGGTCCTACCTTATTACTATTTCTCCCCCCAGGACTGAGCAGCTTGCCTCGCTACATGTTTGCTAAACTGCATTAAAGGTCAGTCTGACGGCCTAACATGCCACACGGCCGAACTGGCTACTGTTACGGTTCACCTTGTAACACCTCTAAACAAAATCCCAGGGTCCTTCCTTTCCTAACCTGACCCACCCATGTTTAACACCGCATGGATTCCAGGATCTGGATGGCAATGGTTGTCTGACTCTGAAGCTCCATCGATTACACCCCCTGAGGACAAATGAAATTTCTTTTATGCTATTCACACTTCCCTTTTAACGTCTCTGTGCTCCCCACTCCACCCCAAGACGACGAATGCTCTCATGCTGGATGTACCTGAGATTCAAGCCATGTTGATGGTTGAGTCTCACGCATTATTGGGATTATTGACGTATTTTATTTATTCAGTTTACTTGCTTCAAGGAAACATTTCACCAGCGCCTACTAGGTGCAAATGAGCCAGTTAAATTTTTGGTAAGGTAAGTGTATATTTCAGGAAAGACACCAAGAAGGTTCAAAGTAAGAAATACTAGCTGTTTCCATAATGTTTACTTTTCTCAACTGAATCTCTTGCTAAATGCAGTAAAATTCTCACAACTGTTTTTCTCCGCATCAATTATTTATGTGACAATTGTAAAAATTCTTAAGAATAGCCGGTACAGGATTGTACGTAATAATGAAAACTTTAAAAATATGCTAAATGTCTATTAACAGAGGAGTTGATAAGTGTGTAAAAATACACATTCTTATGGTAGAATATTATAAAGCATACGAAAAGGAATTCACTGTATTTTTAAATCTATTCTCTCTGTCTCCCTCTTTTTTTCTTTAGCTGCCTATCTACATACTTGGATAGAGTCTACACACAGACTTAAAAATCAATGTGCAATACATAGTGTAAAAAATATTTGCATACAAATATTAAACATACACAGAAGGACAATAATGCTCCTCGCTACATATGTATGCAGGCAGAATTATAAACAACGGAGGATATGCCCACCAAAGTCTGAATAGTGCCTGCCTCTGGGGAGAGAGGGAGGGTGGGGGGAAATATTAGTATCTGCTGAGCACTTACTATCATGGAACACTGCTCTAAGTACTTAACAAGGATCTACTTTTTAAAATCCTCATAATGGTGCTTACAAGTCACTGCTCTCCTTTATGCCTATTTACAGGACTGAGGCACAGAAATTTTAAGATTGGTGTTCAAAAGTGATACAACTTTATCTGTGAAGTTTAACTCCTTTCTATCCGAAATTTACTCATCAGGTGAAAAACGCTCATCTTATTATTGACAGCTCTCCCTTTTATTCTCTACGATTGACTATCCCCATCCAATGTTAATAATGAAAATGTTTACGTTAAAGACAAGAAAAGAAGATGATTATTTCATTCCATTACATACGAAAATAACCTCAAATCAGAGAGCGAGGCAGTTTGCCAAACTGTGTTATTACAAGACTTGCTTCAAAATGCCACCGCATTCAAAAATTAAACACCACCACCAACAAACAGATCCACAAAACCTACAACCGACAACAACTACAAATAATTGTTAGGGGTTTCCTTTTTTTCCCCCTAAGAAAGATCCTATCATGATTTCTGTTGTAGGCAACATTTGCCCTCTGAGACCCAAGCCCCTCGACCTTCACAATCATCTCTTTTTCAGATTCTTCAAAGTAATCATTTAAATGTCACCTATAATTAAATACTTACAAGTAAGAAACACCTTTAGAGACCCTGACCATAAATATTATGAGGAGCGCTAAACGGGAAATCTGGGAGGCCAGCTTTTCATTTGCTAAAATAAATAACGGGCCAGCATCATTGCACGTATTCCACATTTTTGATGGCCAGGAGGAGTCATGGGGCCTACAAGAGATTTATGGAGAACAGATGAGCAGCGTCTGATTTCAGGACACATCCGCAAAGATGCTGTAGGAAGTGGACGAGCACGATCACTTATTGAGACACCCCAGATGGACCGTGTTCGTGGTTTTCATGTTTCTGTGATCGTGGTTTTCATGTTTTTTTTCTCCTTCTGTTTAATCAAACAGGAATGGACTTACGAAATGCCATTGTGGCATGTGGAAAGCTCAATAGGTTTCAAAAATCATATATATATATATATGTATATATATATACATATATATATATATATTTTTCATCTTCATAGGCTCAACTTTTAAAGGTGGTGCTTTGGATTTAGATAAGCAGGATGATGCTCTTTATTTATTTATTTTTTTTCTTTGCCACAACTGACTGACTTCAACCTGGAAGAAACCCTAAATTTCAGCTCGCGCCCTTAGTCTGCATGTCTCTCTCCCAGCCTGGGGACGTTTATTTACGTGATGCTCAGCTATTGAGCATTAAATACTGTGAGAAGCAATGAAACACAGCGTCTGAGTGCTCGGCCTTTGGTAGGCAGAGCCGGGTTTCAATGTCTTGTTTGGAAGCTTATGTGATCTTCAAGCTATTTGTCATTCGATAATTCTCTCATCTCTTCAATGGGCCCATAATAACACTATCTGGCCTTCAGGATGTCATCGGGAGAGACTTTATGTAGGTGGCCTGCATGAAGTCCATGCTCTGTAAATGTTAACTAGTAAGGGTAGACTTTCTGGTTTGGCATCATGCGGGTCGACAAGCGGTATTTTATGTTGACGGTATGATGTTGACTAGGTTGACGGTCACTGTTGCATTATGACAGCGACAGTTAGGACTGGCATCATCTTCCTCATCACCGCCATCATCATTTTGGTCCCATTTGCTCACGGAAGCCCAGATGATAGAAAGGGCTCAGAAATCTCATTGTTGGGAGGAACCGGGAGAGAAAAAAGAGGGAATTGATGAAGGAGAAGAGCCACTGAGGAAAGCAGGAGAAAATACGAGACAGAATGAGATGGTGAAGGAGGCACCAAAGAAAAAAGCGAGGTTTTCTGCCCTCCCATTCTGTAGCGTTTCGGGAATTTCCGAGACTGTAAGAAACAAAAAAATCAAGCTCTGGGCGATTCCTTGTGTTTCCTTCTTGTCTCTTGACTCTGGTATCTAGGGTGCCGGCCAACTCCCGGGCAGACAGGGCCCCTATTCTATATTGGTTGCGTTGCTTGTCTTTCAACTTAGCTGAAGGACTCTCTGGGCTCTGATGTTCCGTGCTATGACTAGGTAGATAGATGAGCGAATGGATGCATTTCTCTGCCGAAAGGCATCAGGGAAAGTGGTCCCCCCATTTCTAAAAACTAGGCGATTGCCACAAGAGACTGAAAGGAGAGAGTGCTTATATATTTTCTGTTGACTAAAAGCCAAAAGTGGATATGGATCCCCTTGGATAATTTTTTAAATGTTTTGGCATTCCGAATTGGGAGAGAGAGGGAGGGAGGGAGAGAGAGAAAGAGAGTAGAAAAAGGAAGAGGGGGGGAAGACAGGATCTGGCTTTGGTTTTTACAGCATCCTTCTGGCTGCCATGTGATGTATTAGAGACCAAGGCTTCAGGCAGTTTGACCACGCAGGAGGCTATCTGCTTAGATTCCCGCCCCCCGTATCCTGCAATTCAAAGCCATGGTGGGTGCTTCAAATACAGATTCATGGGCCTCCGCCCCATCCTGTGGAATGGGAACTACTAGGCCCCGGCCTGGGACTCCGCAAGGTTGCACTTCCGCCGGTTTTCCAAGTGATGACGACACCAAGTAAAGGCGAGAACCACCCCTCTATTCCACGTGCCAAACCAGAACGTTATTCCCAATTCCTCCGTATCTGCAAAGTTTCCTCGGCCAGTAAAGGCTCTCCAGTGTTTCTCTCTGATGTTCTGAGGGGGGGGGGGAGGGGGGGAGGAGTTCCTTCTGGTGTTCAAAGTGTTTTGAAGTTTTACTGAAAGCCTCTGTCTTCCAGGTGTTCCTTTGACCCAGATGCGACTTGGCAGCCTTTGGGCACATCTGGGTCATGAATCCCCTGCCCTGTCCGGGTCCTGGGCAACCACAGGGTCCTCCCAGCTAGTCATTCTGCCCCATCCTCACAGTCTGTGCAAGTCCCTGCCCCCAACTATTGCTTTCGCTATATATTTCCTTACAGCGACTCCCTCTTTAAAGTCCTCATGTAATTTTATTTTATAATGAAAATTTATGTCCCCACAGTCCGTGAAAACCCAGCATCATTTGCCGTTAACGATCAGAAAAGGAAAATCCAAGCGTTACTTGAAAAAGTCTCTGAATTCGAGGTCTACCCTCTCTGATAAAGGGGCATGAGACAGCTGTTTAAGGCAGGCTAACAGCAACTAAGACTTGCTTCTTGATTAAATCAGAGGGGTTGAAAACAGTGTTGGAAAAGGAACATCATTTGCACTTAGTGCGTGAGTCCGTGCTGCTTAAAACTATTTACCACCAGTGGTACGGCCGCCCATAACGGAGCAGCTCTGGCTTTAAAAGCCTTCAGGAATAGGCTTGCTTTGCTCACTGAAACCCTGCAGAAAGCTCTGGCAGGCCTGGGCAGAGGAGACGGCCATCTGGAGTGTCCACTAGAGGAGGCCATGGTACCAGTCAGGGGTCTTGTTTGGCCCCTCCCCACAGAGACGCAATTTTGTCTCCTGGGGTTTTCTCCCTGTGACTGCCAGTCACCATGCCCCCATCATTCATTCTATCAAATCACACTGATTGAGCACCAACTACGTGCCAGGCTTTGTGGACGGGAGGCAGGTAAGACAGAAGGCAGGTCCCTTCACGGTCATGAGCTCAGACTCGCGGTCATGATTATCGAGCACTTACTATGTGTGAAGCACTGTTCTAACTGCTTTGCAGGGGTTCATACTGTGCTCCCCGACAACCCAAGGGGGAGGTTGTATGATCGCTACGTTACCAATAAGGAAATCAAGGCATGGAGAGGTTTATTAACTTGTTACCGTAATGACTAAAATGTATTGACCACTTACCTTGTACAGGGCACTGTGCTAAGCACGCCCTCTGATTTGTCTCGGTGAATCCTTGTAAAAACCCCATGAGATGAGTTCTTCTATCAGGTCTACTCTGCTAATGAGGAAATTGGAAGTCCGGGAGGTAAAAGTGCCTAAGGTCATACAGGGAGGAAGTGACCCTTTGGAGAGAAATCGACTCCAGGGTCACCCCCCTGCCCTGACACTGTGTCGTCTGATGGGTGTGTGGAGCTGGGGAAAGGCGATTCCAGGACTCCACGAAATGTGCTTGGAAGAGGGCCCTTTCCCCCTCTACAGTCAATTCTAGAATCAATGCACCTTCAAACGTTTTCCCTCGTTTCCAGTCTGGCTCAGAGAATGACCCCACACCTTTCCTCCAAGCTCCGCCACCCTGGCCACCTTGCTGCCCGCCAGCCCCCGCCTTGCTCCTGACCCACAAGGTCACACGTGTCCCCAGTGGGCACGGGGCGGGGGGGCGCTTCTCTCCCCGCGACGTCCCTCAGAACCCAGCTGCAATGTCACTTGCACTGAGAGGCCTTTTCTGGGCCTCCCATCCAAGACGGCGCCCCCTCCCCTGGTGCCCTACGCCCTGCCCGCCTTTGGGCCTCTCTCGGGCACACGCCACACACTGGCATATGACCACATGCACCCGCTCACTTGTCTGGGATCTCTGTCTGCCACACTAAATGGAAGCTTCAAGAAGGCAGGCCTTTGTCAACTTCCTTCAAGCCTCCGGTTCCAGCACCTCCCGCGGTGCCTGGTGCATAGCAGACCGTCAGTAACATCATCGGTTAAATAAAGATTTCAAGGCAGGCAGCCCAAACTCCCACCTGCTCGCCACCGAGATCCCAAATCCCTTTGTCCTGAGATACACCTTAACAGGCACCAGCCAGCCTCCCTTCTCCCCTCTCCCAGACGCTAATCTGAAGGTGACAATTAAAAAGTGGAGAAGGCGTTACCAGGAAACAGCCTGTAGCCTTCTCCCATTAGCTTAACAACCCCTAAGCTTTGCCGCCTCTCCTGGGGCCTGAGGGGATGAGCACAGGTTTGCCCTGGGGGAGGGACAGTTGCCCAACCCTGGGAGGCTGCGCACCTGGAGGGCAGAGGGAGAGGTCCAGCTCAGGGGTCAGAAATGAGGATTCCCCAGCCCCTTCACCAACATCAGGGACCCTCCCTCTGAGGGTCTTGGCTTAATGAGGAAGGCTACTAACCCATATCGGCAGCAAGCACCGTGTACTGTACGAGATGAATACGTACTGTTTACTGCAAAAAGGCGAAATGCCTGCTCTTCGCGCGAAGGCAGATGATGTCATGATGAACAAAATACAAGTTCATTACCAAAATCACCGTCTTTTTGTCATTAGTATTTTTTTAACTGATAAATATTCAGAGTGCCGTTCTGATCATGATTGGTACCTAGGTCTGCCAAAAAAAAAATGTTAGATGTGTAAAAGAGATCCTTCTTCTCAAAAGTAATTAATTAGTATACAAAGTAGTACACTAATTAAAGTATTTATTCCTTTATTTACAGCCTCATTTATTCATTCATCGGGAAATATTTATTTAGTGCCTAATAGGTACCAAGGACTAATTCAAGAGCCTAGATTTTTTTTCCCCCTAGAATCCCTACAGACAAAAAATAACAACATGAAGGAGAATCAACATGAGCGTTTAGGAAAAAGATCTTGTGTGCGTGCCAGGGACTGCACCGAGGGTTTTCTCTACGTCGCATTACCTAACCGTCCTGACCACAACGGGAGGCGAGAGACATCCTGTGCCCACTCGACAGATGAGGACTTGGAGGGCAGCAAGGTTAAGGAGCTTCCCTTCAAACACTGCTGGCCAGTTAAATAGGCAAGCCCTGCGACCCCATCCCCGATCGGCTTGCCTCTTAACATTTGCTTTTCAACAGCCTCCCCCGTTTGGCTGACCAGGCACCGGGCAATCCCTCCATAAAGGCTGGGTTTGTGCTTTTATCTCCATGTGCTGCCTCCATGGTTCTGACCGTCCCGCTCACCATCACTGAGGGGCCAGGTGGGCAAACTGAACCCAATCCGCTGGCCACAACAAGTGCCTATGTTCTGTTGAACACCCAAATGGATCACATCGCTTCCCTTCTGGAAACCCTCCCTCCCCTCACACTGAGACCCATATAGGGAAAGCCACACCACACCTGCCCCCGCCCACCTCCCCTGCCTCTTTCCTTATACCTCCTCCCCCATTTTAACCTGCCCTGGCCCCACCGGACCCCTACATATTCCTCAAAGAGGCAAGTCAATTCTGGTCGTAAGTGCTTACTGCTTCATTTGCCTGAAACATTTCTCCCAGATCTGTGCTCGGCTGGTTCCTCGCTTTTTGTGCAGGGCTGGTCAAGTGTTGGCACCTGGGGAATACCAGCTCTGACCATCCTGTATAAAAAGGCAACCCTCCCATCCCTCTTTATTCCATTAATGCTAGTGGATTTTTATGAAATGCAGTTAGAATTATTTAATGTTGTATTATATATTTATTTGTGTATTGGCTTTCTGGTCTTAAAAGAATTATATCTGTGGGAGGGCATGGGCTTTTCTGCTGTGATACACCAGCCCCTAGATCAATGCCCGGCAGACATGTTGACCAGAGCAGGTCAACATCTGTTGAATGAATGAATGCACAAATGCACATCCATACACAAGAAGGAACCCTCAAGAAAGAACCGACTTCATATATGGGAGAGGGCCCGAGATTCTATTTGGAGATGCCACCGAAGGCAGCATCCTCCGTCAATGTTCTCAGTACCCTCCCCGCAGGCTTAGACTTCACAACAGACGCAGGGAAAGAATAATAGGAACGGGGCCCTTCCTTGGCAAATGACTATAGCTATTCCAGATAAAATATCACAATAGATTAAGTGTATGGGCTTTGGAAGCAGGGAGTTTAAAACCCAGCTTGGCCACTGCATGACCTTGAACGGGCTGCTCTGCAGGTTTCTCAGATCGCCATCAGTAATAGGGATTACACTGGCATCTAATGCATAAGAATGTTAGAAGGATAAAACTTGGCTCAGACGTCCCCCCTGGGACAGGTCTCTCCCCTGGCCATCCACACTTGTATTGCCCAACTCCCACTCTTCAACTTTTGCTTTTTTGAAACCACTGTCATCACGGAGTTTCTTTTCTATATGAATTTTATCTTTTTTTTTTTCCTTTGTTAATTTACTTGTATGTTCTCCTGCTTCCCCTTCCTGGAGGGTAAGATCCCCTATTCATCCTATTAACTGCCCCTGCCTCCTTCCCCGGGAAGCAGGTGACCAGAACAGAACCTGGCACGTAGTAGGGACTCAAGAAATAACTGCTGTTTAAGTAAATGACATATAAGCACTTGGTAAAGTGCTTGGTATATATAATAAGCACCTCCATAGTGGGAGGTATCGTTATTGCCATTGTTGTTATAGTTGTTGCTGCTAGTGTTATAATTACTATCTATTGGGAAAGAAATATTCTTTTGAGCTGGCACGGGGCTCCAACCATTCCCTCTTCATTCTCAGAAAGGGCTAAAACCCTACTCAGTGACTGGATTTCCAGTTTGAAAAACCAAAATGCACCCATGGCTGACTTCTTTCAAGCCCCGGCCTCCTAGTCTTATGATATTTGTTGGTTGGTTGCTCATTTCCTTTCTGGTGTAAATTCTTCATGGTCTGGCTATTCAGGGTGAAGATACACTACTGTCAGGTTTGACCCCTAATAGTTTCGGTGCACTTTCTCAGCCCCAGTCTCATATAATCCTTTCAAAAAACCTGGGCCTTAAGAAGAACTATGATTACCCCCCTCTTATAGGTTAAAAAGTGGGGGGAGGGGGGAACCGAGATTTGAGCGGCTTGCCCAAATCTATAAGGCAAAGAAAAGGAGTAGACCTAAGGATTTGAACTTGGGTCGTTCTGACTCCTGAACTCACGTTCTTACCCCTGAAGCAAGGTTTCTCTCTCGAGCTTGCTCAGGGCCGCACAATGAGTGTGGGCAAAGCTGGAACCATTACCCAAGTCACTTCCTCCTGTTCTAAGGCCCCATCCACGGTCTCAAACCTAACCTCAAGAGGGAAAACAAAAAGAAGCACAAAGCCATGGACCCAACTTCCTAATAAAGGAAACTAGCCGAAGGCAGCTCTCATATAAAACAAGCTTATAGCTTTTCATTTTGGAATTTCTTCTGTACCAAACGGTACCGAATGCCTAGAGTAGATTTACCTCTTCTCTACAGCATCCTCTTGGCCCAGAAGCTATTCATATCCCCCCCGGGCCTATGAGAAAGGGGCTTCTAAATACATAGAAAATTCTAAGAATCTGATAAATTCAGGTGATTTAAAGTAAGCCCTTTGCAGTTTGTATAGAAATATTTACATGCCGCTGCTCTGGCTTACCCAAGTCACTTCTCCCTTATAGAACACCTTGACCTTCCGTGTCCTTTTTGAATTGTCCGCGTCACCAGATTTCATGGATTTTTCGTGATGCAGGAAAGCGTTTGGGAAGTTTCTTCCAAATTCATGACAAACAGAATGGCCGCTGACAACAGCTTTGATCTCCTTCTGCCCTTTGTTAACTATTTTCATTAAAAACAATAACTGTGTTCTGCCCACCTTAATATCTAAACTGGGTAATTTCCATAGAAATGACTTAGATGGAGCTTTAAGAAGAAAGCTCAGGGGTGATTTCAGAGTATTCATTCGGTTCTGAAAGCACTCAACTAATTAAGACCCGTGATCTTAATTTCTGTACTAACAGAAACTGCAGAACGATGTCTTTTTTTTTTTTTTTAAATCCACCTTAGCATTATGGCAGCTTTATGGAAACATGAGGCTTTTCCTTTAGCATAAATGGACACTACAGCTTTTCAATTAAATTAGTCTTTGGAGAGAGAGAGATGCAAAAGAGCTAAAAAGCTCCTTAAAAATCTTCCCTGCTCTGCAACTTTTCATGTGCCAAGGGGAGATGTGTAGTTAAAATGCACTGCTATTTCCTTCTCACCCTGCCGAACAAAGTTTTCGATCTTGAACCCTGAGCTAGCTAGAATAACCTGTCGAGATTTTACTATTATTTTGTGTGCCCACGTTTGGGTTTCTGAAGCTGTTTTGCAAACAGGGACGTGTGCTACGGTGTCCTGTGTCCTGGTCCATCCAGAGAGAACTTTATTAGGTAGACCCTGTTTAAGGTTGAGGAGTAGGTATGACGATACTGAAATTGTTGGTTTTGTTGTTTTTAAACAACACGGATAGAAAGGGAACTCTTAGAAAAATTCAAGACAAATGCTTTCAAATATGATCCAGGTTTTTTTTTTTTTCCTGTGTAATGTCTCTAAATTCATTACCTCTAAAAATACCGATATATTAATAACAGGATTATCTGGCCGTGCCTCCTGCATTTTAATTTCTAAAATTTTAACCAATTTTAGGCCTTGCTTTGGCATCATGGCGTACTGGAGGATGCCCAGAGGGCATCTTTTTTTTTTTTTTTCTTTCTGCAGAGGAAATGCAAAAGGTTCAGAGGCAACAAATGAAAATTCTACAGAACCATTTTAATGACTTTCAAGTCTCTTCAAATTATTTTATCACTTCACCCACAGAGTTTGCTTTGGAAACAAACATATCAGCAATTCCCACTTGGCCTCTCAGATTCCTATTCTGTGTGTCTGTGATGCAGACAAAGTCTTCAGAGGGGACCTAAGTCCTACACCCTCATGAAGGTCTCCCTGTTGAAGTGAGGGGGGGAAACCACCCCACTGGGGGCACTCCAGACTGGTGTCCAAGTCAGATGCCAAACCATGTGTTTACAGAGGCACTTTCCCGTGAGTTCGCATAGTCCGGAAGTGGATATATGGGCTGTGAAAGGACCGAATTTTTATTACCATTTCTTAGAGACCAGTGTTTCTCGAAACTACCTTTCAATTAGCATTGCAACACCTAAAACAAACGAGTGACTGAAAGGTCAGTAACACCAAAAAAAAAAAAAAAAAAATGAAAGAAATGGTAAATCCAGTGAAAATCGGCTTCTATGATACAGGCCGGTAAATATATGGTGTTTTTTTTTGTTTGTTTGCTTTGTTTTGTTTTGTTTTTTCTTACTGCAATATCCAGGCAATCAAGCAAACCCTCTCAATGAGGTTGTTTCTTATGTGGCTAGAATGACTAAGCTCATTTATAATCAAAGAGCTGCTCACCAAAGGTCACCCTAAGGAACAGGAGAATTTCTAACTTGAAATGGAATTTATAAAACTCAAAATAATAAAAAAAAATACAAATTGTTACCAATTACTGAAAAATGGATGTAAACACATCCAGGATGAACAGGCTCTAAGAAGGCAGGAGAATTGGATCTCCCTGATACAGACGACAGGAAAATATACTATGTATTTGTCACGTTAGAAAATGAAAATAAATTTCTCCCACGTAAATAAAAATAGAAGTGCAGTCTCAACTTGCGAAGCAATAAAATTATTTGTGTGCCAAGCTTCTTTTAATACCACTGTAATTTTTTTTTTATAAAAGTCGCTCGATTTGATTGTAATTAAATATGTAATGAAAAAGAAGTGCTTCAGGGAAGCGATACAACCCTCTCTGTTAGTTTAATGTATTTCCAACTGACTTTGCATCAAACAAAAATGATACTCTGTGGATGCCTGGTCTTAATATAGAATTTGTTAGGCCATCCTGTGCTTTTTAAAGGGAACTTGGGTGCGCGCAGACACGCCTTTGAAATAGTGGCACAGTCTTCCCAGACCTTGACATACCTAAATAAAACTGATGGTAAGCATACAGTGACGGAAGGGAAGATCTAGTGTGGTCATTTAACTCATGTTAGCTAATTACAGACCCAGCACCGACACGAACAGGTTTTCTTCCTGGCTGATTTTCCTAAGCTGAGCTGCAGAGGAGCAGAAGTGTATCGTTTCAATGGCCTTAAATAATGCCACACGCAGTGCCCCTTTAAAACCTGCTCAAGTGAGAGAAGAATCCCCCAGCCAGTGGGAAGAGAAATAGATGAACCCAGGTACATTATCCGCTTGGAGAAATTCCGTCAAAGGCGTCACCTGGGATGAAACGAAAGCATAAGCCTCTGTTGGAGAATGTGACAAAAGGCAGGGTGCTTCCAGGCACAGACCTGCTACCGATGCCTAGGAGGTATTTGTTGGATGTGAAGGTTTCCCAAACGGTAGCAACAGAACCGAGGTGACTGGGAGAAAAATCAGTGTAAGGTGGCAGAAAAATAAACGCATGGTAGTTCCGAGGAACGTTTCTACCCTCCTCAAAAGTAGCCTTCAATCTCCAACCCCCAGGCCTCAAGAAGATTTTCATCCTGCAGAAGTTTCTTCAGAGCCCCCTCCCCCTTCCCTACCTTCCACTAGAACTCCCTGTCACTTGCAATCTGCTGATTAGGGCTAATGTATTGTGTCCTGATATGGCAGATTAAAAATGAAATCAATAAATGCCTAAAACAAATGGGCTTTTGAGATGTCCCATTCAATCTGGGTCTTTAAGGGTGAGGTGAGAAGTGGGAGAAGGAAATCAGGAAGGGAGTTGGGGAAGGGACCACTTAAGTAATCAATTTCCATCCAAAACGCTCCGGTGCAGGATGCGGTTTTCCGTGGGACCTGTCCTTCCTTTTTCAGGGATCTGTCTTAAATAACAAGAAGAGCCAGAACAGTTCGTGCTGCTGCGCCCCTCTGGGTGTGTGTGTGTGTTTATTTTTTCCATTCATCTGTTAAAAACGTACTGTTTGGGTAAGGGAATGGGGTCTATAGCATGCAGTGTTTAAATCTGCAAGATGTGAACTTGTCTTTCTGAAGTATGTTTAAATAAAGTGAGAGTGCCAGGGTCCCGACTCTACCCAGATTCCTATTCCCTGGAATCCCATCCCACTTGCCAGTAAATTAAACGTGAACTTCACCATGAGTGGCCTGCCGCCTCCCCACCCTGCTGGTACAGATTGCTAGGACCTCAGTGGGTTCACCCAGGCACCAGCTCTCAGTAGGCTGAAAAGGCTATCGCTGGGGTCAACTCCTGCTCCACTGCAGGATTCAGAACTGTCCCTGATGAATATGTTTCCCATGTAAATAAGCTATGCCATTAAGGTGCAAATTGTAACTTTTAAGTAATGATTGCTAATAGTCTAATGTTTACTGCCACACAAGGACATTCATGAAAACAAAATCTGCATTATTCATCTCCATATTAAATAAACAAAATAAATTGAGGGAGCCATTCTTCCCTGCGAGACTTTCCTCAGATCTGGATTATCAGATAGTTTAGGAGAGTCAGCAAGAAGGAGACATTTAATCTCTTTGGGCTGGAAGAAGCAGAATCCTGCAACTTACGCATACATTCGATATTCACAAGCCCCAAAGACCGTGCATTCGACTACAATTGGCTGGCGTTATATAAAAACAATAGTTCAGGGTGGTAACATAAAATATACGTAGTACACATGTCTGTGTACAGAGGCTATGACAGATTGTAGAAAATAGAAGGGTTAGCAATTTAAAATTTTTAACTACGCTGAATCCTGCAAAATACAAACAAATCAAAACACTGCTCTGTTTTATTTTACCTTTCTGCCATCTTCTCTATCTGCCCTAAAATGGAGAGGGGGGAAAGATGCTGATAGAAAATCCCACAATATTCTCAGGTAAAAGTGGATGGATGCATTTTAGTGGTGAGGGAAATATACATCCAAGGAAGCCAGCACACACACTCCCACATACACAAACCCCTGGGGTACCATAGGCTGTTTTCTGAACTTTTTTTTTTCTTGCCCGAAGTAATAGTATGGTGGAAAAGCATAGCTTTAGAAAGCCAGGAAGAATGACATTTCAGAGGGAAACAGAGGGAAATGTTCTGACTTAGCTGTTTCCTTAAAGAGAACTGCCTACCTCACATCCCTTCTTTTAAGGCGGTGGGGGGGGGGGGCGGGGAGGTGGGGTGGGTAGAACAAAACAAATAAAGACCGAGAGATTCCCCATCACTTATAATATCATCTTGTTCATTCTATCTGCATACCTGCTTTATTAGAAAGTTCTGTAACTGATTCCCTGAACCATGGAACTTAAAACTAATAATGCAAAGAAACCAAATTGCCTCGAACAGTTCTTGGGAAAGAGTTTCAGCTCTGATTCACTCACAGGCTTTTTCTATCTTACATTATTCATTAATCAAGCTAGAAATCAAGCTTTCAACATCAGTCCATGGGAGTAATTACTTACAGTTGTGCATTGCGTTTAATTTCAGGCAGCGATAAAAGTTAGTACGGCCACAATCCTGGAACCCACCTTGTTCTTTTCCCTTCATGACCAACTACCTAAAGAATCCCCAAGTGGCTAACTTTGCTCATGGATCGCCACCTCAGCTACAACGGAAGACAGCACCGATGACTTTGGAGGAAAGAAACATCGCATAAAAAAAAAATCTGTTTTATTCATATGTGAGCAAATAAATACTCTAAGAAGGGCCTCCTTGCATGCAGTAGGAATGATTCCCTTTCAGCTTGACAAGGGTTTCTGCTTTCTTCAGTGAAAATAATAAAGCCATGAAAACAAACATAAAGACACCAGGAATACAATAGGCTAGTGAACTGAAACTAGAGTCATAACTTTCAAACGCACACACACACTACAGTAAATAGACAAGCCAGTTCCAATAGATACCAGCTTAATGAAAAGGATCTAATTTAAATAATGTGGTACAGCATTATGTTACTACACCTGGATCCTCATTGATCAGAGGATAATTATAATCAAAGTAGTGCAATTCTGAGCAATGCACTTTTTGTAATGAGCTAACCAAAGGAGACATGTCCAGTCATTCTGGTAATTTAAATTACTGCCTAGTTGTTGATGGCCTTTACCGGAACAACAAGGGGGAAAAAAAAAAAAAGAGTAATTTTCAGGGCAGTATCACTTCTTGCTGGACTGTTGCCCAGAGTTTTCTTTTGGGACAATAAGGACGTTATCTCTAATCATCTAGCTACACGAAAACTTGGGTTGTTAGAGCTAGAAGGAGCACGCTTACTTTTCCTGGGTCTAGAAGGCCAGTGCACACCCCAATGCTGTCAGATTGCAAAACAATCTTAAGTTTTAACAAATAAGCGGTTGAAATGTAGACACGGACAGGGGCAGGAGGGAGAAACGGTTTTCAAAAGAGGCAGCCAGAGTTGCAGAAAAGAACACCTCACTGACGAGGCAAGCTCTACATATATATGGCACTAAGAATATTGCAATTATTTTGCTCTCTGGGAAACAGTTGGAAAACACACGAATCAAAGCTTTATAAATGATATTTCCGCATGCAATTTGACCCAATCTACGCGTGGTTACGGAAGCAATTCTGCACTCTGGAGGGAAGATAGCTGGGGATATTTCAAAGCACATGGACTGCCATTCATGCTGGAACCAAGCCATGGTGGAGGATGAACTTGGTGGTCCAGCCTGTTCAGACGCAAACACCCACTTTGCTCAGATTTGCAACTAACTTTGGATTTATTCTAAGGGTGGCTTTATAAAGTTTACAAAAGTGTTCCACTGAACTTCTTCCTAATGTTTCGCTCCCGTTACAACAGAAGGAAATGTGTTTTGGGTCTGCCGAACACCAGCCTTCACTGATGTCCCCTAAAGCATGAAAGTAAAGACAGAGGAAGGGGGGGGGCGGTAAGAACTTCAGCTTTTTGCTAAAGCCCTGATTCAACAGAAGGACACAAAGAAATAAAAACGCCCACATTAAAAGCCAAACAAGATAATAATTGTGCATGTCTGGCTCTGAATCTAGAGGGCAAGGCTTGCGTCACTGGTACTCCGAGTTACCATGGTGAGTGATTTATTGATATATATCAAGAATGAATAGATCAAAGGCAGCGAGATGACAGGTGATCAATCAAATGTCAAATCAAAACTAGCAATCAAGTGGAAAGCTGATTTTTCAGTGGGTGGGTCTGGCAGGAGAAAAATGAACTTTCATATTACACTTCCGAGAAACAAAACCCCAGCATACTATTAAAAAAGCAATTAAGCAACCCAAAAGGAAAAAAAAAAATCCTTTAGAAGGTCTATTGTACTGATCCATTAACCTGTTCCTCTTTTGGGGGGAGGGGAAGGGGTTAGTAAGGAAAGATTCAGACGGGATACCCTACAAATCAATTTACAAAGTTTGCAACTCTCTCTGGGCAAAGAAAATCCTGAGCTGTTTCAATGTTCTATTGGGCATTTTCCCTTTTCTTTTCTTTCTTTCTTTCTTTCTTTCTTTCTTTCTTTCTTTCTTTCTTTCTTTCTTTTTTTTTTTAAGAGAAAGAGTGATTAGATTTCCAAGCATATTTAGAAAGCACATTGAAAGGTTCATTCCTTTCCTGGGGTGGGTTTTTTCCACCTTGGCGATCAAAGTTAGTCTCCTTGCTTGCCCCAAAGCCAGCCTGCAGCCCAGGGCTCTGGCATGCCTCACACTTCGGCGCCCCAAACCCCAGCGAGCGCAGACGCTGTCCCTCGAGGCCAGA
This sequence comes from Prionailurus viverrinus, assembly GCF_022837055.1. Lineage (NCBI taxonomy): Eukaryota > Metazoa > Chordata > Mammalia > Carnivora > Felidae > Prionailurus > Prionailurus viverrinus. The sequence continues at coordinate 9,352,122 of NC_062563.1, forward strand.
AGCCACTGGCACTGACCATGCGGAGGGATGCGGGGGTGGAAGGACTGTCTCCCTACCCCGCGCCCCAAATCCACAACCCAACTTTGGCCGGAGAGGCAAGAAACAGACTGGGAGAAAGTTAGGGGTGGGGTAGAGGGTGGAGGAAAAAAAAAGTTTAAGGAGGGAAGGCTTGGTGGGACAGCTTCCCCCCCACCCAAGCGGAGCCTGCAAAGGGGAGGATTTGGGAGATGGGAGAAGGAGAGAGAGGGGATGGGGTTATTCGCGGGGCAGAGAGGGGCGCCCGGCGCGAACTCCCCCCACAGCTCAGGGGGTGGCGTCCTGGGGCACCCGGGGGCTGGGAGGGCGGGCGAGGAGCTCGGTGCGCCCCGCAGCCCCGAAGCGGAGCCCAGTCTCTTACCTGCCGCCCGCTTGGGTGCCTGCTGTTTCCTCCTTGGCATCGCTCTATTTCGCTCCAGTCCCACTTCTGGCGCCCCAGCCCCGAGCCGCGCGCGGGGGCCCGCTGCTCGCTCGCCTCTCTGGGTGTCCTCCGCCTCCTGCCCGGTGGCTCCTAGGGCGTCACTCGGCCTCTGTCCCCCTGGCGATCCCCCCTGCAACTCCTCCACCACGGGCCAGAGACCCCCCTCTCCGGGCGGCAGACACGGGTGGCTTGTGCCGGCTGGTTTGAAGCAGAGGTTGGTTCTGCCGTGTTTGTTTGTTTGTTTGTTTTGGATTTTGTTTTCCTCTCTCTCTCTCTCTCTCTCTCTTTTTGTTTTTGCTTTTTTGGAAATTTTTGGTTTTTGGTTTTTTTTTTTCTTTTTCTTTTTTTTTTTTTGGTGACTGTTGAGACACTTGATTTCTTTATTAAACATCCAAGACCGGGTTCGGATGGAAGGGACGAGGGGCGCACACGCGCCACACGCACACGCGCGCGTAAAGATAAGGGGAAAAGGCAATCCTGGGAAGGTAGTGGTTTCTTCTTCTTTTTCTTCCTCCTCCTCCTCCTCCTCTCCTCCTCCTCCTCCTCCTCCTCCTCCTCCTCCTCCTCCTCCTCCTCCTCGCTGGTCTCTATGGCGGATTCGCGCTGGGGGAGAGAGATCACTCACTGTAGATTTGCGGCCGCTGTCAGATTCCCGTCGGTGAATGATATGCGAGAGGACAGGAGCGGGTTTGGGAAAGACAGAAAATCTGGAATTCACTCACTCACTCACACACACTCACACGCACGCAGACACACACACAGACACACACACGCACACACACGCGCACGCACTCGCGCTTCCTCTCACACACTCACACCCCCCACATATGCGCGCACACACACACACACACGCACGCACGCTCACACACTCACACACTCACACACACACAAGACAGGGCGAGGCGATTCCAGCAAACATCGATCCCGCTGAACAAACTGAACATTAACAAACTCCTCCTCCTCCTCGTCTCCCCGCGACCTGATGACAGGGAGAAATTTACTCCCCAGCCGCAGAGCGCCAGGCAGAGGGAGTCTATTAAAGGGACAGTGTCCCGCCGCGGAGAGGGGCTGGGGGCGGGGACCCCGCGCGCCCGCGGCTCCTCGCGGCGCCCCCCTAGCTGGGGCGAGGACTTGCCCCCCCCCCCACACCCCGGCGCGGGGGACACCGGCGGGGGAGGGGACAGGACCCGCAGGGTTGCGGGGAGGAAAGGGGGGCAGGGTGAGGGCCAAACTCCGCAGCTGGGAAGGGAGCCGAGGGGCGGGGGGGGGGGGGGGGGGGGGTGGTGCGGGGGGCGGGTTAGCCGACCTGCAGGGCCGTTAACAATACTTATTCGGAAGGTGAGAACTTAGGTCGGCTCCGGGCAGGCGGGGAAGGGGGACGGCACCTTATCCAGCAATGACCTCCATCCCCCAAGTCTCTTAATCTGACCGCGAAGATGTACTCCCCACCCCCACCCCAAGTTCAACGCCCCCGCCCCTCCCGCCTTCCTTCTATTCCGCGGATGGTCAGAAAAGCAAAAAATCTCCCATCTGCCTCCTTGATAATTTAATCCCATATTCTCTTTGTTTTGTTTACATAGTATTTATTGAGCACCTACTATGTGTGTGCCTGTTTCTGGAGACACAGAAGCTACAGAGAAAGGGAAGATCCTGGCCTCTTAGTGTTTATATTCTGATGGGGGAGCAGAAATGTCACCCTCAGATGTCCAGTCTTTGCATAAATGTCACCTTTTCCCAGAGGTCCATCTTACTTGAAATTTTCACTTGCACGCACACACATGCACACACACACACAGTGTCCCATTTCTCTATTTTATTTTTCTCTACTGGTCATATCAATATCACATACATTATATATAGGTTTCTATTTTGTTTATTGTCCTAGTTCTTTTCTTGGAATATAGGCTCTGTTGGGAAGAGGGACTTTGCCTCTTTTGTTCACTGTTCCATCCCCAGTGATGGGAAGGGACAAGACATATAGTAGGTTCCCAATATAATATTTGTTGAATGAATGAAAAGCAGGCAAACACACAAGATAACTGCAGAGCGATAAGCTCCACGGACATGTTTAAGTAGGGTCTGTGACAGTGTCTGAAAGAGGGAGTAGCTTTAGACTCGATGCAGGAGATGTCACTAGAGCTGAGACAGATTCCAGCCAACATGTGATTGTTGAGCCCAGTGTGGGCCAGGCCCCTGCCTAGGTGCTGAGGACAGGTCTGACCTGGACCCTGCCCTCAAGAACTCTCATTCCCATGGGAGAGACGATTAAAGAGGCAAGTGATGCGTGTGGGGCAGGAGGTATACTTAGGAGGGCAATAGACTTGGACTTGGGGGAAGAGAGTTTGCTTATGAGGAAGAGCTTCATGGGGAGAGAGTTAAGTCGAAGCTGCTTCCTAAATATGAAGGAGCGAGGCAGAGTGCAACTCAGACAGCCAAAGCCTTAGCATAAGAAAGCAGGCATTGTCCAGGGCTTCCCCAGACAGGGCTCTGGCTGCCTGCACCCAAATGCCCTGAGGCCCTTGTTAAGATGCACATTCCTAGGCCTTACCCCCAGAAGATGATCTAACCCCAGCTCCATTGACATTCAGGGCCATAATTCTTTGTTGTGGAAGCTGTTCTGTGCAATATCAGCGTTTGGCAGGAACCCCTGCCTTTACCCACTAGATGCTGGACCCTTCCACCCCAGTCCTGCCAACCAAATTGTCTCCAGACCTTGTCCAGTGTTCCCCCCCCCCCCCACCACCACCAGGGGACAAAATTGCCTCCTGGTTGAGGACCACTGCTCTAGACCCTCTGAATCAGAAACTTCTGGAACAGGGCTTAGGGAATCTGTGTTTTGAACAAGTGATTCTCCTGCTCACTCCAGTTTGAGAACTTCTGCTAAAAATAGCCTTTGTTCTTTTGGAGCCAGACATATACAATATGTTTACAATATTGTACTATACAATTGTATACTGTAACATAATACATTATAGATAATATATGTTACAATATACAAGGACAATTGTATATTGTATATACAACTGTACACTGGAACATATATTATCTATAATGTATTATGTTACAATATACAATACGTATACGATATTATATGAATATAAAGCAAGCTCAGGCTTAGGTGTTTTCTAACTTAGGATTTCAAGGCGCGGCACCGTTACCGTGGTCACTGTGATGAGGTTTCACCTGGGTCTACTCCTCACTACTCGCCCCCCAACCACGTACCCATCTCGATCAAGTGTAATAGGGATGTCCAGCACTTAAACCCATCTACCTACTTTGCCCTCTCTTGTGGGGAATGACCTAGGGTGACCTGTTCCACAGATATTTTTCTGAATCGTTCTTTTAGGGGCTGTAGGAAACATAACTTTCCCCATCCTACTAGTCACATGCCATTGTCACTGTTTGTAAAGGGCTGATTAATCTTTTTTGTTGTCGAATCATTCTTAACACCCACACTTCGGGGGAGGCACATGCTCATTTATCCCTTTCATGTAGGTGACACAAGGTAACTCGCCTGCCCTAAATCACCCAACTGGTCTCCGCCCATAACCAACTGTCACCCAATCCCAGCCTAGCCCTTAGGCAACTGAGGCACAGAAAGTCCTACTGCCTAGTTGACAATGTCAGCAAAAGGGTATTAATGCTAATTCATTCTAATTCCCTCTCACACCTTTAAGGAGTGCCAGGGGCCACAGCTTACTGAGTAAAACCCCCGGTCCCGCTGGCCAGGGACCACAGTTACAGGATCAGGACATACAGACCTAAGGCCTGAGCGGAAGAAAAGACCGCGGCGTCAGCGAGCTCACCGTGAATCCTCCCTGGAGGAGCCCTATGCCTGCTGACTGGGTGTTGGTACTATGTGCAATCATTTAACCAGTGTCTACTGTGTCAGGTGCCTGGCATTGCACCAGGTACAGGAGAGGCTGGAATGTTTAAGATAGGATCCCTGCCTTCAAAAGGCTTCTGTTAAAATGACCTCCCAAAGACTTGGCGTTGGACCCACCCTTGGAGAGGATGAGGAGGGAAATGGGTCAGAGTAACTGACTTTGGGCTACAGAATCTCTCCCCGCCTCTCTCCAGGGTTCGTCTCTTACATTCTTACTTACGTTCTTACTTTAATTTGTATTTTTCGCCCTACTGCTACTGTCGTAGAGTATTTAGCTTAGTTACCAGCAAGGAAGATTTTGTCTACCCCAGGTGGATGCGTAACACAATGGTACCCAGATACCGTTCAGTGGTGTAGACATGACATTGGAAAACGTGAATCGCACGGCGAAAAGGCTATTCCCTTTCGTTTCTCTTTCAATCCGAGAACGTCTCAGTTTGGTGCGAGGTGCAACTTTTATGCCTAACAATTGCTGACTTTTCTTTCTCAACCAAGAAACCGCAGATCTCAGGCTTAGAAGCTTGGGAGGGGCAAGAGTTGCCTGGCTAGACTCTTAAAAAAGTGGTTTGTTTTTACTGAAGGCACCCTGAGTTCTTACTTCTATCTTAGCGAAAGACACTGCCCTCCATTTATGGTAGCGATCTGAAGTTTGATATAATTTATGGGTTTAAAAAATAAATATAGCTAAGGAACGAGGGAAGAAATAATGGTTCAAGGGGGTGTGGAGATTGCAAAATGCGAAAAAGGTGGTATGGGCCTGACTAGACTTTGCAAAATACTTTGTTAAACCACAGACTCTGGCACTTTTGGAAACTTCTTCCAAGAGCTGGTGGCTTAGAATAATGCTATGTTTGGGTCTCCAGGGAACGTAGCATCCTCAGATCTAACACTCAAACTCTGGGATGTGTAAAGGCATGAACTGATTGGAATGAGGCAAGCGTATCTTCTAGAACACGGATTCCCACACTGGCTCAATGTCAGAATCACCTGGGGATTTTTTTCTTAAGATAAAGAAGCGGGGGCACCACCCTAGAATTACTGAATTAGATCCCAGGGTGGGGCCCGAAGATCTGAAATTTTAAGAGTTCCCAGGTGATATTGGTAAGGTGCCAGGCATGGGTACCTTCCCCTTTGCAGAAGCTGAATTTTGTAACAAGTGAATCAAGTTAGTAGAAGTCATTGCACACAAGGAAGAACCAGGGTGTCTGTTCTTGGATTCACACAAAAGGGCGGCTATGGAGCCCTCTCACTGCACCCGCCGACCCTGTGAACGCCCCCATTAAAAGCACATTTCTATCCTACTGATTTTTGTTGTTGCTAGTTTGCCTGTCTTATCACTGGACTCCAACCCAATGCAATGAAAACCACCACTTGCCACGTGCCTACCTTGAGCTTGGCACTTCCTGAATGAGTGGGCACTGGGGCAGCCCGTGGGATTCTGGAGCGGAGGGAGAATGCCTCAGTTAACGCAACACCTCCTATCCCAGCTCCAGGATTTTGCGTCTTCTCTTTCCAGAAAGATCCCTCCCCCAGGTCTGTTTTTCCTCCTTACTCTAAACTCAGAGGTCATCTCCTTTTGCCCCGGCCATCTGTGCCTTTCTTTGTCTTATCTTTCGTGGCAGTTATGACCATCTGCATCTTCTTCATATATTTGCCTATGTATTATCTGTCTTTCCTGATTAAAATGTAAGTTCTGTTCACCTCTATATCCTCAACTCCAGCACAGTATTGGTGCTCAGTGAAAATTTGTGGACCGATTGAATACCAAGTGGAGCATTCTTGCGAAGAAGGATGCACAGAAAAAAAAAAAAAAAAAGATTTGGGCCCACTGTAGGGCCTTCATTAGACATGGGTATAGAGCATTTCAGCTTGTGCGCCTCTTTGCCAAGTGATGCTGTCCTCCCTTCCCCAACTTCCCTCCCTTTTTCCCCTTTTCTCTTTCTTGTCTATTACCTCCTTCAGATCCCCCCTTAAATACCACCTCCTTCAGGCAGGCTTCCCGGGTGGGCTCCAAGTGATTCAAACTTCTCTATCCCTGTCTTCTTAAAACAAAGAGTCATTATAGAGTATGATTCCAAATACATGAGTAGACAAACAGACAGAACCAATCTATGCTTGGATATCAGGGTAGCGTTTACCTATGAAAATGAGCACGAAGAGGCTACTGGGGGTGGGGTGGGGGCTTTCATTGTTCTTAACCAGGATGATTGTTATTGAGTGTGTCCGTTCTGTAAAAATTAATTCAGCTGCATGCTTATGATTTATGTGCTTCTATACATGTACATAATGCTTCAATTAAAAAAAAAAAAGCAGTGTTCTCAAACTTTGCTGTGTATCACAGTCAACTGGGGTGATTTAAAAAACTCAATGCCTAGGTCTTACCCCAGACTCATTACATCAGTCTGTGGGGGCGGGATCCAGCCATCAGTATTTTTAAAGCCCCCAGATGATTCCAACATGCGGCCAAGTTTGAGAGCCAGTGTACCATACGATTTTGCCCTTGAGGATATAATTCATTGCTTTCCTCTTGTGTCATTTAACTCATTCAGGATATCCCTCTTACCAGCACTGTTTTGTAAAAATTTTAAGGTGGCAGTCTTGGGTTATTTTCTTCCTTCCCACGACACCTGGTAAGGCATCATATTGGTGGGGAGAACCAGACAAGAGGAAGTACCAGATGGATCATGGAAAGCAATGGGAAGAAAATAAGGTGGGGGTGTTGGGACAGAGGGTAAGGGGTTGGGGCAGGACAATTTAGAGTGGGAGTCATGGAGAGCCTTTCTGAGGAGGGAACACTGAAACAGAAATCTGGAATACACAAGGCAGCCAACCAGGAGCCAAGGCCTGAAATCAGAAGAGACTTCTGTGTTTCCAGAACACAAAGGATACAGCGATAGGGGTCCAGATTTCGAGAGCCAGCCAGGGAGAGGGGAGCAGAAAGGATGTAGGAGAAATGGGGTGTGGCTGGGTCACCGGGGATATCATGGGGCCTAATATCAAGTATGAGTTTTATTCTCTGCCGTTGATAAACGCCCGTTCATTCATTTACATCCCGAAACAGCTAGTCCAGTAGAGTGGATTTGTTCAAGCAACACGGAAGAGAATCTGTCTCGTTCTGCTTGGTGGGAATTTGCTCTCTGAAACCTGTCAAGGCCGGTGACAGTAGGGTCTGGAGACAGTCAGGCATTGGCAAGCTTGCTTCTAAGGAAATAGCCTCCAAAAGTTGGTGGGCTCTCGTTTTGAAAACTGTTTGGATTTGGCTGGGCGTAGAATTTCACAACAACGATGAAGCACTGTGTGTTTCTCAGGTGGGCCCACTGCGGAGTGGGCGGGCCGGGAGTACAGGAGCCGGTGCGTTGAACATACATCACATGTCTCCCTTGGACGCGGCTACCTGCAGTGGTGACAGTGTTTTTGCCGGCGCGGAAGGATCCAGACCACGTCGCTGGCCCAGTACTCCATTGCTCGACTTCATTAACCACAGGAAGACATTAAGTGAATGTAAGGACCAGAACAGCCTGGAAACCATGTGAGGAGGAGCCTTTAAGTTCTGGGCTCCAGTATATTTTATGCCACCTCGACTATGCATCAAGCTCTCCTTCCTGGACTCATTAGAACTGTGTGCCCAAAAGTACCCCTCAACTCTCAGAAGCAAATAGAGAATGATATAATTCACTCTGAGAACACCTTTCTGTCTTATCCGGAGCATGTCTTATCTATTATGATTAGGCATTAGGCATCCTATTGTCCTGAAAATTTCATGAGATTCTCCCCTTGCTTGCTAGGATTATGTCAAAGTGACTTGTCCTGGATGCTGTTTTCGCCCATTAATACAACTTGTCTCCTCTCCTTAACCATTGCTGGGAAGGCCAACACAGCGAGGGAACCCACAGGCTTAAAATGCTCAAATAGTTCAAGACTGTTGCAAATCCTCTGCTGAGAAGGCCTGTGTTGTCTTGCTTTGGGTTCCCTGAGAAGCAGACCCTGAGATAAAGATTTGAAAGCGAGTAGTCTGTTTGGTACATGAGCTTAGAAAACTCCAGTAGGAAAGGAGGAAAGTGAACACAGTAAGGCTACCAACATGCAGTGTGTGGTCAAGCAGGTGCTCACTGTGGATAAGAAACCTTAGTCCTGCTGGGGAGTCAGTGGAGCTCAATGTACTTCCGAGATATCCCTCTCGAAGAGCGAGAGAGCTGGGGTATTTACCCGTCAGTGCCTGCCAGTCATTGCGTAGATGTTGTTCCTGGCCTTCCCTGCAGGCAAAGAGCCACCGGTGCGGGTGGTTCAATGGGGGTGTGAAGAAATGGGCAGGGCACCAGGTGGGCACCCAGGAAGAAAGAGAAGTGTAGATTTGGACTCAGACCTGCGCTTGAAAAAAATACTTCTGCTACTAACTTGCTAAGACTACAACCTTGGGCAAGTTGTGTAGCCTCTCTGAGCCTCAGTTTTCCCATGTGTGAAATGGGGACAATTAAATGTGCCACCGATTCCATTCAGGGGCACAGAGAGGAATTTTAAACTAATGTAAAATCCACAGCATGACGCCGGCACATAGACAGGACTCCCAGGTCTTTTGCTTTTTCATTATAAGTATTCGTTGACCGACTATTGTTCACAGAGTGCTTTCGGATATAGATATACCTGAGGTCTAATCTAATCTGTGCTGGGGGATAAAGCGAATATCACCTCAATCGTCTCCACGTGCAAGGGCACCAGTTTACGGCAGCCAGTCAGGGGAGGTCGGATCCTTATGTGGTGAAGGCAGCAGACCACAGATCCAAGCCACTGGCAGCGGAAACCTGCAGCCAGTGCCTTCCTCTCTCTCCACCTGAAAGTCCCCTTCTCCCACTGACATTCACATAGCACCTGCTCCAGGCGAGGCACTGGGCTGGGTACCGGGGATGCGGCAGGGAACAAGGCACCTGTGTGGTTCCTAAGGAACGTAAGAATCTAGGGCAAGAATAGCAAATTGCAGTAACGATCGTAAAAGTTGCTAACACTCAGGAAGCACGTGGTACTGGGCACTGTTCTAGGCGCTTTCAAATAGGAACCTCTCAATCCCTGAAAACCGTTCCACGAGGCCAAGTGCTTTCGTCCCCATTTTATGTATGAGAAAACCGAGGCACGGAGAGGACAGGCAACTTATCCAAGGTTGTGGAGGCAGCAAGTGGGGAAGCTGGTTCAGACCCTGCAGGTGTGGCTCCAGCCAAGGGCCACCAATGGCCACGCGTGACTCACTCTCGGTGGTGCTGTGGCCTTGTCACGAGCTGATCGTCCCCTTACGTTCCCTGTTCTGCTCTGCAGTTTCAGAATTCTTCGACGTTAGCCTGCGTACTTTTCTCCTGCAGAGTGAAAACAGATTCCTGGGCTCCCTGCAGGATCTCGAGGGATCCTGCGTCAGTAAGCTGGTGGGATTTGAGAACGCGTATTCCTGACAAGCTCCTAAACGGCACCGATGCCGAAGCTCCACGGACCCCATTTTTTGGGCTGCCCGGTTTCCAACAGGGGTGATGTTTTTTCCTCCCAGGGGACATGTGACGATGTCTAGAGGTCGTCACAGTCCGGGGGGCGGCTACTGGCATCTAGTGGGTAGAGGCCAGGAGTGCGGCCAGGTATTCACAGTGTCAAGGCCCCTCGCAGACAAAGCTGATCCAGCCCCAACACGTCAACTAGTTGGGCCGAGGCCGAGAACGCCGGGGTAGGTAGCCCAGCCTCAGCAATTGGGACCTAAAGAGGAGTCGCCCGGGGGTCTCGCTGAAAACACAGATTCTGATCAAATAGGTCTAGAGCGGCACCTGTGAGGCTGCATTTCCAAAAAGCTCAAACAGACACTGCAGACGCTTCTGATCCAGGGAACATGCTCTGAGCAGCAAAACCCAGGATACACCTTGTATAGGCACAGGTCTGGAATCAAAGCTGAGGACACAGCGAACTCCTAAGAAAGAAACCTGAACACCATCCTGAATTAGTTTGGAATAAAAGGAACTCTGAGTTTCAATAATCCTCTTAAAACTCCCTCTCCACCCCCCGCTCCCCACAGCAAGATTTTTGGCCTTTAAAAACCTACACGGAGGCAGAAGGGCTCAGAGGAAGGAAATCTCCATTCCTCTCTTTGAGGCAGTTAGGGGCTGATTTAAAATGAGGAAGGACAGAGCGTGGTCAGAACTGCCACGCTTCGGTCCCCAAACATCAAATCGAGTCTATTGTTGCCCGGGATCGTGGCTTCTTTCCAAGAGCCGCGTGCTGACGGTGGGGTCTGCCTCTGCCTGACTTTCAGGTCTGCAAATGTGAAATGAGAAAGTGGCTGTTTTTAAAATGGTTGCTCTCTTGGGAAAGGGGTATGGGAGAAAATGGACTCTGTGCGACCAGCCCTCCAGAGATGGCACCCCGGCCCCTGTGATAAATGGCAGCATTAACAAGGTTTGGTTGAGAGGGGACCCACAGATTTATGACTTCCTGTCTCCGCCAGCAGATGTCATTATGGCTGACAGAACAGAAGGCCTTTCAAGAGCTAGCTGGGGTGGAGCTCAGAGGAGGGGAAAAATAAAATAAAATAAAAGGCAGAAGCCAAAACTAGTGTTGTTCGGCGGTGCTATTGTTGAGACTGTTGTTTTAGGGACACGGGGAAGTTCTACGTTGTGCCGCACGCCTTGTGATATCTCTGAGGTCCAGCTTTTGAACATTTAGGCAGAAACTCTCCCAGGAAGCACAAAGTTTAGCTTCACTCAAAAAAGAAAACCTTGCAGGGTTTCATTCCCGGCCCGTTTGTACCCTTGGATGAAGCAAACGCTGCGGTGAATAAATGTATATTTTACCCTGGACCATCATTTTCATGGGTGTTTCAATATATTTGTTTTACAAACTCAGCAGCCTGTCCTGAAATTCGTTGCATATACGTATAGTCTGACCCATCTTAAAATGGTTTCTAGGAGGTCATTGGTATTTCATGTGCCTCAATTTTTGGCTGTATTGAAAAATGGTAGAACGTTGGCACTTCTCATCGGGCCCCAAACCCATATTAACAGGTACGGTAATTACAGGTCAATTTCACATTTTCTCTTAGTAATCTTCATCTGAAGCTTTGCCTTCTGTAGGTAAAGGAAGCGTTTTTCATTTTTTTGTTTTTTTCTGACTGATCGTCTGATTTAAAGGACACTTGAAGGTATTCTTTGGGCTCAGGTAATCAGTGCCCTAAACTATGGCCCAGAAGGAACAGCTCGGGTGACAGACACAGGGGCTGTCTTTAGTCCTGTCTGCAGCAAATCATTCCCCGTCGTGGCCGCATGACGAGTGTCACTTGGCAGAAACGTAGAATCACGGAGGACTTCATGGAGGACAACCATGGGGGTCTCCTTTGCCCCTGGCCTCTTAAAAAACCAAAAACCCATTTCAAGCAAAAATCTGATCGAGGGTCACCTTCTATAATTAATTAATAGCTATCATCTCAGTGTATATATTATAGGGAATATCTGATTTTCGAAATAACTCTGCAGGGATGAAAACAGCCACTGCTACAGTCCCTTTCGCAAACTACTCTGGAGTGGCGGTTGGTGATGTGTTTAACTAATCCAGGCTCTGGAGACTCACGCTCTAAATTCTTTTTCTAGCTCTTTTCACTCACTACTTGTGTTGTTCTGGGTAAGTTACTTAAGCTGCTTCCTCACCTATAAAAGGTGGACAATAATAGCCCCATCTCTTAGCAAATTTTTAAATGAGGATTGAATGCAGTGTTTGTGAAGTAATTAGCCAAGGGCCTGGGCCAGGATAGGAGCTCAATAAATTAGCTATTGTTATAATGATTAATGTTAAAATATCTCCACTCTTTACTCTCTCACAGGTAGACACACAGAGACATAGACTGATTCATTGGCCACCCAGAAAAGAAATCCAATAATTATAATAACATTAATTGTAGCTGTCATTTATCGAGTGCATACCAAGCACCAGATACTGTGCTAAACGCTTTACATGCAAAATCTACTGAAATTAATCCTTACAAAAACTTTCGGGGGCCAAGTATTATCCCCCCTATTTTACATATAATGAAATCCCGACTGGATCCTTTCAGCCAATGGTTCTCGAACTGCGGTGTGCATCAGAATCACCCCTGCAGGGCTTGTTAAAACAGATCTTGCTGGGTCCCATCCCCAGGGTCTCTGATTCAGTAGGTCTGGGGCGGTATGGGGTGGAGACCCAGTGATTTTTATGGTGACAAGTTCCCTGGGTGATATTATTGTTGCTGGGGGCCATGTCTGAGAACCGCTCCTTTCATTAACTTGTTCAGGGTTTCACAATGAGTAGGTGGCAGAGTGAGTTTTCAAATTTTAACATTTGCATACATGGAAAAATGCACTCTTAACAAATACCCATGTGACTTCAAATTTCCTGTTATCCAACTTTGGAATGCACAGCTGATGTGTGAATTCGTGGTGCACAGTGGTTTGGATAGCTACTTGTTTGAGTTAAATATCCTGACCCGTGAGGTTTCGCAGCACAAAGCAGTTCACAACACCCTCGGAGGAGAGGATTTCAGGAACATTTTTAGGAGGAGCACCAAGTACTTATATCATCGCCACTTAACCACCCAGACCCTCAGCACCTCTGCTGGGGTGCAGGAGAATGCGAGGGCGGTGACCCACTCCAGCTGGAGGACTCATTACGAGTTTCAAGATGGAGCCCAGCTGAGTAAGCCACACCTGGATGCCATCTGTGCCTGAGAGGCCCAGTGTCCCCTTGGTCTCTGACCTGAGAGGGCTCTCAAAAGACAGCCCACCTGGACATCCGAGGGTCCTGGATAGGTCTCCATCGAATGCCTAAGACCCAGCCTTTCCCGCTGTATAGGTGAGCCTCTCCCAACCAACCAGCCCAGGGGGCCACTGGTACAGGCTCCCATCTAGAATAAGAAGAAGATAAGCTCTGGCTCACATGGTAGGGTTTGGGAACATAGAAGAGAGACCTCCAGAAGCACCTGGTGAAAGACGGGAATGGAGGCAGAGGATGCAGGCACAAAACCAAGATAAAGCCCAAAGTCCCTCAGTGGGTAAAGTAATCCAGCAAAGGGTCATGGGTACCTTCCTCATTTAGTTGCAAATGAAAAGAAGTGGAGTTCAAACACACAGGCAAGATTCACATCAAGGAATGTAAACACTCAGGGACTTGAATAAAAGAGGTGAACGGAGGAAAATAAGTGGTAGCCCTGATGGAGACGGAAACTGGTGGGTGAAAGGTTGTGAATTCCTGTTGCCATGGGGCAGGACGGAGGAACAGAGAACACACTGGATTTCTATCAGGAGTCTGGCATTTTAGTGCTCTGTAGAGAATGGCCCTGCCAATCTTTGAGGGCCCTTCCTTTTCTGACATAGGAAGATACTATTTCCTCATTATGTCCACTCCCTCCCTCATTCATTCATTCATTCATTCATTCACTCATTCATTCATTCATTCAGAAAATACTTGCTGAGCACATATCATGGAGCAGGTACCCAAGTACCCTTAGAGATATTGGGGGCAGGGATACACGGATCCAAAACCCTGCTCTCATGAACCCTATTCTCTAAGGACAAGCGCAAGATAAAATAAAGGAAGATACGTTCTCTAATATGTCAATTAGGAGGTGAAAAGTGGTATGGAGAGACATGAAGAGAAGGTGATGTGCGCCGTTTCCATCCCCAACAATAATAGCACCATTGATAAGCATGCTTCGCTCACAAAGGATAGAACATGAAGTCAACCTGGCCTAAAGACAAAAGGAAAAATTTCGACTGCACGCAACTCAGAAGTCCAGGGGTTAATAGCTGTAATGGGCACTGCTGTTGGTCCTCCGCCATTCGCTCCATTCATCCTTTCGGACACAACCCGACTTCCACACCGGTATCTAACTCTTCCCTGTTTAATCTGTGTATTTCTGGAAAGCAGCCCCCCTCCTCCCTGAAAAGCCAGGGCATGAGCCAGTCAGCACGTTCCATTCTCCCCTGATGACAGTGATTGGTTCTCAGGTGGGCAAAGGGTCCAATGAAGCTGAGTTTCTGAAATTTTGCTTGGGATCTTTCACGTAAGATACCACGAGGGGAGAAATGTTACTGGCAGCCATTGTGTAACCATGAGGAGGCCTGCCTCAGAATGTAGTAGAGAGATGGAAAGAAAAAAGCAAAAACACCTAAGTTCTGGGTGATACTGTCCATCCATCGGATAACGCACTCCCAAATGAATTATTCCTGTTTCTAGATTTATAGTTAAAAGAGGCAAAAAAGCCCTTTATGGCTTAGAACCATTTAAGTTGGGTTTTCTGTTCTTTTAAATAGAGAGAGTCCTGGAATTAAAACATCTAGTTCAGAAACAGCTACATCCAAGTGCTCATCAATGACCTCAAAGATCTCTGCACAGTTTTCCTTCGGTGTGGGCTTCCCTCTCAGCCTGGCTCTTCCCATGCTGACCACCAGCAACCTCAGGCCCACGTTGTTTTTTCTGGAAATGCCTGGAAGGTTTTGCACTCATTCTGGCTGAATTAGCTTAGGACATGTATCGATTTCCAGACCAACCACTAGGCCAGGGGGATGGAATACTGCTGACCCTCTCTCGGGGCCAGGGATGCTACCTGGCTCACTAAAATCACATTGTTTGAGAGAATTGGTTCTTCCAAGAAAAACTAAGAAGTTGTTACCAGAAGGGTGAGGCATGGATGCTGGACAATCAGAAGCTATAAAAATTCACTATAATATCTAACTTTTTAAAAAAATGTTTATTTTTGAGACAGAGAGAAAGACAGGGGCGGGGAGGGGCAGAGAGAGAGGGAGACACAGAATCCGAAGCCGGCTCCAGGCTCGGTGCTGTCAGCACAGAGCCCAATATGGGCCCCGAACCCACAAACTGCGAGATCGTGACCCGAGCCAAAGCTGGTGCTTAACTGACTGAGCCACCCAGGTGCCCCTCTAACTTTGTATTTTTGTGCCTCACTTTCCCCATTGGTAAAATGAAGACTTGAGAGAAAGTGATAACCCACAATGTTTTTTTTTTTTTTTTACCACCAAGAACCCTCTTACTTGCTCTCCTCTGCTGCCCATGGTGGAGACCAAATTAAATAAAATTTAAAAGATTTAGTCTATCATTCATCCGTCATCACTGATACACACATCCACCATTTGACAAACCTTTGTTGACTATCCACTTGGGATCATATTAATGAAAGAGATAGGAAGATCCACTCTCTTCAATGAAATCTGATGGGGGGGGGGCATGTCTTCTGGTGCTTTTCCTTCTGGGCTAAAAGTCAGAAGCTCGATAGAAGAATGTTTTGTGTTCACGTCTCTTCTCTTCTACTTGGAATGGGGCACGTGATGCCTGGAGTTGATAGAAAAAATCTTGCAATATATATCAAGTGATATATATCAAGGGTCAGCAAGCTGAGCACAGGAGGGACAGGAGGGACAGGAGGGACAGGGGGGACAGTCACAGCGTGGGGCCACGATGGTTTGCACCATCCCGGGGTCTCTATATCAAACCTAGACTCATACGCGTCCCGGTTTCTTACTAGGTGAGATCATTCAAAGCTTCATTGTTTAAACCACAGTTGAAAGTGCTCTGTTCCTTGCAGTTAAATGCGTTCCTAACTGATACACCCAGATCCAACAGGTGCCCCAAGCAGCTTGTGGTATGAAAACATCCAGTGAAACAATAAGTGCAAGTGTCACATGTGTCCTGAAGAAGGAGCACAGAGGAAGCACAGGGAGCACGGGGAACGGATCATTCAAAGAAACTGCACTTAACAAGTAATAACGTATTTCTACCAGGTTAGAGAATTAGATCAGAGGTTGAAGATTGTTCTTCAAGGACCACACAGTTAATATTTCGGCTTTGCAGCCCTGTAGGCCTCTGTTAGAGCTACTCAGTTCTGCTGGTGTTCCGCGACAGCAGCACAGACAATATGGAAATGAGTGGGCGTGGCGGTGCGCCAACAAAACTTTATTTACAAAAACAAGCAGCTGGCTAGATGGGCCTAAGGGCCACACTTCACTTGTTGACTCCTGAATTAGATATACATATCGAGTATTCGATAAAAATGGGCACTCGACTGTGGCTTGTAATACACTCATTAAAATGTGGAAAATCTCTCAAAAGTCTACTTTACAGATTTCCCAATGCCAGGTCTTTAAGCTCACACGTCCTGTGACTCAGCGATTCCTCCATCCCGTCTTCCTTTCCTCCCACAAAAGTGAATTGAGGGGCGGGTCCCCTGGACAGCTGCCCGGGGTGCTAATCTATAAAGAGCTTAACGGGGGAAGTTGGGAAAATAAACATTTGCCTTTCTCTGACAGAAAAATAGACCACTGTACGGTGAAATGGGCAAACACACAAAAATATAACATTTGTTAGCCCCGTAATATTTTTGGTGAGGATTTTTGTAACTAACATACACTGCGAACATACAAAGTAGTTAAGCTCCAAGATGGCAGTCGTGGTTAGCAGAAATTCCGGAAGCACATAATGTGTGGTGTACTGTGATTTACAAGGGATGTGATTTATATTGCAAATATTAAACCTTTTAATATACCTCCCAAGAAGTTTGCTCGGCTCACAAAAGTCACAATAGAACGCCGAAGAAAAACTGAAACTGCTGAAAAGTTGGATATATTTTGTCTGACTTCTTTAAAAAATATATTGATTCTGTTTCCACCAATGCAAGCAAATTGTAAGTAGTTCTGATTCTGGTGGGGGGGGGGGCGAGTCTTAAAAGAAAATCAGATCTTCTCCACCCTCACTAGCAATATCTTGGACAAATTTAAAAAATGGTTTTTTAGCGTTTATTTATTTTTGAGAGAGGGAGAGAGACAGAGCGTGAGCCATGGAGAAGCAGAGAGAGAGAGGGAGACACAGAATCCGAAGCAGGCTTCAGGCTCTGAACTGTCAGCACAGAGCCCAATGCAGGGCTCGAACCCACGGACTGTGAGATCATGACCTGAGCTGAAGTCAGATGCTCAACCGACTGAGCCCCCCAGGCGCCCCAATCTTGGACAAATTTTAAAAGCACAGAGGGTTGAAAAGTCACTGGCTTATTGAGCCCTGTGGCTCTCGTTAGATTAAGGCCCACGAACTCAACCGCCCGTTGTATCCAGGAAACTTCCAACATGGAATGGGTTGGATCTAGGGAATGGGGAATGGTGGGACTGAGGCATACTGGAGAGCTTATGCCCTGTCAAGAGGAGGCAACCTCTCTACAGAATCCATATAGGATTCCAGTCTGTTGTTTTCCCTGTTAGGAAAAATCTCTAGATCTTTAGAAAATAATTTTTAAAAAGTGTTCAATTTTATAAATTCTGTGCAAATCAAGTAAAACATGGTTGTAGCTCAATCATGCCTTAGACTGTAAGTCTCTCTCCCTTCACACACACACGCACACACGCGCGTGCACACACGCACATCCAGCCACACTCTCTCTTCCAGGCAAAAACCATACATTCCTTCCACACCGTAGTCAGAAGACGCCGGACAATGTTCAGGTTGAGCCATACATCTTAACTGATCGGATTTCTCAACTCTGCTTTTCCCAGACAAGATGAATTGTTGTAGAACAAGGCATCCCTTCCCGTATCTCACGCTCTGGATCTATTAGTGTCGCTATTTATGGAGAGGAGAGAAGAGAGTGATAATTTATACATACATTTGTTTTGTAAAAATTACACTCCAGTCCTCTGATTGGCTTGCGTCCCCCAGAATATCACTTCTCTGTGATAGATGGTGTGGCTGCAAGGGGAAATGCTAAATTGGTTAAGAATTTCAAATTTTTATATTGCCGCTATAGCAAACCGTGTCATCTACTGAGCATGTTTTTTTTTCCCCTTCCCAAAATGTCACAAAAAGCAAAGCGATCACAACAATTTACACATGCCAAACACATTTGTCTGATCAACAACATAGAAAGAACTGCAAAAGAAATACCCCTCCTGTACAGAAACGCAGGGTTTAATCTGGTTTTAATACTGAAATATCATATTTTGAAACATTTTGTTTAGGCAGGAGACAAAGCTGATATAAAGGAGAGGAGTGACAACAATCCTACTCCAGGCACTTAAAAAGTTGGGAGTTGTGAAGCACTTTGGGAAGAAAAAAATACTACATTTACTCATGTTAAAGAAATGTTTCTGCATTTAGTGTAAAAAAAAAAATGCTTCCAAGATGATAATGAGCAAAGCAAGATTTCCAAGTTAGGTGCAATCCTAAACTGAGCTGCTATATGCTGCAGGAAGATACTTTGGGGCACTAAATCGTAAAACAAAGCAATTGAATTGTTTGGTGTAGTGGACTCCAGTTATTGTTGCTATCTAACTTCTATTTGTCTTCCTCCTTCAGATAACACCACTTGGAGTTCGATTCTCTCCCATGGTCAGCCATGTTGTTTTTGCAGTATTGACCTTTGCCCCAGCTTATGGGATGGACCCTGACTGGCAAAAGCCAATAATCCTATCCTATTCTATGCCATCTCATCCTACTGGCTACCATGATTTGGTCCATGATGGCAGAAACCCAGTCAGAACAAACGAAACCTGTATAGAAGTTTTCCAGGGCTTCTGGGAAAAACTGAGGGTCTCTCTCCCCCTTGAGAGCCACTCCTTCTGTGGTCCGCATAGTGTGAAGATATAAAGATGTGAACAGCCTCTTTACTACTAACATGGAAGACCTTGGAACCACCAACAGGAACCTGTGTGAGACCTGAAGAAGTAGGTGATGGTTTCTACCACGGAAGGAAGAAGGCAGAAGGAAATATGG
Source organism: Prionailurus viverrinus (assembly GCF_022837055.1). Taxonomy (NCBI): domain Eukaryota; kingdom Metazoa; phylum Chordata; class Mammalia; order Carnivora; family Felidae; genus Prionailurus; species Prionailurus viverrinus. Next base: position 9,371,225 of record NC_062563.1, read on the forward strand.
AGAGGAACAGAGCTGGTCCTTGATGATACTACATCAAAGTGTTCCTGAAGCTAGCATCATCCCTGGCCTTTTCAGTGATGCAAGTTTACACATCATATTATTCTTCCAACCATTTTGAGCGGGATTTCCTGCCATTTTCATTAGAGGGGCTTCTAACTCAAATTTTGGTTTTGTCAAATCGATGACAGGTTACTACCCTCTCAGTGAGTTATCCTGGGAAAATGGGGTCATACCGTGGGTTTCTGCTTCACTGTTTTATTTAGTGTGTTTTTTTTTAATTTTTTTTTAATGTTTATTTATTTTTGAAACAGAGAGAGACAGAGCATGAATGGGGGAGGGTCAGAGAGAGAGGGAGACCCAGAATCTGAAGCAGGCTCCAGGCTCTGAGCTGTCAGCACAGAGCCCGACATGGGGCTCAAACCCACAAACCATGAGATCATGACCTGAGCCAAAGTCGGATGCTTAACCAACTGAGCCACCCAGGCGCCCGCGCCCCTAGTGTGTTGTTTTCAAATGGATACCTTACCTTCTTAAATCATTTTCCTACTAGTCTCCCTGTCCACACTTTACAACGCACATCAAGTACCGCCTTCCCTATGTATTAATTACTGAGCAAGAGTTATAAACACTGGAGTTTTATCTCTGTTGAGGCTGCCCCAAGTAGTGGCTAAGAGCACATGTGTTACATTACACAGACATGATTTTGAACCCTGGCTTTATAATTTACTAGCTATCTGACTTTGGACAATTTACCTAAACTCTCTAAGACATTTCTCCCAACCTGTAAAAATATTGTTAATAATAACATCTTGTCTTAGGCAACTTTGTGAAGATAGAATGAGATAATTCATGTATAACGTTTATCATGGTGCTTGGCACAGAGTAAATGCTCAATAAATGTTGCTGCTGTTGTTATTAGTGTTATTATACTTATCAAGGAATCTACCATATTGAAAGAGCCCAATAAACCTAATCTTCTGTTATTAGGAGATATACTGGCTATATGAGTTGTTTAAAAATTGATGAATGGATAGTTGAATGAATACATGATAAATTAAAACATGAATGAATGAATGGGAGCTGGAAACTGAGAGGCAAGGCCACAAAGTTACAGGGCTGGGCCAGGGGATAAGCAGGAGGAGGACAGAATAGAAAGCCACTCTGTGCTTTATGAGAATGCCCTTCCCATGATCTGTGTCCCCGTCAGGTGGAATGTTCTGCAGGGCTGCTCCCTTCATACTCTCATTACTGCAGGTCATTTGTCAGGAGCTTTTTGATGGGCAGCTTTACAGATAGCCATAAAGCAGCACTTATGGCCAAAGTCATCATACTTTGTTGAGCTCTGTGCTTAGGGTGTCCACATAATTTTCTCTTTCTTCTCTGGGTTCCTAGTCACTCAGTGCACAGATGGAATTTAGTGTGGATGGCTTAATTCATTCCAGTGGCCCCCCCATAGCCTCTGGGATAAAATTCAAAGGACCTCAAAACCCAAAAGGCCAGTAAGAATAAGTAGGATAATGTGGGCATTTAATGAGTACTTACTTTAGTACAGGCCTAAGACTTGCCAGGTCAAGATAGCTGGCCACTTTGAATGGACCACCCCATCCAACCTTCACAATTGTATATGGCAGCTACACTCATAAGCTCAACATTGCTGATGAAGAAACAGAGACACGTCAAGGTTACATTGCTTATTCAACTTCGCAGGGCTATGGTGTGGCACCGATAGGATTTTATCCTAGCCAGCCAACAGCTGGAACCTCTGCCCAAAGGGCTTTAGTCTTCACTATCATCTACCTTGTGTTGACTCCTACAGCACTTGAAGCTACAAATGCAAGGGTCCCTCTGCTTGCCTTTAGAGTCCTCCGAAACGAACCCTACTGAAGTGATTTCTTTTTTTTTTTTTTTTAAATTTTTTTTTTCAACGTTTATTTATTTATTTTTTTTGGGACAGAGAGAGACAGAGCATGAACAGGGCAGGGGCAGAGAGAGAGGGAGACAGAATCGGAAACAGGCTCCAGGCTCCGAGCCATCAGCCCAGAGCCTGACGCGGGGCTCGAACTCACGGACCGCGAGATCGTGACCTGGCTGAAGTCGGACGCTTAACCGACTGCGCCACCCAGGCGCCCCTGAAGTGATTTCTTAAAATAAAATTCTTCAAATGTGGCGACATTAGAGTTGCTTTGGGATGATTTAAAGAGCTCATATTTATAGATTTCTTCAAAGAAGAGGTTTTTAAAATTTCTCTTCTTAGTCCATTATCCTCAGTAGCCAATAGATGGGCACTTGGACTATAGTCTAGACCTGGAATTCAAGGGACTGCATGGCATTCTCGGTGTTAGGCATCTGAACTACCCACCTGGTTCTCACAGCCAAGCTTGGCCAGCCTGGCTTTAGCTGGAGTTCTCTTTTAGACATCCTTTTGTCTCAAGTTGGCCAAGAAGGTACGTAATTTGCAGGGCTCCACCCCCCTGCTCCACAGAGCAGATTTAGGGGAGGGATTTGGAGCTGAGAAACAATAAGTTAATAACTAGCACACTGGCAGCTCACCGAAGTTCTCTTAACTCTGGGAAGGGGCTGAAGTCCACGGGGATGGGTCCTTGGCAGTCACTTTTGTGCTGTGTGTATTTGTCCTCTATCGGACAGAGCAAGAACACATGACTCGAGTCAGCCAATCACATTCTGTCTTCCGGGAACGGTCACAGAACCCGAGTCCTGTAACAGCTGGGGAGACCGTCTTCCACCAAACAGATGTAGCTCAGAGGAAACTTGTCTTTCATGATTATAGTCTAGAGCAAAGCAAGTGAAGTAAAAAGGAAAGGAAAGGAGAGTGAGCGAGAGAGAAAATATACCTCGATGGCTTTGTATTTACTGAACCCGTCTCTTGGGAGGGTTGGCTCACACCCTAGTCTTTTAATGCCCTCTGAGATACCCCTACCCTTGTACAAAAGATAAATGGGCATTTTGCATCAGCTAAATAAATTGATTTCTGTTCTTACCCCCTAAAATCACAGATGAATAAGACAACCAGATCTTTACTGCTCAGAGCAGATTCAAATCCTTTTTGAGACAATGTGTCTTAGAAATAACATAAATAACTCTATGGTCAGAAAGATGGTTGGCCAACTTCCTTGACAAAAGGCAAGAAATAAGAAGAGCTATCTATTCAACGTTTTTAGTGACAAATGACAATGAAAATTTCAAAATTGTCTTTTGGCTTCTCATTTCTTTAAAAAAATTATTGCAACTTATAATTGTTAATTTTAGGACAAATAATGGTAGTGGTCAAGAAAGTTAGAGGAGGAAGAAGGATAGAAACCACCAGAAAGGGGCACCTGGGTGGCTCAGTCAGTTGCGTGTCTGACTCTTGATTTCAGCTCAGGTCATGATAGCAGGGTTGTGGGATCGAGCCCTGCAATGGGCTCTGCACTGAGTGTGGAGCTTGCTTAAGATTCTCTGTCCCCCTCTGCCCCTGTGCCCTGCTGGAGCTCCCGCTCTCACTCCCTCTCTAAAATAATGACAATGATGATAATAATAATAATAATTATAATAAAAAGAAATCACCAGAAAAACTAACTGTAATTCAAGAAGACAAATGACCATTTTGATGGGAGTAAGACACACCCCCAGCAAATGCCTCACCTTGCACAAGATGTAATAATGCTTCCTCTGATGGCGACCTCACCCAACAGCTAAAGAGGAGGAGAGTATGGAATGGGAGAAGGTGAGGGAGCTCTCTGGTTGTTAGAGAGGAAGAAGCCAAGCTCCAATGAGTTTAACAAAAGGGGAAAGACGAGGCTTTTGCTTTGCTTTTGCATCTGGGAAGAGCATGGCTAGAGCCAGCTTTGGGCATGGCTGGATCCAGGGACTTGAATGATGTCACCAGGAATTGCTCTTTGCACCTCTTGGTCCCACGGTTGCTTGTGCTGGCTTCATTCCCAAGCAGGTTTTCTTATGTTTATTTTTTTAAATATAGGGTTGCTAGGTTCAGCAAATAAAAATATAGGACACTCAGGACACATTTCAACTTCAGATAAACAACAAATAATGAACACATTTTTTAGTTTATATTCCATGCAATATCGGGATACGCTTATGCTTTAAAGTTATTAGTTCATTTGTGGTGGGGTATCCTGCATTTCATCTGGCAACCCCATTCACACGAGATGGGAAAGATGGCTGCCAGCACTCCCAGACTTCTACTCCATTAACGTAGCAGCCTCAGTGTAAAGGGGGCTTATATACGCCCCAGGATTGTGTCCCCCTGGAACAATTTGGGTCAGGCGCACATCCATGAACCAACTTTGGCGGCTTAAGAGATGGGATGATCTGATGGGCCAGCCATAGCCTGTGGCATGACAATGAAGATGTGGCAAAATAATATTTGTCCACGGAAAAAAAAATATGTAGACTTGTAAATATCACATAAATGGGGCATGGAAATAATCTCAGTTCAAGCCGCTCACTTAGCAGATGCAAAAGTGGAGCCCAAATTGCCCTGTTAATTTCTCCGGAGAGCACAGTCATGGGTGACTTTGGACGGGAATACCTGCGTCTCACCTCCTCACCTCCCAAGCTCTTTCCATGTATCCCCGTGGCCAACGTCATTCTGAGAGCCACTGGATAAATCAATTAGCGCTCATCAGGGCTTTCCCCCAATCTTCTCTGTGTACAAAATGAACAGGTAAAAAGGAAATGCTTGTCAAAACAAATCTCTATTTGGTTTTCTCCATCTATGGGACAATTTCTGTAATGTGTCAATCACTTTGTTGCAAAATAGCCCCTCCAACACACAATCCACATTTCCCGATGACACCAGCCTGTCAGTCTCTCACTAAATCAAAGCCAAATTTCACACCAAGCAAAGACCAGTTTGTCAATCATTTTTCCTGCCACACGTCCACCAGAATCACCTGACAGCTACAACTTTTCTACTCTCAAGTGGAGCGGGTCTAGTTAAGCTTGTTTGTCTGCCCTAATTGAGTTCCTTTCAGGATTGGTAGCTTAGCAACTAATAAGTTATTTTGCTGAGACAACTGGCCTAAATTTCATAGCTTCCTTGACCACTGCTACTTGTTGGAAAACTGTTTCCCCTCAAGTGGCTAAACAGCAGATGCAAGATTTATTTAATACCTAATTGTTCTATTGTTTCTAATTATAAGCACTCTCCTCCTGTTTAAAAGTAAACACAGGATATGTTGTCAAATAGACATAATTTTAAATAATCATAAAACGCCTTGGGATTTTGTTCTGAAATCTCAAATTCCCCATTATCGGTAGCACGAAATGTTGGAAAAAGGGCCAATAAGATAAACACCCAGCGTTTATTAGGTTGTAAATCACCTCACAAGCACCTGCTATAAGCGAGTCACTATGAGGTTATGCAGAGAATATAACAAGGGTTCTTGTCTTAAAGAATTCAGTTGGGGGAGGGCGCCTGGGTGGCTCAGTCGGTTAAGCGTCCGCTTCAGCTCAGGCCATGATCTCAAGGTTCCTGAGTTCCAGCTCCGCGTCGGGCTCTGTGCTGACAGCTCAGAGCCTGGAGCCGGCTTCAGATTCTGTGTCTCCCTCTCTCTCTCCCCCTCCCCCACTCACTCTCGCTCGTAAGCTCTCTCTCTCAAAATTAAACGTTAAAAAAAATTTTTTTTAAAGAATTTAGTTGGGGGAGAGAGTTGGCAACAAATTCTAGATCCATTTAATGAGAATAAACAATGCCCCTATGACGGAACAGGAGGCAATAATAATGGTATTTTTAAAAAGATACCACAGTATAGTCATGGTTGGTATAGGAGACCTTGTCATTTCTTTGGTGGTCCAGCTTCTAATTTTCCTTTCTATATTTGGAGGACTCCTCTGTTGCATGTAGAGCATGGGGGAGATCATGCCCTCACTTCCCCCATGGAAGCCACTCACTTCACCACCGGTGAATGGTTCCCACTAAAAGAAGGGTGTTAGGACTCTTTCCTCCCGGCTGTTCCTGAGTTCTGACCCGATCCTTTACTCACTTTACCATTTGGGGTCTCCCTGATAGACTTCAGAGGAATTTATTTTTTTTTAATTTGAGACATTCAGAATTGATTTCTGCTGTGTATAACCTATAACCCTGAAGTTTTTAATTGGCATAGGCACGAGCTAAAAAGGGTTCTCTGCTCACTCAGGGGCACAATAATTTTGGAAGGCTCCACAGAGTGTAAGGACAGTAAGTACCCTTTGCAGAGGTAGAGAGCAAGCTGTTTTCCACTGAACCCCTGGTACAGAGAAGCAGAAAAAGATCTCATACGCTGAAAACAAACTTTAAATTGATTTAAAAAAAAAGGCTTTGCTTATCTTCATCGTTTTATTTTGACGGTGACTGGCTAACAATAGCAGTTATTAAAAGTGCTGAATGAAGGAATAAAGCATGACACTAAAAAAAGAATGTCCAGATGAATTTGGCTCAACCGGAAACTCCTAGTAGGTTGGCAAGAAATGAGGCTCTGACATTAGCTTGGGGATCACTGCAAAGAACCTACAACTGCACAGCAACTCTTTCTAATTTTTATACCGACGTTCAGATATTGTAATGCAGCACATACCCAATTATGCATAAAGTGTTAAATCGCAGCGTTCCGGACTTCTGCAGAGACAAGGAACACATCCAGAACATCACTGGGTGCGTCATCATTCTTGTGGTCTTGCCCAATGGAAGACAGTCTCAATCTGGAAATTTCTTTCTGCTAAAAGAGGACTATAACACTCCCTTTGACTCCCTTAGGAGAGGCAATTGAGCAGAGAGAAGACGTTCAGGGAGAGAGAGAGAGAAAGATGCTCGCTTTCTCACAGAAACAGAGAGAAAAGCCATTCATGCCATGGTAGGCATTTTGCAGAGCATGTCTTGGGATGACTTTTTTTTTTTTTCAGTTGCACAGCTGTTCCGGACTTTCATTTAAGGTGTGTCCTTCGAGCAACTGCAGGCAGGGAGTTCCCTGATATTAGTCATTGGTCCTCTGATATTTCAGTGCGGACTGCTCTGGCACGGCAGAGGATGACTGGATAATGGAGAATTTAAGCCAAAGAACAGGATAATTCCATTAGATATATTTGGATAGTGGTTTGACCCATTGCTTCATGGGGATGAATTGCAAGTGAATATCAGCACTGCACTCTGTGCTGTTTGTGGCATATCCAACTCTTATTACATCATTTACTCTGTACTAGGCTTTGTTCTGAGCACTTCACGTGCATCGGCTCAATTAGATCCTTGTAACAACTTGCAAAGGCAGGTGTTGGAAGGGAAGTATTGATCAGAGGAGGGAATCTATTGTTTTGGAGAGGGTATTAGGTCTTATTAGCAAAAGTGGAATGTCTGAAGTCACCAAGACCTTGTGGAGAGAAAGACAAAACAAGGGGGAGAAACTCCACAAGATTTACATTCCAGTGATTGCAAAATGGTTTGAGCCAAGGAAAAAGTATGACAGAATGGAGCCAGAGTTCAAGTAAGGTTGCACTCCCTTGCTCCACTTCCAATATCATTGCCACAGGGCTCCTTCCCTGAGTTAATGACTCTGCAATAAGAAACACACACACACACACACACACACACACACACACACACAAATGAAGAAAAGAGCAGTAAGAGACAGAGCCACACATGATCTAGTTATTTCCTCATTGGGCAAAGGTCCACAGGTGTTTGGCAAAGTTTTGTGCAAGTAAAAATGGGACGGCATCGCAAAGGAAATAATTATGAAAACTTGATGGTAGTAGGCTCAAGAGGGCTTCTCCATAATAGAGCTGTTGCTTTCCCCACTGACTCTAATACAAGCCAGGGGTGGTCGTAAAACCAAGCCGTGTGTCCTGTTCTCTCTGTTAGACCCAGGGGCGAGCAACGTTGAACGGTCACTCCCTTGGTGATCTTGGATAGGATACAGTTGGAGCAATATATATCCTTGACTGTTTTGATCTCTCTTCCTAAATGGCACCGTTGAGACGTAGGCAGAACTTACAAGAAGAGGGGCGGGGGTCAAGAGGAGGTATTATTAATCTTATTTTACAGATGAGGAAGCTAAGGCTCAAAAAGGCTAAATAATCCCCATTAACGCACAGCTAATAGACAGTGGAGCTGGGAGTTGAAATGAGATCAGTCTGACTCCACAGCTCAAGGTCTTTTCTGTTGTGATGTATACAAGTTTCCTCCAAGTGAGAACAAGTCCTGTGTGCCACAGAGGCAGGAAGCGAAGCAAAATTATATGATACATAATTCTGGATATAACACTACATACTCTTCCCCATCCCCCCCCCCCTTTTTTATGACGATGCAATGCCCAGATTTTAGCGGAGAGCATGATTGCTTAGCTTGAGACCACATTTCCCAACTTCCCTAGTAGCGTGGTTGTGGCCGTGTGAGTGAATTCTGGCCAGTGGGGTGTGAACGGAGGTGATATGTACTACCTTCAGCTTATGCACCCTCCCCCCCCCCGAAAAAAAAAGAATTGGGTAGAATTTCCCTTTCCCTCTTTCTCCTTTTTTTTTTTCAACATTTTTTATTTATTTTTGGGACAGAGAGAGACAGAGCATGAACGGGGGAGGGGCAGAGAGAGAGGGAGACACAGAATCGGAAACAGGCTCCAGGCTCCGAGCCATCAGCCCAGAGCCCGACGCGGGGCTCGAACTCACGGACCGCGAGATCGTGACCTGGCTGAAGTCGGACGCTTAACCGACTGCGCCACCCAGGTGCCCCTCTTTCTCCTTTTCTTAATGATTATAGGTGGACAAGCCAGAGATGGATGCCATATGTTAAATATCACGAGAGAGAGAAATATACTTCTATTCTGAAAAACCACTATGATTTGGGGGTCTCTTTGTTACAGCAGCTTAGACAATATCCTAACTTATAGATGATATCACGTCTCCTCATGGATTTTTGCCATTTCCTGATGAGGAACTACACATTCCTATCAAAGGTCATTTACAACTTTTTATAGTTTGATATAAATATATATGCATATATTAATTATAGTAATATTTAAGTGAAGGGTTTAGACATTTCTATACAATTTTTTATACATTTATTCTCAATCGCTTATGTCGTTTTAATGAAGATTAGAATTCTAAACTACATAGGGGCGCCTGGGTGGCTCAGTCGGTTGAGCGTCCGACTTCGGCTCAGGTCACGATCTCACGATCCGTGAGTTCGAGCCCCGCGTCGGGCTCTGTGCTGACCGCTCGGAGACTGGAGCCTGCTTCGGATTCTGTGTCTCCCTCTCTCTCTGCCCCTCCCCTGCTCATGCTCGGTCTCTCTCTGTCTCAAAAATAAATAAAAACATTTAAAAATTTTTTAAAGAATTCTAAACTACATACATTGCTCTAAATCATTCACAAATATTGCCTTATCTTTGTCCTGGGTAGATCTAATAGACCAGGGTTCAGCAAACTACACCTGCAAACATGGGTCTAAAAGACCAAGGGTCAGCAAACAAATCTGGCCCACCATCTGTTTTTGTAAATAAAGTTTTATTGAAACACAGCCATGCCTATTTGTTTACATACTGTCCATGGCTGTTTTTTGCTCTGAGGGCAGAATTGAGTAGTTGCTACAGAAACGGGATGGTCCACAAAGACTAAACCATTTACTCTCTGGCCCTCTCCAGACAAAGTTTGCTGAAAACTTGCAATAGACAACTATAGCCAGGAACCTGATGTGTGTAGTGGGAAGTCCAGGTAAGTGGTCCCTCTTGCAGAAAGCCCTGATATTTTCCCATCTAGCTCGGATGCACGTTTCCACAGCACTTATTATATCACTTGCTTAAATGTGAAAATCTATCAAGAATTTGCACAAGTGGATTGCTGCTCTTACTTTCCGATTTTCCCTTGGTAAAATATCTCTCGGAGGGATTTGTTCTTGTTGACCTCGTGTGAACGAAGAAAGGAGCAGAGAAGCAAGGCAAGATGTAACACCAAATGGGAGCAGTTTTCTCGCTCAGACTGTGGGCGCTGGGATTTCAGATGGAAGAGCCCAGCGGGTTTTATGTGGCAGCCCCAGTCTTTGCCTGTGCACCTGTGGCATAAAGGACCTGTTCTCGTTTGGAGGACGGCCATGATGGAATGCGATTCTGCAGAAGTTTGCGAGCACGAAGGGGGTTCATGACTTCAAACTGCTGTCCCCGGTCGGCACAGATCGCAGCATGTGAAGGGACGCGGGTGTGGAAGAGACTCGGGCTGCACTTTCAGGGGCCTGCGGGGCAGGGAGGGGGGGGCTCGGGGGGCTCCCATCCTTTCCGCACCTGGGCTGTGAATCCGAGAGGGCCTGGCGCTGGGGACGCGAGAGGCAAAAGACTGTAAATATTATTCAAATAGAGAAAGCAGAAGGTCAGAAGCAATGGAGCACTGGAAAAGGTTTTCTTTTTGTCCTTCTGCGAGGCAGGGAAGGAGGAGGGAATGGCCTCCCTATCAGCTTACTGGTCACCGTGTTCGCCCACATGCCCCATCTGTGAAGGGGCGATCGAGGAGCCAGTGACACAGGACGCTGTGCTCCCAGTGGCTACGACACAGGTTAAGCTCTTGCTCATGCTCTCTATCCACCATAGGTCAGCTGCAGCCCCTTCCCACTCCCTTGACTCAGACTCAGGCTGAGGGAGAAGCAGAGGGATCCAAGAGCCAGCTCTGCAAAGATGTTGCCCAAGTGACAACTGCCATTTGGGCACACATTTGATTGGACAAAGCAAGTCACTTGACCAAGCCTGACGGGAGAGTAGCAGTTTCTCCCCGGGAAGGGCAACACACACTTTTCCTATCACATCCTCTCCCCAGACCTGGGGAATAAGTGCAGAAGGCACGGTGCAGGGAAGGAAGCTGGCACTCGGATAAAGCCCGACCCGGTCTGACTTAAATACCAAGATGGCGCACCTCAAGTTTGAGTTCAGATTTTACTCTCCGTCTCTCCCCAGCATTTTAAAACTACACCCCTCCCCCCGTTTCGCAGGTAGTCATGAAAGACTGAATTAAAATGTTTACTTACATCCTTCCAAGAATTAACATTGCCCACCTTAAAGAGGCTACACCAGAAAAGCGTTAGCTCCCTGCATCCTGTTCCCTATATTATTTCCTAAAGGTTTGATTATGCATGAGAATAGTCAACGGTTTTGAATAGTGATTTTGTGTATGCCAGGCACCGGGCTTTGCATGCCGAAGTGCATCCACTCTGCCAAATGAACCTGTGAGAAATACATCGTTACCCCAGCTTTGTAGATGTTGAACCTGGAGCCCAGAGAGGTTAAATAACTTGCCAGATACGACCCAGCCATTAATTTGGCTGCAACGTGAGCCCTTATCTGCTCGCCCTTAAAGTTTCCTCCCTTCCCTTCATATGTTCTGGAGGAAGTACCTGCTGGTTCCCAGTGTGGGAAGAAGATGGGGACAGACAGAAGAGACTCTGGATGTCCAGGGTGTGACCTTTATTTGTTGTGTGCATTACCTCTGCCACGAGAGTATGCACTGATTAAAAATACTCGGTAACCCAAACGTCATTAGAAAGGTGCGTTTCCTGGGAAGGATGGGTGGTAACGTCATGGAAATCACTCCCAAACTTAAGAGAAACGAGTTTGGGTTCAAAAATAACCTTAGGGGCTTTGTGCCACTGCTCATTTCCATTAGTAAACATAATAAAATATAGCTGTATACCCCACTCCATGTACTACTGTAGAGAGGATAATTACACGTACATAGATAACCCATGTGTAACGTACTTGAACTTACATAAACATGCATCCAGATTCACCCGCCTGGAAATGGAGGTCGGCATGTAAATCTTGGGCCCCCTTCTCGTCAGGTGGTTGCAACAGTTTTGTGGGCAAGAGTATGCTCTCTGCCATTTCCTTAACTGGAAAATGGGCATAATTAAATCTAGACTATAGGACAGTGGGAAGGGTACATTGGATGCGTGACTGAGGGTTGTGAAGGTGTTGTTTTTAAAGAGCAAGGACGGTACAAATCTTTTGATTGGGGTGGTCCAAGGCGGGGACCCCTTCTCTGGGTGATTCTCTCTCCCAGCCACGCAGCCCTCCAAACGCGAAACGTAACGGTTGTCCCAGAAGCTCAACATCGCTTGATCGCCCTGTAAATTTTATGACCTTTGCCTATGCCATTCTCCACGTCTCCCTGGCCGCTCCCTACCCCTTTCTCTTGGCTGATCCCCAATCCCTCTTCAGGAACCTGCCCATATCTTTGTCAAGGTTTCTCAGTTGTGGCACTCTTACTGTGTTGAGCTGGACAAATCTTTGTTGTTGGGGCCTGGAGCCGGGGTGGGGGGGGTTGTTGGGTGGGTAGGGGATGCCTGTGCCTCCCAGGATGCTTAGCAGCTCTCTCAGCCTCCACCCACCAGACGCAGATAGCACTTCTCCTCGTTGTGACAACCAAAAATGTCTCCAGACATTGTCAACTGTCTCCCAGGGAGCAAAATTGCCCCTGGTTGAAAACGACTGGGGTGTCGGGGGGAAGCACTAGCCTTTCTTGGAAGTCTTGTCTCCCTGGCTCTAAAAGCTTCATTCTCGTAGGGGGACCGCCACAGCATTCAGAGCTCGGTCTCAGACGTGGGCGTGCTACCTGGGTCCAGCAGGATCTCAGCAAGCAGTTGGCTGACTGAGGATGAAGCACTCGGAAATTTCCTCTGGCTTGGAAAGCGAGGATAACTTTGCTTCGCTGAGTGAGCTAGAAAATTCCTTTATGCCCTTACTTTATGTGAAATGTGATTCTCACAGCGCACATCCCTGCAGTCTGATATGTGAAATCACCCATTAGAGAGTGCAGTCAATACTGCTGTTACGACTCTTGGGCTTTCCAGAAAGAAGCCATGAGTCTTGATTTTTCTTTCCCCTAAGGTCTGGCTGAACACCCAGACACTAGTGCAGGAGCGGCCGTAGCCCACAGATTCATTTCCCCCCTGTTTCACTGCATATGGCCTTAGAAAAATTATTTTTGAAAAATGACCTAAAGCTTTCCTAAAATCCTCAGGAATGACACCTGAGGGGAGCATCTGAAAGACTTCACATTCATTAACTAAACCTTCTTGTTAGGTTATGTTCCCTGAAATGCATTTGACAGTTAATGAAGGAGAAAAGATGGCAGTCGGAGAAAAAATAAAATTCTGTCAGATTCTGGCGATAGAACAGGGAGGTGAAAAAGCGGGAACCCGGGGGAGGGATTGATAGATCAGCACCCCACACTGTGAGTATTTTATTGCCAGGGACACTGCCTCGGATCAGAGCCGGCTGCGAAGTTAAATTCATGCCTGGCACTCTGTTCAGATCCTGAGACCATACATAAGTCAGCCAAGCTAGATGAGGTGCTTGTCAAGGCCAGAGCGGTAGGGATACGGGGCTGACTGGCAGATATGTGAAACCGTGATCAGAGAAGACAAAGAAGAAGGAGAGACGTGTTCAAAAATATTTGTGCTGCTTTCGACACCTTTTCCTGTTTCAGCCGGATTGCAATTTAGCCCGAACCTTGCTCGAATACTCCGAAGGCAAAACCAGCTTGCAGGCAGTCGAGTGAGCAGGCAGACTTTTCTCTGAAAACATTCAGTTTTAAATGACCTCGTGGGATGTTATTCATTTCCCGTTCCCTTCTCATCCGCCTGTGCCCTCTGCCGGGGTTCAGAAAAGGTGGGGCGGTGGGGGGGGATGCAGAAAGAACGGCAGCACACTGGGGTACCCCTCTGCAGTTGCCCAAAGTATTATTTGGTTAATTCAGCACAGTCCAGCCTTCCCGAAGTTGGGAAACCTGTTTTCTTCCCTCTGATGTATCACTTAGAAACACCAACTGCAAGGATTTCTTATGTTCTCACAAAAAAGGGAAGGGCACAGCTGGTAAATGTTTCACAGATGGCAAAGCTCTTGGCATCTCTCTCAAGAGAGGGCCACCCATGCAGATGGCTCATTATTTTAACATTTGGATTTTCATCTTATTAAAACATCTTTTTTTTTCCCCTGGTTTTATTTAGCATCATAAATTCTCTTACACTTTAGAAAGCGCCTAAGCGATTTGAGGACGTGCGCTCCGAGGAACATCCTTTGGCTAAAATATAGATTGGTACCATCATTATTCCCAGCTTTGATCTCAATGTGATGGGTTTCAATCTGATTAAAAATTCCAATGAAAGGGAAATCTCAGAGTAGTGGATTTATCAAGCAAAAGTCCATGAAGTCCATAGAGTAGCTGAATTATTCAGCAGGACGATAAACCGAGTGAAATTGGGGGAAATAGTTTTATTCGATGCATAAAATCCCTATTACTATGCAATATGCATATATAAAAATAGACAAATGCACAGTGGGTGTAGGCTCATAAACACACCCTTTCTACATATGTAGAGAGGCTTCTGCACCACGAAGTACCACAGCCAAAATTTAAACCAAGCGATGCCAATTCTTGACGGAGCGGACAGGAAAGGGTCAAGATTTCAGAGAGGAGTTCTCTGCCCACTCAGACTTTGGCAAGACCGACGTGCATCTTCTGTATGTCAAGGACCGGGAAAAGTTTTGGTCACCTCAGCATCCTTAACTGTCGCGCTGGGGTGTGGGGAACCACTGGAGATGCAAATGTAAGTGACAAAGCCACGTAATAAGAACAAACCAATCTATTTAATGTGGGGAGATGCTGGCCTAAATACAGGATCAGTCGCTGTGCTCTTGCAAATGGGCCTCATGGAGCCGGGTCTGCGCATGCCGTGTTGTAAATGTTTATTAGCAATGGTACACAATGCACGTTATGGATCCGTGGAGCTCCAAGCTGCCTCACTTTGGGGGTCAAGTGTAAATCCCCGAAATGCTGAGAAAATGTTAATAGTTGCCAGCACCAAGAATATATCGGTGGAGCGTGTACATAGGTATCATAAATGGAGGCTCTGTTCATCCACTTGAATCACCCCTGGTACCTCTAGCCTGAAGCATTAGCTTGCGTAATGCATACTGTGGAGCTGCTGGCTTTTCCATCAGGTGGAAAGGTGGATGGGAAGTGCAGAGGGTGCAGTTTTCAAAAATAAGAACTGGCAAGTGCAATGCCCATTAGGTACGTCCAGGAAGCCAGGAGTGGTGGAGAAATGAGAGAAAATAGTTTCCCCTTAGTTCTCCCGAAGCCGAGTGCTTCTGGGGGTGCCATGTTGCTTCACGGCTCGTGGCATCTGTAATCCCAAGAGCGCACGTCCTTCCTTGGGTAGAGCCTCCGGCTGGCAAACGTTACCCTCGGCTCCAGGCTCACCCCCTCCGGTCACTCGAAGGCAGTGGCTCTTCAGAAGCCTCGGTCCCCAGATCGGTGGCATCGGCACCACCTGGGTCGCACCCACACCTGCCGAATCAGAAACTCTGCAGGTGGGGCCGCCAGCCGGTGTTTCCACCAACCCTCCAGGTGAGGCTGATACACGCTCAAGTTCGAGAAGCACTGCTCCAAGGCATAATAGTTTGTCACTCCACCAGTGCCCAAGAATCTTTTTGGTGACAGGCGTCAAGTGTGATTCCTGTGAAATCCTGGCAGCAGACTACATTTGTCTATTTAACGGCATGCAAAACGCTTGTCAAGAAGGATTCCGGGGGCTCTTTTTGCAAAGGCTTCCTCTTTCCCGCATATACTCTATCCATCTCTTCGGAGACTGCACATGCCTACGAATCCAAGCTCTGAGGTTACAAGCTGTTTTAAAAGCACCCTCCCCCCCCCCCCCACTCTTCATCTAATATTGGCAAATAAGACAGAGGAACACGGTGCCCGGTTTTCCGAGTCTAGCTGGAAAGACCGACAGATTTCATGACATTTGTCACAGGGTCTAAAACTCCACGTGGGAGAAAATGAGCCCACTTAGTAAAAACATCTCACTGTATCTTTGAGTCAGAATGGAGAAGCATAAAAAGTATTGTTCCTGGAAAATTACAAGGCATTTGGTGTGTGTTTTCAAAAGTGTGATGACTATTCACCAGTCTCTGGTTTCGGTGGCGGAAAGCCCCTCCCCCCCAAACTACCGAGGGACTAGAAGGCACGTACATCTCGTGAAGTGGCATAAGGATCAAAGGGGGAATGAGCTTCCTGTGGTGCCGATGAGCTACTTAAGGTAGCTCCCATCCGAGCGCACCTCCTTTTCCTCGTGTGCTTTGAACACCATTTGAATAATGCACGCTCTTTCAGTTGCATTGTGTGCTCTGAAAGCCATTTAATGAAGGTAGACAGCCTTCCAGAAAGGTGTATTCTTTGACTGATGTACATACTCCTGGAAAAAACCTTTCCCCAACACGGAAGGCAAGAGGTACTGAGTGAGAGGAAGAAAGGATAGTATCAGAAAGCCTTGTTTCACTCAATCAAATCAAATGGAAGCAACTCGGCTTAAACTTGATCTCTCCTAGGTGAACTCTGTTCTCTGCAGAATATATACCGAAACGCTGCGAGTCAACCAACTTTTAGCCTCTCAGACCATCTTTCCATTGACTTCCACCATAGTATTGAGGTTGCTTTAGCTCTTTCTCATTGATCATCAATTAACAGTGGCTTCCAGCTCCAACCTTTCTGTTAAATAGTTAACGATCCGTAAACTGACAAATGAAGGAGGGGGGACTCCTATCTAAATCAAAATTTCTTGAAAAGTTACAGGCACTTATTTGTATGGGAATATCTCTATCTATTGTTTTAATAAAATGAGATAAATGTGTCCAGTAAGGTTGGCTCTTCATATGCAATTTATTTGATTAATTGAGCCAAGATTACAGAAAAGGGCATTTTGGGCAAGGGATACTTTAAATGTCATTCATCTTGGTAGTCTGAATTAAGAGGTGGTATAGAGAGGCACCGGGGTGGCTCAACTAGTTGAGCGTATGACTCTTGATTTTGGCTCAGGTCGTGATCCCTGGGTCGTGAGATGGAACCCCGTGTCAGGCTTCACATTGGGCATGGAACCTCCTTAAGATTCTCTCTGTCTCTCTGTCTCTCTCTCTCTCTCTCTCTCTCTCTCTCTCTCTCTCCCCCTCCCTCTACCCCTCTACCCCCTTGCTCTCTGTCTCCCTGTCTCCGTCTCTCTTGCTCTCAAGTAAATAAATAAATAAGAGCTGGTATGTTGTGACAGGTTAACAGTGTGAGCCCAGGAGTCGCATGTGGACCCTGTCTTATTCTGCCACTTTCCAGCTGTGTGGCCGGTCCTCTCTGACCCTCAGTTCCTTTCTTTACGACATGATTCAAATAATTTGTTCCGTCCCACAGGATTGCTGTGAAGAGTAATTCACTGCATATATTGCTAACACCATGCTGGGCACGCGGCGAGCACCTGAATAAATGGCCCCTGGAGCTGTTGCTTTTATGAAAAGGCAAAGTCACAGGTATCATGCCCAGGACAAACACGGAGAGTGTCTATAAATGCCCATCTGGAAAACCACGGAAACAATTTGACACCAGTGCGGTATTTTTTAAAAATGCTGTTGTTTATCTCTCTAAAGACGGTGCTCAACAGAGTGAGAGCAGCAGCAGCCGAGGTGAAGAAATGCCCGGTCACTGTAACATATAGAGTGACCCCCGTTTGCAAAAGCAACTCTTTAGTTTCCAAAATCGTTATTAAGCAATAATAATGACGACAATCACATTAATAGCCACTGGCGCTTACACAGCACTTACTATGGGCTGGGCACTGCTGTGCATTCATTATATGTACTCATTCATTCAAAAGCCACAGCAACTCAGTGAGAGAGATACTTATCATGATTTCCATTTTGCACAAAAGGAAACTAAGATACGGGGAGAGAGAGAAGGACTCTTCCAAGATCCTGCAGCTGGGAGGATTTGAAGCTAAGCCTAAGAGATACAATCCCTTAAAAAGGCAAGAGGGGGAAGGTGCTGTCAGATTTTACAGATGGAGAAACTGAGGCCAGTACTTAGAAGAGTGCTTATTATTTGGAGTAGGTGCTTTTGTCCGTCTACTTGTGCTGCCATAACAAAACATCCTAGACCTGGGCTTGCGGGGGGGGGGGGGGCGGGCAGGGGTGGGGGGGGGGCTTAAACAATGGAAGTCAACTTTTTCACAGTTCCTGAGGCTGGAAGTCCAAGATCAGGATGCCAGCAAGGTGGAGGGTTGGTGAACATCCTCGTTCTGGCTTGTAGAAGTCTGCATTCTTGCTGTGTCCTCTCCTGGTGGGGTGAGGGGGGAAGGGGAAGAAGAGAGATCTGCTTCTCCTTATAAGGCAGCAGTCCAATTGAATTGAGGCCCTACCCTCATGAGCTCATTCGACTCTAATTGCCTCCCGAAGACCTGTCCAGATGCAGCCACATAGGAGGTTTGGGCCTCAATGAATCTGGGGGGAACTTTTCCGTTCATAGCAATGCTCAGTAAGTAACGATTGAATGATGAATGGTATCCACAGATGGGCATGTTCCTTACAAGGCTCAGTACCAGCATAGCCAAGAACAGAAAACGGGTCATTCTGATGCGTGGTCTAAACGGGAGACCACACAGCTGAGACTCCCTGAGAAAATCTATTTCCAATGATCCTCTTTACAGTCCTTGTAAATGTGTTTGCACTTATTTCGTATCTGACTGTCTGGGTGTTTGTTGATATACCCATACCAGAGTGCTCCTCTCCGAAGGGCGAGTGTCTCAGAATGTCCCCTGGGTGGGAAATCTCATTTCTTCTCTCCTTTAGTTCTGTTTTTCTTCTTGAGTTTTTGCTTCTTTTTTTGCTCGGTGTGCTTCCTTCTGCATTTGCTCGCGCTTTCCATGAGCTAATCCATGTAGCTTGTAGCCCAGGAAATACCTCTTGATTAATAGATCTTTATAGAAGGCATTTAGGGCAAAGGAGTAAAAAAAAAAAAAAAAAATCATAGACTCTGAATCAGATGGAAACCAGGCTTCCAGTAACAGAAACTGTATCTTAACAGATATGAACAACAACCAACAAAAGGAACAAGTTGCTTCTATAACTGAAGTCCCAGGGGCCTCTGGGATGAGCTTTAATCTGACGCCCAGCCTTTCCTCTCTGCCCCTGTGTCCTGTGTGTGTTTCCCTGTTCATAGGCAATCTCTCCCTCACAGTGACGTGTCAACGGGGTCCAGAGCTTCCAGTTTGCTCGTTCCTATCCAGCAGGGGTGAGAGGTCTACTTCAAGATAAATTATCAAGATAAACAAAAATCCCAGGTTTGGATTTCGCTGGCTGAATTAGCCTGATTTGAGGCCACGGGCTCCTGTGCAAACCCAGCCATATGAAGAGGAAGGTGAGATGCCGCATGAGGGGTCAAAATGTACGTTCCGTACAAAGCCGGACAATAAATATTTCAGGCTTTGTAGGCCACCCTGTCTCTGTTGAAACCGCACAACATGGCCATTGTGGCCTTTGAGAGCAGCCAAAGCAACTCAAAACATGAAAGCGTGTGTCCAGATTTGGCTTAAACAGACCAGGTCCTAACACTGGAACGGACGCACTCTTTAGTGCCAATGGTGTATTTAATGTCAACCCAATAAATCTTGGGTCCCGGCTGGCCTAGTCCCTTCGCAGAAGCTTATTCAAAGACGCGCAATGTTGCCACCCATCAGCGATTTTAAGAATCCGCTCTTTTGTCAGGTCTTTCAAAGAAACTAAAGGGTAGGGGCGCCTGGGAAGCTGCCGAGTAACCGTCCGACTCTCGGTTTCAACTCCGGTCATGATCTCACTGTTCAGTTCTTGAGCTTGAGCCCCACGTCACGCTCTGCACTGACAGTGAGGAGACTGCTTGGGATTCTCTGTCTCCCTCTCCCTCTGCCCCTGCCCTGTCTCAAAAAATAAAGAAAGAAGCATTTAAAAAAAGAAACGAAAGAACCACATTCCTCAAAGCCAGTCTGTCTGCTCTCCAATTGTCGTGTGCTTCAGAATCGCCTGTTTGACAAACGCCCAGCCTCTTATCGCCACCAGCTGTAACTCCTTCCTCCGTTTCCCCCTGGAATTCATTTCTTGCCAGGTCTCTCGTGTGTAACCAGCATCCTCTGTCTCTGCCTCTGTCCCTCGCTTTCCGTCCTCCCCCATTTCTAGTTCCTCTGTCTACTCTCTTCCCAGGTCTCATTCACAAGGTCTTTGGGATCTGACTGTCAAAGGATTGGGTGGTGGCACAACCAAATAGGAAACACAACTCTGATATGTGAACACAGCTCTGCCTCGTCAGACTTGCCAAAAGGAAACCCATGCTGGTTTAGCTGAAAACTTCAGGAGAGCGGCGATCTCTTGGGCAAGGTGGGGTGAGAAAGGAACGGGAAGTGGGCTTTTATTTAAGTCTGAACACTGTCGTCTCTTTCAAAAATTAAAATGACATGTGAAGGCCAAAGACAGCGTGATAACATTGTATTCAGCAAGTGGGTACACATCGGTACCTTACTTTCTGTACGTTTTAAGCATCTTCTATTTAAAGGCTCAACTAATTAAACCAAAACGTTGAAGGAAATCGTGCCTGTGAAGGTCCACCAGACCAGTGGGTGTCAAGCTTTAGCATCATTCTCATTACCTGGAGGCCTTGTAAATGCACGGGTTCCCGAGTGCCACCCCAGAATCGCTCATTCAGCGCACCTGAACGAGCATTTTGTGATGCCACAATTTGGAAATCCCTTAAGGAGTCAGTTAACTCCTTGAGGGCAAGGATTCCGTGTGTCTTATCCTACTTCGAGGATCCGGCTTGGTTCTTGACACTTGGAAAACATTCAATAGATCACTGACACATGTGAATTGCACCCCTGAGCTCTCACGCATGAAAAAAGTGGATGAGGTGCACAGCACCCTTCAGTAGGTAGTCGGAAGGATGCTCTTCCGTATCCTCCGCGGCACACGTGGGCTCAACGGAGAAGGGCGGAGGTTTCTGGGAGGTGGGAGTAGGAGACGACCGAGGAAGGGAGGTGGCTGCCTTTTCAGGAGGATGAGAGAGCAAAGGAAGGGAGAGATGAGAAGGAAGTGCTGTGGGATCCGCTCGGACTTTCTCTCGCCGTCCAGAGAGAGCCTGGGCAATCTCACAATGTATGTTCGCAAGCCCTGCTCTTGTCCTCGGGCACCTGCTCCGCGTCTACACGGTGGCTTCCCCAGCCTTCTCCCAGTCTTGACTCTTACCCCCACGCCTCAACTCAAGCGGTGGTTCTTCCAGAACGCCTTCCTTAGCCCCTTGGGCTAGAAGACACGAGCCACATGTTCACGTGGTACACACTCCTTCCTCACAGCCCTTCACAGTTCGCAATCCTGCTTTCCATTTTCGTGACGAACGGCCACCTCCCCCGTTTGAGTCCAAGTTCATTGGGAGCCAGGACCACATTTATTTTCTTGCGGTTGTATCCCCATCTGATAGCTCGGTATCTGGCCCGTATCCTGTGCTCCATACATTTCTACTGGACGAGTTCATGAGAAGCGAATACAGGCTCCTTTTCCCAGCCAACTGGCATTATCATCACGTGAGCAAGGTGACCAAGTACAGGCGCTGTCTTTATTTCCATACCTTCTGATTCTTTCAGTCCGGTTTCCCTTGTAAAATGTGCTCTCATCATTTGAAGTGCCCCTCCGGCTTCAGGTTTCTCTGAGGCCTTTACCTCTTCTGCCCCAAATTCAGAGGCTGATAATGAAACGCTGGACAAGAGCCCATTTCCCATGGGGAAAAGGAGAAGCGAGAATAACAATGCAGGTAGTTCTGAAAGAGGCAAGTGGGTGAGATCCTACTGGAAGTGTCCAAGACAAAGGGAGGATGCATACCCCAGGGTGCTAATAACACTCAGAGGGAAGATTCCAGAGCGAGTGAGGCTTTTTTTTTTTTTTTTTTTTACTGTTGAAATATTGGTTTGCTCGGTGTTCTTTTTGGAGGGGAACCTTAACACTAGCTTGAGGAAGCATGTCTTGAGCACCCGTTAAGCCACAAAGGCTGTTGTGCGGAACCAGGGGCTGACGGATTTGGAATGTCTGATCAGCCTGTCACCTTTAAGCCCAGTGGGTTGGGTTCTTTTGTTTTTTGTTTCGTTTTTTAACCATTGCCCAGCTTATGAGTCATTGTTTCTACTTGCTTTAGAAATAGTCATTCTCTACTTTTCCTTTTCCAGACTGTGTTTGTGGTGGCTCTTTCTCTAACCTTCCGGTGTTTTATCTACTTAGTGAACATTAATACATATTTGTTTCCAACAACAATTAACATATAAAGCAGAAAATAAACATGTTTCTGTTATTCAGATATCCTTTTCCTATATTCTTTTATAATGTTAATGCAGATACCAATCTATTATTATTACTATTATTATCATTACAAACATTGTAACACCAAACACATTGTTCTGAAATTAACTCTTTTTATCTTCACAGGTATTTTCACGATTTCTTGGCTGCTTTTATGGGTAACCTTATTCTGGTTGGCACAGGCCAGGTAATCCGTCCCAGACAGTATTAGATGCTTTTCCTAGAAGTGACAGTGTCCTTCCCTTTAATATGAAGTGCTGATAAACATTTTTGAATATGTAACTTTGTCCAGCCAACAAGCCTGTCTACCTCCTCTTTATCCGTCTGTAAAGCAATGTGCTTTTGGGGGGCTCCTGGGGGGCTCCGTTAAGCATCTGATTCTTGCTTTTGACTCAGGTCATGATCTCACCAGTATTGAGTTCGAGCCCCACATCCAGTTCTATGCTGACAGCGTGGAGCCTGCTTGGGATTCTCTCTGCCCCTACCCTGTTCCTGTGCTCTCTCTCTGTCTCTCTCACAATAAACAAACAAACAAACAAACAAACAAAAAAACATTAAAAAAAACCAGCAATGTGCTTGTTGAACACTAGCTGAAGTCACAGCCAAAGGAAATCTTTTATTGAATAGTTACCACTGGCTCTTTGCATATGGAAAGCCAAGAATCATTCGTTTGTTTGTCTGCTTTTTCATCAGACGGTTAGCTGGTTTCTAAGAAGTGTTGTGTGCCTAAACACAGTGGTGAAATACACAGAAAGACGCCTCTGCTCCTAGGGGTAAGAGAGAAACAGTAACAAACAAAAAAAGATAGAGAATTCTTGTGAAGACAAGATGAAACCATCCATGGGAAATTAAAGGAAGGGTCTTCTAAAAGAAAGGAACGGTAGGGTAAATTCTTTGAGGGGAAAGGATAGGGCTGGCATACCATGTGCTCTGCAGAAGCGGTATGAGGTGGGACCTGGGAAGGAGCAAGGGCTAAATCACATAAGGTCTTAATAGGTTATGGGAAGGAGTTGACAGTTTATTCCCATGTTACGGGAAGCCAATGAAAGACTTTAACCAGAGGAGCGACGGTATTGAATGTAGGTTTTAGAAACAATCTCTCTGTTGCTGGGTTGGAGTTATGTGCGGTGGATGGGAGGTCAGCAGGTTGGTGCTGGTGTGCAGGCGAGTCAGCCTCCACAGAGGGCTCCACACACCCAGGCAGTGCAGCTCCGAGGGTCAGAAATAAGTGCCCAAGGGACCCAAAGGGGTAGCAGCCGCAACCCCGGACAGGCTGAAATCAACCAGGTAAAAGAGAACCAGGAAACGAAGACAAAGCAACATCAAAGAGCCAAGAGCCAACATTGCAGAGGATGGGACCCTCCAGGCGGCTGAGTCATTAGGGTCAAAGTACCAAAGCGAGCATGAGTAGGATATTGACTTAACAGAGGTCTCTGACCTTCACTGGTCTTTAATCTCCCGGCAGCAAAGACCCTTGAGGTCGTCCCCCGCCTCTTCGACGTATCTCTCTGGGCTTAAAGAAACAAAGCAGGGATTCACAGTGATCTCTGGCCTCTCTGAGGCAGGAAATAATATTCATAAATCTGAGATATCTATGTTTTCTGGCCAGACTGAAGGTCAGCGCTGGGGTTACATCTTCAAAAGTCTTGCTGGGTCAACCTCATGCCGTTTCCAACGGGGCATCCGACATCTGTACTTCATCGGCTCGACTATCTTGGCACTCGTGCTATGAGCCTGGCACCTGGAAACTTGGGTGAAGGACCCAAGGAGGGCAGAAATAGAGGAACTGCCGCTCGTTATGGGAAAAGCTTATTCATCCACCTCCCACTCCTGGAACTAGTAACACAAGGGCTCAGGATACTTGTGCAGTGATGCCCAGGAGACATTTTTTGAGCACCTTTTCCCAATCTTATATACAACACACTATAAAATTATGCACACGTGTCTGTGTATGTAAACATAGGTGTGTGCCTAGGAGCGTCTGTAAGCAGCGTTGGGGAAGAGGACTTTCATATTTTGCTTTCTGTAAGTTTGTATTAGGTTGTACCCTGGGAACCTGTCAAGGTCTGTAGGTAGAAAGTGACTCAGGATTGGCAATTTCATATGGTTAATCTGAGCAAAGTTAAAGTTTTGGAGAGGCGGTGGAGGGAGGTTGCTAAGATGATGGGTTCTGGAACCAGGGAGAAGGACCTTGAGAGCCAGCTGGGCTTCTCCCCATCTGTTTCACCTTGGGCAAGTTCCATCACATCTTTGTGCCTCAATTTGTTCATTTGAAAAATGGGTATATATATATTTAAAAAAAATTTTTTTTTTCAAGTTTATTTATTTTTGGGACAGAGAGAGACAGAGCATGAACGGGGGAGGGGCAGAGAGAGAGGGAGACACAGAATCGGAAGCAGGCTCCAGGCTCCGAGCCATCAGCCCAGAGCCCGACGCGGGGCTCGAACTCACGGACCGCGAGATCGTGACCTGGCTGAAGTCGGACGCTTAACCGACGGCGCCACCCAGGCGCCCCGAAAAATGGGTATATTAAGAGTACTTTGCTCAGAGTGCTGCTGTGTGAATTACACCAGCTACATGTAAGTACTTAGAGCCGCCAGCCTTTAATAGATGGCAATGACTGCTTTCTCAAAGAGCCTATTAGCTTTGAAAACAATTTCAAAAAAAGAAAAACAAACCTGTCTTTAAAAAAAAAAAAAAAGAAAGAAAAGGATTTGTCCAGAGTATCCTCGAGAAACTCTTTTCCTTCTAGTGATGAGAGAAAATTCCAGGTGGGTCTTCTGATAATTGCCTGCGGTGTAGGAAATGCTTCTGGAACCCTTGGCAGTGCTTGGTGGCAGAACGGTGCTCTGGGCCGGCTGCCGGAAGCCCTCCACTGCCTGAATTCCCTCAGGCTTTTCTCAGGTGAGTTGCCCCCCCCATCCTTCCACGTTATCTATTTACATGGCATTTTTCTGCCCTTTTAATTATCTCACCAGCATCTTTGTAAAGTCATGCATTCTTGTCCCCTTTTTCATCTCTGGGCGCTGCTCTAAATATAACCGCGGAAACAAAACAATGCAGTTCCACAAACAAAGGAGACCCGGCTGGGTGAGCAGGACCCTTTAGTAGGGCTTGACTCCACTGACATTTCTTGTCTCTTCATGTGTTATAAAATAGCCCGTGGCTCTCACAATGGAAAGGGAGGGAGCCCTGATCGAATGGTATGCGCTACTTTAAAAGGGAATTAAAAGCGATGCAAAGGTTGCACTAAACCGCGTTAGGCAAGGATATTCCAGAACAAAGTTGCCTGGGTGGTTTCCAGTCTGAATGCACAGGTTCTGAGTCTGCAGTGACTCACCTGCTCACGTAAGAATCGCTCTCCTGGCTAATTGCTTAATCGGTCAGCCATTCGCCTCCCCCCCCCCACCCAGAAGGAGTAACAGGACCATGTTTTCAGGGCTGGGAATGGGGAAGAATGGAAAGGTAATTAGAAGTATTTGGAGACGAGTGTACAAGCGAGAAATGGAACTTAACAAAGAGGGTTGAAGCACTAAAATCTGTGTAATTTTCCATAGAATCACTAAAAGCGATCACAATAAAAATATTTATTCTATTTAGAAGAGCTGAAAACAACAACGATAATGTTTACTGAGTGCCTACTACGATGTGCCAAACACTGTTGGAGGCAGGAGTTGACAGCAAACAAGACAGCAGAGCCCCGCCCACCTGGTCTTCCGTTCTCGTGGTGAAAGTAAAAAAAAAAAAAAACAAAAACCCAAAAAAACCATACAAATAAATGAATGATTACGATCAATTCGGCTTCTGCAAATCCTATGGAGGAAACAATTGGAGGAGAAGGGGGTGGGGAGGCGCATTAGAGGTTAACTGAAGGTCAGGGAAGATCTCTTCAGGAGGTGACATTTGAGCTGAGACCTGGGGGGGTGAGCCAGCAGAGGAAAAGCCAGGGCAAGCTTGCCAAGTCCCTAAGAGATCAAATGGCTTGTAGTGGGGAAAGAGGAAGGAGCCCAGCGGCTAACGCAGGCCATTGCATAGCTTACTAGCAGCTTCCCGATTCTCAGAATGAGAAAGGAATTTGTACAAAACCCAAGGCCGACAAGGACCATTTGCTTGCTTTAGATCACCCAAGTCTTGGGCAGCAAAGGTAAGGTGAGAACCCAAGCCTTCCAAATTGCCGGCAAAGGACCTTGTTTCTGTATTGTCAGAGTGGAGCGTGTTGAACACCTATGGTCTATATCGGCAGCTTGTTTCCAGTTGTGCCCGTGTAACTTTTCCAGTACACTGGCCTTGGAATAATTTGGGGTTCAAGAACTGACCAACCCCAACTCTACCTCGTCCTGGATCCTCAATGCATCCCTTATCTTTCCTGGGTCTCATCTATAGAATGCATTGCTGTTATACACAGGTCATCAGGCAGCGTTTAGACCAGTACCCAGCACCGAGAAAACATGTAAAATGTTGACTATCATCACCATTGTTATCATTATTATTTTGTCAATATCTTCTCTGCCACTGGATTAGCGGTCTCCATTATAACAGATTGTAGTGTACATCATTTTACATTTCATCTACCAATGTACAAGGGACTAGAGCCTAACAAATGACTCTATGATTCAAACATTTGCCCATTCATCACAGCACCAGCTATAGATCAAGTATGGTACTGGGTTTAAGGAAAACAAAAAAATTTTAAAGTGATGATTGATCAGTTGGGTCAGGCTCATTGCCAGAGCCCCGGATCTGTGATGTATTGACTATGTGAAACCAGCACATTACTTAACTTCTCAGGGTCTCAGGATTCACATCTGAACAAGGGGGATAACTAGCCCACGGCACGGTTCTGATGACACACATGGAATGGTGCGACTCCTGGAGGCACTGACTCTGGAGCCTACGGTATAGACACAGCTCCAGACTGTCAGTTCCTATTGGCCTCAGCCTTCAGGATGCAATAAGTTGAGGAGGTACGAACAACAGCTAAAGAATTTAAGAAGGTTCATTGTCAAGCGTAGTGTGGATGCTAATTCCTAGAAAGGATCTCACAGAGATTCTGGGGCTGGTTCTGAACGAATGGATGGGGACTTTTGGGATAGATGGTGGGGAGGCACCCCAGATAGCAAAAACAGCCTGTATGAAGGCATGGAAGCTTGACACAAAACAGTTTATCGGGGAAATGCTAACTAACCCGAGACAGCTGTTTTGTGCATTGGAGGCTAGGATAATGGATATTGAGAAGAAAAGCAGAAAAGATTGTAATTCCTTCCTAAAGAATATGTTCCCCTTCTTCTCACACTCCCCACATTGTCCTGCAGTAGAATCCAGAGCACTGTCCAAAAAGATGTCTAATATCTTCCCCCTCCCTTTACCTATTGTGTCTATCTTCCTACCTTTCCTTTCTGGCAACCGCCAGTTTGTTCTCTGTATTTATGAGCCTGTTTCTGGTTTTTCTGTTTGTTTTGTTATTTAGATTCCACATGTAAGTGAAATCATACAATACTTGTCTTTTCCTATCTGACTTATTTCACTTAGCCTAATATCTTCAAGGTCCATCTACATTGTTGCAAATAACAAGATTTCATTCTTTTTTATGGCCGAGTAATATTTCATTATATATACATACATGTGATGTATACACATCTATATCATATACATACATATGTCATATATATATATACATATACATATACATATAATATTTATATCACATCTTTATCCATTCATCGATTGATGGACACAGGTTGCTTCCATATCCTGGCTATTATAAATAATACTGCAATGAAAATAAGAGTACATACATCCTTTTGATTAATAGTTTCTTTTTTTATTTTTATTTTTGTATAATTACACAGAAGTAGAATTACTAGATCATAAGGTATTTCTATTTTTAGTCTTCGGAGGAACCTCCATACTGTTTTTTTACAGTGGCCGCACCAGTTTACGTTCCCCCCAGCAGTGCATATGGGTTCTTCTTCCTCCACATCCTTATCAACACTTGTTATTTCTTGTCTTTTTGATAATAGCCATTCTGGCAGGTGTGAGTTGTTCGCTCATTGTGGCTTTGATTTGCATTTCCCTGATGATCAGTGATGTTGCACATCTTTTCATGTGTCTGTTGGCCATCTGGATGTCTTCTTTGGAAAATTGTTCAGGTTCTTTACCCATTTTTTAATTGGATTGTTTGGGTTTGTCTGTTTGGGTTTTTTTTTTTTTTTTTGGTGTTGAATTGTATGAGTTCTTTATATATTTTGAATATTAACTCCTATTGGATATATCATTTGAAATATATTCTCACATTCAGTTTTGCCTTTTCATGTTGTTGATGGTTTCCTCTGCTGTGTAAAAGATTTTCAGCTTGATGTAGTTCCAAGTGTTTATTTTTGCTTTATTTCCTTTGCCAGAGGAGACAGATTCAGAAGAATATCACTGAGGCTGATGTCCAAGAGTTTACCACCTATGTTTTCTTTTAGGATTTTAATGGTTCCAGGTTTTACATTTAGGTCTTTAATCCATTTTGAGTTTATCACTTTTTCTTTATTTTTCGTATGGTGTAAGAAAGTGGTCCAGTTTCATTCTTTTGCAGGTAGCTGTCCAGTTTTTCCAACACCATTTATTGAAGAGACTATCTTTTCACCACTAGATATCCTCACCTTCTTTGTTGTAGATTAACTGACCATATAGATGTGGGTCTATTTCTTGGCTCTCTATTCTGTTCCGTTGATCTATATGTCTGTTTTTCTGCCAGTACCATACTGTTTTGATTACCATAGCTCTGTAGTAAAGCTTAAAATCTGGGATTGTGATACCTCTGGCTTTGTTCTTTCTCAAGATTGCTTTAGCTAATTGGGGTGATTTTCAGTTCCACAAATCTTAGGGTTATTTGTTCTAGTTCTGTGACAAATACTATTGGCATTTTGACAGGTGTTGCATGGAATCTGTAGATTGTTTTGGCTAGTATGGACATTTTAACAATATTAACTCTCCCAATCCATGGTCATGTGATATCTATTTATTTGTGTCATCTTCAATTGTTGTCATCAATGTCTTATAGTTTTCATAGTATAGGTCTTTCTCTTCCTTGGTTATATTTATTCCTAGGTATGTTATTCTTTTCAAGGCAATGGTAAATGGGATTGTTTTATTAATTTCTCTTCTGTTGGTTGTTAATGTATACAAATGCAACAGATTTCTGTGTATTATTTTTGTAACCTGCAACATTACAGAATCATTTATTAGTTCAAATAGATTATTGGTAGTGTCTTCAGGGTTTTTCCTATATAGTATCATGTCACCTGAAAACAGCGATAGCTTACTTCTTTCTTACCAAGGTGGATGCCTCTTAATTCCCTTATTTTATTCCCTTATTTATTTCTTGTCTGACTGCTGTGGCGAGGACTTCCAATACCAAATTGAATACAAATTATGAAAGTGAATATCCTTGTCTTGTTCCTGATCTTAGAGGGAAAGCTTTAAGCTTTTCACCACTGAGTATGATGTTTGTGGTGGGTTTGTCATATATGGCCTTCATTAATATTGAGGGATGTTTCCTTCAAACCTACTTTGTTGAGGCTTTTTACCATGAATGGATGTTGAATTTTGCCAAATGCTTTTTGTGCATCTATTGAGATGATCCTATGATTTTTATCATTCATTTTGTTAATACGGTATATCACATTGATTGATTTGTGAGTATTGAACAAAGATTTTTAATCTTGAGAAAGCCCTTTTGTTCCTTCCCGACAGTTGATATTGAGACACAAATGTTGCATGATATACGGCCACTTTTGTGGGTATCAGGTGTTAAAGACCAAGGCAGCAAGTGAGATTTGATTTCCATACCAATCCAGGGAGTCCCAACTCCGACCAGCCTCCCCATCTCCCTCAATCACATGGTGGCATTCAAGTGCATCATGCAATGTTTGATGACTAAAATGCTATTTTGAGGGAATCCCAAGAAAATACAACGGTGTTTATAGCCAAAGAAGAAGGCAGAAGGATGCTTTCAGAAACTAAACTGGAGGAAGTTTATCCTCAGGTATAGAAAGGAGAGTTCATCAGTGTTACCACAATTATTCAGGCATGTCAGAATAAAAAAGAACAACAAAAAAAAAATTCCCCTGAACGAGTAGCAAATGACGACTAACACATCCTCACAATGACATAGGCAGGCATTCGGCTGACATGACCCAGTATCCACATATGACACCCTTCTTGAATTTAATGATCCAGTTTAAGGGCTGACAAACATACTATTTTTCCAAGGGGCTAGCAACGGCCCTCCCTTTTCCTCCACCAAAGTAATTATTCCCCCAACTTGAAGCAATAGTAGTGAAAGCACTTTTTGTTTCTCCAATCCTCCAGTCGAACCCCCAGGCTAAGATTTTTTTGTAAGGCATTGTTCATGCACAGTGGCATAGAATTTCATTTGCCGGATTTCAAGTATTAAGAGCACAACACAAAATCTAAGCAATTTTAGACATGTGTCAATCTCAAATAAAAAAGGCTTTGTGCTGGCACAGGATGTCAATGCTTGAATTAAAGAGATGGAGAATTTCCCTGAGCGAGAGCTGTACATGCTGACACAATACATTGTTAAGATTCTGTGTTACGATACAACCAATATGTTTTAATAATTTATTGGTATTTATTTAACACACAATACTGTCATACCGAATCTAAACCAAGAGGTCTAGGTTCCTCATTGATTCGTGTACATGGTTTTATCAGTATCATTAGATGCTTCCTTAGAAAAATCTCTCGTGGGTGATGGAATTACGAAAGGGTGTTTCCAAAACTTCATTAGGATAGCATTCTGATATCCCCTTCTGGAGACACTCAATGGGAAATGTTGCTGGAAGGATTTAATTCAGCTTTGTCTTTTTTCCAATCTTTATTTATTGGACTTTATCTCCCGACGAAATCGCTGCTCTAAAAGTTAAATCTCATTTGAACACTTAGTCAAAATTTAGCCAGCTAAGAGAGTGCCACCACGAAACCTGCTGGATACAGAATCTAGGCTGAATTCTTCTGGACTGCCTTAATCATTAATTCATCGGCTTGAGGATTCATTCATCTTTACCTCACTGTTACTTAATGAGGATAATGGAGAGCATCAAAATCTAAAGGCTCATCCTTTTTTTAAAAGCGACTATTTGATAATTATTAATTAATAACAATGTCAACAATAACCTTAATTTCCAGGTATTTCCCCAGGAGATTTACATCTTAATTATACTTGCCATAAGGACAAATTAACTCCCCCAGAATGAAGCTTTGGTTTACAGTTTGCAAATCACAGGAGCAAGGAGAGGCTCTCTTCATGTAAAAATAATCAGACTTTTTTTTTTTTTTTTGAAAAGCCTCAAATGGCAGAGATGAAGAGAGAATAAATACGGCTGATGAGATTTAGTGTGACATCAGTAATTCTCAAAGGGACTCCCACACCATAGAGTGTGCTGGTGTGGATGCTCATTGCTTTTATGGAGGTGACAGGCCTGACCTGTCGGGTACTAGTAACACCCAGGACAGACTAGAAATGTCACAAACCACTAACAGTTACTACACAAGATATAAAAGCATCTGTCTAAAAGGAGTGGCTCTTCAAAACTGGCCTAAACCTGTTCTGAAATTCCTATTTCTTTAACAAGCCCATTGTCTTTCCTTATGGAACACAGAATTAATTCACCAAAATTAAAAAAAAAAAATCTCACTGGCTATATAATCAGGACTGTATTTGTTTCTAAAGCTAGTTTGGGTTGAGTTTCTATCACACTGAGATACGACTAGTAGTTCCTCCTCTCAATGTGATAGAAGCTCAACCCAAACTATCTTTAGTATAAAACAAATGGGGATGTTATTGACTCATATACATTATTGACTCATATACATGAAAAGTCCAGGTACACAAGCTTCAGGAATAGCTGGATCCAGGCGCTCAAATAAATGGTGCTCAAATGATGCTGAGAACCTGTATCTGTGTCCCTCAGCTTCTCTGTCCCCTGAATTGGCTCCATTTCCAGGAAAGGTAATTTTTCCCCTTATGGGATTCCGAGGAGCACTGCACCTACCTATTATCAACTTTAAATCCAGTGGAATGAGAGCCTCTCTGTTACAGGCTGAATTATGTTCCCCCCAGATACATAGGTTGAAATCCTAACCCTCAGTACCTCAAAATATGACCTTATTCATAAACAGAGTCATGATGGATGGGCACGGCCCCTAATCCAATATGCCTGGTAACTTTATACAAAGGGACGATTTGTATATGGGCAAGTACATAGGGAGAATGTCACGTAAAGACTGAGGCACCCACCAAGGAGCTGCCCGAAGCTAAGAGAGGGGCCTGGAACAGATCCTTCCCTAGCACTTTCCAGGACAGCATGGCTCCACTAACACCTTGATTCTTGACATCGAGTTTCTAGAACTGTGAGATAATAAATTTCTGTCGGTTAAGCCACTCTGTTTGTGGTGCTTTCTTACAGCAGCCCTAGGGAACCCATACTTTTCTTCTTTCCACTGGCCCCACACAGTGTCCTGAGATTCATTCTGATTGGTTTGATTTGAGACACATCCATCTGGAAGGCCAGGTGGACCATTGAGCAGATCGGACTCTCATGCCCACTCCTGGGGCTAGGGAGGGAGTCAGTCCTACCCTATGTATATGCACCAAGAGTGGGCAGAGGGCTGTTCTCCAAAGAAAGAGCAAAGTGCTACCACCCGAGCAAGGGAGGCAGGCAAAAACAAAAGGTGTCTTCTATAGATGAGTGTATCAGAAAAGAGAAAAAGTGAGGCTATTTTAACTCAGACTGCTCTTTGCTGGAATAATCAATGTCTCCTGCTCCATAAGCCTAATAAACAGCTGCTCATCAGCCATGTGCATGGTCATCTCCTCCACGAAGCCTTTCTTGAATTCCTCTGTTGAAATTGAGAATTGCTCTGCACAGACCCCCATCTCATAGCTTGGTATGTTGCAACAGTAACACTGGTGATGCACTTTTACACAGTGTTTATGATGGGCTTGCCATGGCTCTGAAGTGGTTAACTCATTTGATCCTGATCATAATCCAATGAGGTAAATATTCTATTATCCCAATTTACAGGGGAGGAAATTAAGGATCAGAGAAGTTAAGCAACATTCCTGAAGCTAATTTTCTTAGCTACTAGGTGCTAAGTGCCAGAACTAATATTTGAGTCAAATCAATTTAGCTACTGAATACATATTCTTTACCAGTTCATTATACTGTGTTAAGTCGTTCATTTTCTTTGTTTCTCTTTATAGCTGTCTCCTATGAGACTAGTGAAATTCGACATGATTTTAGAGTTTAAACATTTAATCTTAAAAAAACACTATTAATAGTTATATGTTTGTTTTCATGGGTATCTTCTCTTTATAAAAAGAGATGCCTTTTTTTAGGGGCACCCGGGTGGTCCTGTCAGTTAAGTGTCTGACTTTGGTTCAGGTCATGATCTCACAGTTTGTGAGTTGGAATCCCACATCAGGCTCTGTGTTGACAGCTCAGAGCCTGGAGCCTGCTTCAGATTCTGTGTCTCCCTCTCTCTTTGCCCCTCCCCCTGTTTGTGCTCTCTCTTTCTTTCTCTCTCAAAAATAAATAAACATTAAAAGATTTTTTTGTTAAATAATAAGAGCTTCCTTTTAAAAAATTTTAGAGGTGCCATACAATTTCCTTCTTAAGTAAATTTATTTAAGTAAAAGAATTCAAAATATGGTAAGGCCATTAGAGTACACATAGCATGTAAATATGTCAAAAATGTTGGAAGGAGGGTAGAAATGATTCAAGTTCCTAATGTACTAACTAACTACTTAGACTGTGAGATCTTTGAGGAATATATTATCTGATGCATTCATAGTGGTAATGCTCCATACAGTGTCCAGCACATATCAGATACTTACTAAACACTTGCAGAAACATTTTGTGTTGATTGGGTTACTGGGCACATACAATACAGGACCGACAGGCCTCAGCTGATTCAGTACATTGAGTTATGTGAACTATCAGGAATATCGATAACTGAAATATTGATCATAACTGAAATTCAGCCAAGCACAGTCATGTTGCCAGGTATCTGTCAGCTGTTACCTAGATAAAGTACAGTGAAAGTTGGGGTCTCAGTTTAATGTGAAGTCACCAGACAACTTTATTTCTCAGAAGCACCATATGCCTATGCTATATGTATTTTCTGGAAATGAGAGATTTTACAGACACTGGTTATTGTTCGTGATATTCTTCTTTAAAGGACTAACTCTTCTTTCCTCCTCAGAATAACTTCAGGTGAAAGTGTTCAATGAATATGAAGGAGCTGGAGTATGAAAGCAGAAAATCTTTGCCATGTTTAGAATATTCAGCTTTAGTCTGATAGGACTTAAAAAGCAAAAGGATTATTCTTAAACTTCTCCCACAAATATATCTCTTTTTATAGCCACATCCAAACAAAGGCTGGTAATGTGTAATGGATAAGCATGTGAACTTGGAAAAGTTAATTAACTCCCATGTGTCTCCTTTACTTTTCTGTAAAATGTGGATTATAATGGACTTGTTAAAAGGATAAAATGAGTTAATGTATGTAAAGCACTTAGTTTACTATTGGGTAAGCACTTAGTTATAATAGGTGTTGTTATTATTGCTATTAATACTGTTGATTGAAACTCACGTTTTTCTGAGATGTATTAGAAGATCAACGCCACCTATGATGAGATCCTTTTTAATGTCAGGTACTTTAGGGACATTATTTCATTTAATCCTGTTTCACGTCAGGTTCCCCAGGAAGCAGACTTTGAGATTAGTGGGGAGGTTCACTAGGAAGTGCTCTTGATGTTAACATCTACAGGAGAAGGGAGGGGGGGGTTGGATTGGCTAGACAGAGGGCTTGGGCTGGGTACAGTCACAGCAATGGCCTCCACTGATTCCACAGAATGCTCTGAACTGAGACGGTCTTTCAGGGCCATCGTGTGTTGGGGCAGGAGGGGGCTGGCTTTTTTATGGCCTCATCAAACAGTTATTGGAGTAAGGTTGCTACCTAGGAAAGGAGGTCACCTTGGGAGTTTTCTCTCTTCGCTTGAGGCCAATTCCCAGCAAGAGCTCTGAACTGTGAGGTGTCAACACTCCTTGAAGCTGGTGAAATTGGACCTCCAGTCCTAACTGGGGATTCTAGGTGCTGCTGCATGGTGTCCGCTACAGTCCACCTCTTTAGATCAGATCCACATCTTTATACAACTTCTGGGAGAAGTAGCTCTAGGATTCTGGTGGGCCTCTTTGCCTTGGAAAAACTTTTAAGAGCCACTTTTTAAAAAAAAGTTTATTTATTTAAGAGGGTCAAGAGGGGCAGAGAGAGAGGGAGAGGGAGAAAATCCCAAGCAGGCTCCACACTGTCAGCACAGAGCCCACTGCAGGGCTCAAAACCATGAACTGTGAGATCATGACCTGCACTGAAGCCAAGAGTCGGATGCTTAACCGGCTGAGCCAGGCATCCCCACTGGAGCTGCTTTTCAAGTCACAACTGATCCTCATTGTCACTATCTGTTCTTAGATTCCCTCACTCTCAGCTAGCATCTCTACCAGTCTAAGTAGCTTATCTAGTGTCATGACTCAGACTTCACATTTGAAGGGTCCAAGCCCATGGTCATCATGACCTTCTCAGCCAGGACAGTGACTCTGCTTTTTCTTGTCAGATCCTTGATATAAGAAGCTCAAAGCGCCCAAGTGGAAATCACAACTTAAAGTTCAAGGGACTCTTGCTATGTCCTCTGGTAGGATTGTGTATCAGTGTATCAAACACCATATAAGCCCTCAGTTAGTGTTCTCGGCTAAGGCCCTGTAGGTGGGAAAGGCAAAACCATAACTGGAATATCTGTCTGCTGTAGTGAAAGTGAAATTTTACTTTTATTTACTTTTATTTTAATTTTATTTTATTTTATTGTTTATAAATAGAGAGAATGCATGAGTGGGGGATAGGTCAGAGGGAGGTGGGGTGGGGGCGGGGGAGAGAGAGAGAGA
This sequence comes from Prionailurus viverrinus, assembly GCF_022837055.1. Classification (NCBI taxonomy): domain Eukaryota; kingdom Metazoa; phylum Chordata; class Mammalia; order Carnivora; family Felidae; genus Prionailurus; species Prionailurus viverrinus. The sequence continues at coordinate 9,407,391 of NC_062563.1, forward strand.
GAGAGAGAGAATCCCAAGCAGACTCCATGCTCAATGTGAAGGCTGACACAGGGCTTGATCCCATGATCGTGAGATCATGACTTCAGCCAAAATCAAGAGTTGGATGCTCAACCAACTGAGCCACCTATGCTCTCCAAAAGTGAATTCTTACACAGGGTAGAAAGGCTCTAACATAGTCAAATTACCACAAAATGTCCGATAGACTTCTATAAAAGATGGCTCAGAATTGACCTCTCTTCTTGACAGCTTGGCCATTCAGCAGTGGTAAAGGGTAAATTTGCCTTTGTGAGTAGGAGAACAATAGTTGGCACTATGAATGTTCTCCATCCCTGCCACCATGGCTACTCTGTGCATGAGCTCATGTGTCAGTAGTGGGGCCAGTAACAGGCTGGCAGACATCAAATGGCTGGGGCATTCTCTCTACTTAGTTGTTTAATGCTCCCTCCGTAATGGATCCTCTCTGATGGCTGTTATTATATAGTGGGGGCTCTTAAGCTGGGATGACCCTTCAGAGTTGTAGATGGCAGGGGGGGGGTGCTTTATATTCTACATTGAACAAGCATTGGTTTCAAGTTGCCCTCAAAAAGAAAGTATGACCTTGGGTAAGGTGGTTTCAAGTGGTGAATTGGTAAGTGTTTAGCAATTGACAATCTGCAGATAAGAAAAAGCCTGATGAGTAGGGTTTGCTGACGTTTATGATGTAGATAAGGGGTCGGAGAACTGCAGCCCGCTGGCCCACCAACTGATTTTGTAAATAAAGTTTTATTGGAAGATGGCCACATCCATTTGTTTGCATATTGTCTATTCACTTTTTCTACAGTAGGCAGAGGTGACTAATTGCCACAGAGAGTATTGCAAAGTCAGAAATTATTGCTATCTGCCTCTTAAAAAAATTTGCTGACTCCTTGTGTAAATACTCCCACCATGTTTGATTTCAAGCTACCAACTGAACTCAGAGTTGGGGACTGTTGCCCACGGCTGGCCCTCATGAGCCAACACGAGCCAACTGTAGCACACCGCGTTGGCTGAGGTCAGTTCCTGAATAGGGCTGAGAGCTGGAGCTTGAAGCTGGCAGTGTGCCCAGCATTGCATTCATTAAAATTCCTGCAGCATCCTTAAAGGAAGAGGCTCTTATTACGACCATTTTTCAGATCAGAAAACTGAGATTAAAAGTGTTATATCTATTTTGTCCTAAGTTATGAAGATAACAAGTAGTCAAGCTAATGACCAAACACAGATGTGTCACGGCCCCAAAAGATTCTATACCCTCCTACTCAACTGGCTTAATTCTACCGTCTGATGCCATCTGTTCACTCATTCATTCATTCATTCATTCATTCATTCATTCAACTACTGTTTAGTAAATATCTGCTAGGTGCTCGATATTATGATACAGCAAGAAGTAAGATACAAGGGGAAACCCTCTCCTTAACCAGTGACATTGGGGTTTTGATGTGTTTGCTTATCTGAATATCTGAATCTGTCATCTGAAAGTTATGGACTATTGTAGTTTTCACTGATATCTCTCCTTTCTGATTGACTCCCTATTGTACTAATGATCAGTATTCTATAAAATGGTACTTCTTGGTCTCATGATTGCTTTACGTTAAATTCTGCTTTCCAGTCAGTTCATGATCCATTAATAATGGTGGCATTGAAGGGACCAAAAAATCATGTCTATCTCCCACCAAACTCACAACCAATTAAGATGTTGACACTAGACTTGGAGACATGAAGATCATGATAGAATGTATCGAAGAATTTGGTTATAGTTGCAACAACAGGTAATTTGTTCAACTAATAATTACTAAGCACCTACTATTTGACAGGTCTTGTTCTAGAACCTGAGAATACAGGAGTGGAAAAGGGAATAAAACCCTGCCTCCAGGAGCTTATATTCTAATGGAATCTAGATTCTCAATACATCTTCAATCTATAGCTTAGAACCCACCTATACTGGAAAATGGGTTTTTAGTGGAACTCACTCAGCTATCTGAGAGAAAGATTGCCTTGCACCTGTTGAACACCACTGGTGGGGAAAGAAAGATGAGTTTCTAGATCTAACCTCAGAAGGCCAGGCCTACCTCTTTACCCATGGGTAAAAACTTCATGGAAGAGGAGAAAGAAGGGAGTACATCCATCCTGGGGGCTAGTTGGTCTACAATAGAGAAGGATAAAGTATAAGCCACGTTTATGAAGATCTTTACCTTAATTTTAATCAATTTAGATGTTGATATAATTGAAGGCATAGAAAAAGATTCTGGAAACATTATTCTAATACCATTTCTTCCAGGGAACAGTAACTCCCTATGGAGACAAGAAGGGAGGGAATAGATTTTTTATTTTCTATAAAATGGCAGAAATGACGTCTAGTATTTAAATCAACTGACTTGCCTAGAACAGCTAGGAACATAGTAGGTATTCAATAAAGTCTTGTGGGTTTCTTGATTCCCAACATTCCCATTTGTACTTTGGTAAATTTCGGGACTAAAGAATCATCATAAAGGTCAGGCAAGCCTCTTTCTGTTCTGGGTCAAATATAAGAGTCTCACGCTGGTGCTGCTGCTTCTGTTTCTCCTCATCCTCCTCCTCCTCCCCTCCCCCTCCCCTCCTCCTCCTCCTTCTTCTTTTTAAATAATTATAGTATCAATAATATCACTTAATATTGTGAAGCAAGTGTTTTGTACTTGCCTGAGTAATACCCACTGTGTGCCTTGCTAAAATTACATGGTTCTTTCTGGATGGAAAACACTCTGTTTATAAAATGTCCTATTATCATGCTCGTGATGAATGAGCTGTGTTTATTTCTTTCTTTCCTGGCTGTCTTTAGGAGATGATCTAAGGTTAATGGTGGAAATGCTACCAAAATAAATGGTTTTGTGTAGTCAAATATTTCATCTGAGAACTCTGTTTCAGGAAACTTAGGAAGAAAACAAATGAGTACTTTTGGAGCATTTGAATTCATTCTTTAACTTCAGGGCTGCTAAGGTTTCCAAGATATGTTTAAAAGTGTATTTTCCAAGTTACCCACAAAGTCTACAATGCTTCCACCAACATGTCAATTAGGACATTATACATATTTTCTTCTGGAAAATCCTCAAAAGGATGTAGAAGATGATTTCTGATGTCTCTGTAAAATTGTCCATTTTCCACGTGAAGTGGTTCCATAGAATCATAATCTTTCATGAGAGTGATATTCACCAGACCTGGCTTTAAAAATTTTCTTAAATTGACATCTTGTTCTGAAAATAAACAGATGTAATATTTGCCACTAATCCTTACAAGTTTGGATGGCTTTGAAAAAAAGATGCGGTCTTGTGGGTAAAATATAGGACTTTAGTGTCATCGATTCTGATGTAGGTCAGACTTAGTGAAGAACCATTTGAGGCTTACATGGGGATTTCTCGCACTTTTGGTCAAAGTTCTACATAAATTGCTGCTCCTAAGTGATGTTGTCAACGTGACGTCATCATCATTTCTTCCCCCCTGGGCTTTGCGATCCTTCCAAGAGGATCCTTCAGGTCCAGCCAAGTACAAAGGACTATTTCTCAGACATCTCGTTCCTGCAAGGATTTACATATTCAGAAATATTTGCAAATGCCAAGTCATTTTTTTTTGTCTTGCAGACAATATTACTTTGGAGGTAAACAGAAGTTTAAACTTCAACAGCGGACTTAAAATGGCAGCTTACTAAGAGAAGGAGCCTATACTGTCAGAGATTTCTTTAAGATCAAGATTTTTTAGTTAAAAAAAATAAAAGAAAAGAAAAGAGAAGAGAAGAAAAGAAAAAAGAAAAAGATTAATATATACCAAATCCTGGCACGGCAAAGACAGTGAATTTTTCTTCCAAGTCCTTCTGGTGAACTCCAGCATAAGAGGTTATGCATCTGATTCTTGTAAACATTATTGTCTTTTTCTAAACTTTGAATTATGATACCTTTAGGGGAGGGGTCCAAAAGTGACTTAAAGGGAAGGGAAAGACTCATCATCAAGTGAAATTCCAGTGGCAGAGTTTCCAGTGAAAGGTAATTACTGGCTCCTTCAAGGGCTATATTCTATTTTTGTTCCTTAATTTATTATTATTCATTTAATATAAAGTGAATTTAATTGCTTTGCATAATCACAAGAGTAACTTTTGCTCTTCTGAGGGTGGAAAATTTAGGCAACAGAAAAGAGAGGAGAAAATGTTTACAATTCCACCTGCCTGTGGATAAGCAAAATTAATTCAGGGTGTCACTTTGCAGATTTATATTTGTTTATTTAATAAAAGATTGATTGATTCATTGATTTTCTGTGGCAGGTGCATTTCTAGGTGTTGGAGATAGAGGCAACTATAAGATGCTGTCTTCATGGAGCTTACATTCTAGAGACAAAGACAAGTAAACAAGTAAATACTTTGATATATGAAATCGAGGCAGGGAGTGATAAGTGCCATTAAAAAATAGCTCCTGGGGGTGGCTCAGTCAGTCAAGTGTCCAACTCTTGATTTCCGATCAGGTCATGATCTCGTGGTCTTGAGATCGAGCCCCACATTGGGCTCTGCACTGAACGTGGAGTCCACTTGAGATCCTCTTTCTCCCTCTCCCTCTGCCCCTCCTCCCAGCTCTTTCTCTCTCCCATTCTCTCTTTCTCTCTCTCTCAAAAAAAGTTCATAACATAGAAAATGATGGTAGAGTGGTGGGAGAGCGATTTTCAGCTCAAAAGGACTCTTTTGAAGAGGGGACATTTGAATAGAAACTAGAATAGACGAAGCTCTTAGGCTGTGTCAAGAGCTAGGAAAAGCCACTCTGGCAGACAGCAAGTGAAAAGGCAGTGATAAGGAGATTTGCAATGGCAGTTCAAGGACAAGCAAGACAGCTAGTGTGGGGCACAGAGAGTAGGAAGGGGTGGAGTTATGTGAGAGTCAGAGGCCAGTTCAGATTGGGTACCACAGGAAGTGGTCTGGATTTTATTCCAATCTGACTTGGATTTTTCCTAGGTTAGTTTGGTTGCTGTGTGAAGACTTCAGAGGAGCCGTAAAGGAAGCGGGAGGACTCGTTAGGGAATGTGTGCAATTGGCCACACAATGGGTACATATGTACGGATTGGGGTGGAGCAATGGCCGCCATGACAAGTGGTCATTTGGTGGATTATTGTAGAGCTCTGGATGACAGGATTTGACGGTGCTTTGAATGTAGGGAAGGAGGTAAAGACATTCATCTATGAAGCTATTATAACATCACTTCTTTTACTGAACAGACTGTAGTCCAGCCAGCAATCGAGGTCTCCCTAAACTTCTTCCCGGCCAGATGGTAGTCAATAAACAGCCATCTCCGAGTTTATTTCTCCAATCTCCAGAAGAGAAAAACTCGGACTGTTTTTTATTTGGAAACACTGAAATGACATTCTTGTACCTATAACTACACATATCTGATCACTTCCAAAAGATGTTGCTGAAAACCGAATTGTTGGATCAAAGAGTTATTCACCTTTAAAATTTGGCACACTACTCGACCCTCTGTTCTCCACTTTAAGGCAATCCTGTGACGTGAAGACTCCGTTTCACGTTTTAGCAGCGGATGCAATTTGGGCTTGCCCATTCCACTACGCAATGGTCTTTCTAGATAAAATGGTGCATTGGTACAGCAGGTAGAAAGAAGGACATTTTCTGAGTGATTGTGGAGAGAAGATGATCTTTGGCTTGGAAGCTTTCCCTCTAGCATAGGAAGTCAGGATTTCCTCACCACCTGACTTTGGGTCACTCTTGGCCGCCAAGCTTGCTCAAAGCAAGCGTCCTTGTGCAACACCAGTTTGCACAGTGGTCCTTGAGGTGGAATTAGCATCACAGAGGCAGCATCAGTTTCAGCTTAGAAGGACAGGAGGGATTTTTTTTTGGGAAAATGGGACAAAGGGGTACTTGCAAAAACTCCTTTAAAATTTTTTTTTAATGTTTACTTATTTTTGAGAGAGAGAGACAGAGACAGAGTGTGAGTGGGGAAGGGGCAGAGAGAGGGAGAAGCAGAATCTGAAGCAGGCTCCAGGCTCCGAGCTGTCGGCACAGAGCCGGATGTGGGGCTTGAACTCACGAACCGCAAGATCATGACCTGAGCCGAAGCGAGACGCTGAACCCACCAAGCCACCCAGGCGCCCCACAAAAACTCCTTTTAAGTGGTTCTCCAGAATAACTAGTACAGCTAAAGAGAAAGAATGTATGTCTGCATCCAGATCTGAGCACTGGCCCTTACTAGCTCTGTGCTCTTGTCTAGGTGATTTCACTACTCTGGCCCTCACTCTCATTAGCTAAAAAACAAGACTTTGACTCCTACCTTGTGTGGTAAACCAATATAAGGGTGTTTGTCAAACAAGTTAAACTCAGGACATAGGACATACTTTTTGCTGCAACTGTTTACTGTGCACATGCTATGTGCCAACTTATGTACCCATTACTTGATATCTATTATCTGTGATCTCATATATTTCTCATGGTAACATCAGCATGGATGATATTTTTATCTCATATTTCAGATGAGGAGAGTAAAAGTCACAGGGCTAACAAGCGGTAACTCTGGAGCGTGAACTCCGGGTGTCTGATTGCAAAGAACCAACCTGTCCCAAGCACATTCTTGGTACTCAGTCTCAATTCTAGCCTTGATGGACTCTGGCAGGGGACATATTGGAGGCTTATCTTTCATCCGGAACTTGGTAGAAACATCCACAGAGAAAATTGCCTTTGTCCTTGATTTTACCTAACCGCACTATCTGCTTCCTGCTCAGATGTTCCTGGCTGATGGAACTCAAATTTAAAATGATCAGTTAGAGGTAACCATACAGTCATGGCAGGGGGTCTGTATCTGGTGGGAGATTTGAGATAATCCATTGGATTATGGTCAATGATTCAGAGATGTTTCCTCTTCTCCAGCCTTCCCACTTTGACTCACAGAAAAGGAATTTCAGGCCTTTCGGAAAAGCCAAGAGGAGAACTTCTGCCCTTTCTTCCATCCCATATATGGAGGGAGCCACTTATCTGAATGGTATGATTAGAGAAGCATGAGCCACTTCTGAGCCGGTCAGCCTGGACCTTGGAGGGTATAGTCTCTGTTATGTGGACACATCTTCTAAGTAGAAAGCAAACCTGGGATGCGTCCAGCCCAGACCGTGAGGCCTGCCCACCTCTGATCTCTTGGACTCACTTAGATGGGCCAGGTGCCCGTCAGAACTAGGACTCGACCCTGACACTGGGTCACCGTGCGATTTGCACTTCACCATGACATTGCCATGGAAGTCCCACTTCAAAGCCCAAGAAACTCTCCCCGTATCATTTAACGAGGGTAGATTTAGTGGAAAAGAAAAGCAGATCCACCCTCGTCCTTTCCTTATTAATCTGGTTGCCTTGTCCAACTTATTCTTTTTTATTACTAACCTCCATTGGCAGATCTGTCAGCTTTCTTTGGAAACGGGGGACAGAGACATGACAGAGACATTCCAGGAAAGTGCCTTTCCCAGGATTACAGACCTAGATGTGTGACCAGAGAGCTGGTCTTTGAGATCTATCCAGCAGTGAGAATTAAATAATACAAGTAGCATTCACAGAGACATCCAAAGAATATTCTAGAACAGAAGTCAGCAAATGATGTACCACGGGCCACATGTAGCCTGCGGCTACCTAGTTCTAGAGAATAATTTGTAGATTTGTCTGCTTGTTTCTAAAAACAAACAAACAGACCATGCATGGCTGGGTGAGGTTTTCTTCCTACTTAAAAAAAGAAAAAAAAAAAAGATAGGTATTAGCATTACAGACAAGTTTAGAGGATATTAAGTCTTGGCTTACTCACGGGGGAGGGGGGCTCAGAGATACTGCAATCTGGCCTGAGTATAATAAACCCCTTTGTTACATTCAAATACCATCATACTATCTTATATACAGCAAAGCATCGGGATGTTTTATAGTAACGATGCGACGGCACGAAAACCCCAGACAACTCTAAAAAGGCGCTAATTATTATTATTAGTGTTTTGCGCTAACAATAAATGTCAAACGGAACCCTGAAAACAAATAACTACCTGTCACCAAGTGAATGAAAGGCAATTTCAGTAAAGTGAATTAAAACCCCAAACATCACCAAGCCCAACCGGTGAGCAATGCCAAGGCAGCTTAGCAGATGCCTTGGTGAATGCCTTTTCTGGAGCTGCAGGGATAGGATGTCCTTGGGGCAGAGCACTGGGGACCAGTGCCAGCTCATTAGCACCCAGGGCACCTGGAAAGGGGAGGTGGGCCGGGCTGAGAGGAGGGGGCAAGAGCACGTTCAGGCCCTCCGTCCCCGCAGATGGAAATTGGAGACCATTAAGAAAGAGGGAATCTTTATTTATTGGCCGGGCTGCAGCCTGCTTGAGTGTTATCAGTGAAAAATTAAAGTTGGACAGCAGAGCTCAGATTTGTTTTCCTGACATATTTCCCTTAGATTTTTCAAAGTGCATTCTGGGTGTCTCCCAAAGACTATTTTTTAAAAATAAATCGCACATTTTATTTTTTCAAACTTCATTTATCTTTGATATCTGATTGACATATTCAGGACAGTCTAATCCTTTCTGCTGAAGTGAGCTATGACAGTAGCTGCTACAGCAATCAACATCACAGAGCCCTCCCCAGGAACAGGGCTGTGTCTTCCCTTCTGCCAGGAAGAAGAATCTGGCGGGTTCTCTCTAGATGGCCGTGCAGGTGGTGGGATCCGTCCCTTGGGTAGGCAGAGAGAAGAGGCTTAGAGGCTTGAATCGGCTCTCTCTAATTACTGCAGAATCATCAGAGAAACCGGGAGCCTCATGAAAGAAGCAAGAGGCTGCGGCTTGTCTCTCTAATTTTCTTACTTTGTTATAACCACTGGGGAAGTGGGAGATACTTAGCCTTGTTACCATGAGCAGCTTTGTTTATTCGATCTGGTCCAGGACTGACTTCTCTCTCCCTCTCTCTCTCTCTTCCTCTCCTGACCTTTTCTTTCTCTTTCTTTCTTCTCAGTGTTGGGATTGATAACATAGCCACCCAGTTGTTCTACACTCAAAGTTGAGTCATTCGGAGCAGAAGGCTTCCTCCCACCTTCCCTCTTGGCTGTCCTGCAACCCCTCTCTCAAATCTCGCGGTCACCGGATATGATTTCCTATGCAAACAAACGCACCCACATCTAAGTGCGGGCATGTACACAAACTCTCTTTTTTCTTCTTTCCTACACAAACAGTAACATATCATACACACCGTTTTTCACCTTTTTTTTTTTTAATCCTAAAGTCTTTTATCGTGGAGATCATTCCAGATCAGCTAATAAAGAACTTGGTCTTTCAAAAAAAAACAAAAACAAATGTAATACGCTCCAGTATGTGGTCACAGCATAAATTATTCATTAAGTTTTCTGAACCTGGAGGCGTTTAGGGAATTTCCCAACAACCCTGCACTAAATAACCTTCAATACAAGTCATCCCCCACACGTGGGAGGGTGTCTGTGGAATAAATGCCTAGAAGGGGGCTGGCTGGGGCAAAGGGTCAGTGCATTCATAACTTTGATAAATATTGCCAAATTGTCCTCCATAGAGGTTGCAGAATTTGGATTGCCATCCGTCATAAATGAGAAGGCCTATTACCCATACTCTCACCCCCAGAGGGTTTTATCAAACTCTGTGAGGTGTGCAAACTGGGAAAGGAAAAATGACGTCCTGGGAAAATTTTAACTTGCGTTCCTCTTGAGTCAGGTATTGAGTATCTTGTCAGAGACAGAGATAGAGATAGAGATAGAGATAGAGATAGAGATGATAGATATAGAGATATAGAGATATAGAGATAGAGATAGAGATATATAGATATAGATATAGAGATATAGAGATATAAATATATATAGATATAGATATACATATAGATATATAGATATAGATATAGATTTAGATATAGCTTTAGATATAGATTTAGATATAGATATATCTATCCAGAGGAGGCATATCTGAGTTGGTGACATTCAAGCCAGAATGGGCTGAATAAGAAGAAACAAGGATGCAAAGAGCAGAGCAGAACAGCTCCTTTCCATCTTGAATACAGTAGCCCCCCCATCTGTGGGGGATACGTTCTAAGACCATCGTGGATGCCTGAAACCATGGATAATACCAAACTCTATACATACTAGGTTTTCTCCTACGCCTACATGCCTATGATAAAGTTTAATTTGTAAATCAAGCGCGGTAAGGGCTTAACATCAATAACTAATAATTACAAAATAGAATGATATGCTGTAATAAAAGTTATGTGAATATGGCCTCTCTCTTTGTCTCCCAAAATATCTTATTGTACAGTACTCACCCTTCCTGTGATGCCGGGAGACAGTACAAAGCCTACATGATGAGATGAAGTGAGGATGCATGACAGAGGCATTGTGACGTAGTGTCAGGCTACTGTTGAACTTCTCTTTTTTTTAATGTTTGTTTATTCGAGAGAGAGAGAGAGAGAGAGAGAGAGCGAGCAGGAGACACAATTTGAAGCAGGCTCCAGGCTCCGAGCTGTCAGCACAGAGCCCAACGCAGGGCACAAACCCATGAACCATGAGATCATGTCCTGAGCCGAAGTCAGACGCTTAACTGACTGAGCCACCCAGATGGCCCTCCACTGTTGAACTTCTGACGCTTGGTGGGCCAAATACGGTCTCTGTCCCAACTACTCAGCTGTGCTGTTTTAGGGCCAAAGCACCCACAGAAAATATGTAAACCAAAGGGGAGTGGCCGTGTTTCGGTAAAACTTTATTTATGGACCCTGAAATTTAAACTTTTTATAATTTTATGTATCATGATGTATTATTCTTGTTTTTTAAGTCAAACATGAAAAATATAAACAGTATTCTTAGCTCATGGGTTGAACGAAAGCTGATGGTGGGCTAGATTGGCCCACGGGCCATGGTTGCTGGACCCGCGCCCTACTCGGAAAGCACATGATATAACTGCTTCGCCAATAGTAGGTACTGATTCACCACTGAGAAGAGAAAGAGGCAAGGGGAGGGATGAGAAGAAGGGACAGGAAGGAGAAACAAAGAAAGAAAAAGATGCAAATTGCATTAACTTCTAGCTTCGACTTAGATAACTCTTGGTACAGCTCATCAAGATAACAATTTTCTTATTGTTTATTTATGCTTATTTACGTATTTTGAGAAAGGGAGCGAGTGAGTGGGGTAGAGGCAGAGAGAGGGGGAGGGCAGAGGGAGAATCTCAAGCAGGCTCCGTGTGGTCAGCACAGAACCAGACGCGCAGCTCGAACTCACGAACTGTGAGATCATGACCTGAGCCGAAATCAAGTCAGGCGCTTAGCCAGCTGAGCCACCCAGGCACCCGTCATCAAGATAACAATTTAACAGTATGTGTAAAACGCATTAATAATGTGCCTCACTTTTCTTAGCAAAAATCCACTTTGAGATGTATCCAGAGCAAACGGGCAAATAAACACCCCAAAATATATATGCCAGGATGTTCGCATACTTTTATTTACAATAAAACAAGTCGCACCCCTAACCATGCAGTGAATAGCAGATTGGTTAGATAATATTACCAGGGAAAATCGTGCATCTTTTAAAAATGATTAGGTAAATGTCTACTTAGCGACACGTAAAGGCACTGATGATATACGAAGGGCAAAATGTAGGTCACAAAATATCAGATTTCATGCGAGCCCACTTTTGCAACACACAGTTACGTGCCTAAACACGCAAGAAAGCACCAGAAAGCTGCGTAACAAAATATTTATATTGGTGGCTCCTGGATGAAAAGATTAAGGGGTTTATGCATTTTTCTATATTTGCTAAAATTTATATTATTAGAAGATGTTGCTTTTATCAGCGCAAAAAAATGTAGGTTGTAAAAATAGAATAAACAAAGACAATTTGGGAGGATCTCAGCTTTGTGCCTTGTGTAAAAGATTGCGTCTAAAAATATCTTGAAAATACAACTCCCTTCAGATTCTTAGAGTGTCTGGACGCTCTTGAGCGTCCAGTGTCTCCTGAACTACATATTGAATCTGTGTTTTCTTCTTGTTGGATGGTTACATCCATAACCTCCCTCCCAGCCTGCCTCAGTAACCTGCCATCTGTCTTCTCCCTGACCTGTTGAGGACTCACAAAAACATTAGTTCTCTCAAAAGCGTGGCACTTGGGAGCAACATAGAGGGAGACATGGAATTTTTATGGCTTTTCTTCTGTTTTCCTTTCTCCGGGTCCTCCTTTTCCTCTCTGCCTCTGCCCCAGTGGGGCCAGTGCACGTATTTCCTCCCACACTCAGCCCCCAGAGCCACGCTCTCAACTGTGACAGTGACGGCAGCCATCCTGGTTGTGATTTATCTTCACAAGTTGCCAAATCGCTCTTGGTAGCGTGTCTGTGCTTGGTGAATAATGAGAAAGACCTACCATCCATCTAAGGACAAAACAATGTGAGCAGTTACATTTAAATTTAGCTATTTCTGCCCCCCCCCCCCATCTCAGCCTATTTCTTCTTTTCTGATCGAAAAAGGCCCAGTTAAGGGCCTTTGTGGTAAATACCCAAATAATTGTGTCACAAAGGGGGAGGATCATTTTTCACCAGGGTCAACGATCGCTGTGGATGAGCTGCTATCCTGAAGTTGCAAACTCTGCTCCAAGGCTGGTCTCTTAATAGCAATTGCTCTGGACCTTCAGAGGGGACTCATTTCAATGCCTGCCTATTAACTACTGAAGCTCAGGTTATTGTACCAGTTAATACCGTTTGTAAATTGCAAGAAGACACAACCTCTACGTAAGGCAACACCGGGGAGTTGGATATGTCTCCCTGACAAACAATCAGGAAAGGATGAAGCACATAAATATAATCTCCACCTGATGTGACAGCACTGAGGTTTGGGGAGAGGGAGCTCTGGGGACGAGCAGACCTGAGTTTGAATCCCTGCTCAGACACTTATTGTCTAGCTGTTTGACTCTGAGCAAATTATGTATTCTCTGCACCTGCTCCCTCATCTACAAAACGGATTATTCACACCTATTGGAGGGATTTTAGGAAGGTATGGCAGATTGTGTTTTCTGAAGACGGCAGTGAAACGATCTCCCGTGCCGTGATTTCTAGAACATACCCACTGCCTTATCCAGAAGTAGAGTCTAATTTTCCTTCCCTTGAGTCTGGGCAGATTTCCGACTCACTTGTGGCCAACGGAATGTGGCAGGAATGAATCCGTATGCCTTTTGAGTATGGGTCATAAAAGTTTTCAGTCTCTGCATCGCACTTGGCATTCACACCTGGACTCTGAGTAAGAAGTCCAAATACCCTGAGTCTGCCACGCCATGAGGAAGCCCATGCAGCCCCGTGGAGAAGCCACGTGTGGTTGTTACTATCCATAAACCCAGCTGAAGTCCCGGCCAGCAACCAGCATTGACCATCAGCCATGGGAGACGACACACCCAGATAATTTCAGCTCCTAACCACCAGTCACCCCTAGTGTTCCAGCCTTCCTAGTGGATCCCCTAGGCACTATGAGACAGAGACTAGTCCCCCCTTGTGCCCTATCCAGCTGCCTCACCCACACTGTCTGAGAGCATAGGAGAATGGTTGTGTTAGGCCACCAAATTTGGGGTGATTCGCTCTGTAGCAAGGGTAACGGGAAAACCAAATCCTATACAGCAGGGAGTACATAGTAGGGCTCTTGATGAATGGCAATTCTAGTCATTTACATCATTTTCTTCTCTAAATTAAACGTTGGGTATGACAGGAGGGGGTAAAATAGCACTAAGGGACCTCCACCTCTAGGAGATGGAAGGGAATGAATCCGTTCAGCTTTCACTCACTCAAACACCCACGCGAGGGACAGCTGGAGGTTTACGAGATAGCGAAGTGCCAGGCGTAGGGCTGGGTGCGGGGCGATGCCAACAAAGAGGCACCTGGACTCTCCCCACGAGGCGTCCAGTGGGGCAGAAAGATAAGCAAGTGAAGAAATGAATAAGAAAAGGGCAATTCTGTGAAGAAGCCACCTCGGATCATGGGTTAGGGGGTGGGGAAATGACCAGAAGCTTTGACTAGCCACCGGGAGCGCTTGAGAGCTGGTGCGTGTACCGAGTGTCAAGGAAGCTCAAGAAAACGGCCGATTCCCGTGCCTCGTGTTTGCAAGTTCTGCTTCCCTGGGGCTCATGCCGTGGTCCCTCTGCCACCATTCTGTCGAGGGTTGCACAGGACTAAAAGCTCTTTGAGGCCGGGGCCCCCACCCCTGCTTGGTCACGGCCATGCCCCGCAGCCCAGGGCAGATTTTGTCCCAGGGTAGACATTCATTTCAACAGTTTCAAATGTACCTTTGAACACTTGTCAAGAATCTTCAGAAATTCCACATGAAGAAATACAGGGATACTGTGTCACATATAAAGCCTACGTGCCTATGTGCCTATAACGTGTATTCGATAGTAAAGTATTTAATTTAGGAACTACGTAGGGAACATTAACTCCTTGAATTTGGACTCCTTGAACAGAATTCCTTGAATTTTATAACGGACACGTTTTTGTGCCAGTTAAAAATATTAATTTGTCGTTACATAATACCAAAGGCATAAAATCTCCTGCAAAGTATGGTGTCACAGATACAAATGAAATTCCATTTAGCACCTTCCTCTCCATGATGCCTCCCCCTTCGTGTGGTAACCTCTGCATCACTTTGCTTTCTCTTGGGATTTTCCGAAGATTTTCATGCACATGTCTGTGCCCGTGGAACGTACAAAATACCGTTTTGTGCTTTTAGAACCTTGTGGTGGTTACAAAAGGCCTCCTTTGGTTAAGTCCTGTTTCTGCAACTTGCTTCTTTCCCCCTCAAAACTATGTCTTGAGGACTTGTATATGTGGGCCCATAGGGATCCTTCCTATTCTTTTCAAAAAACTTTTTTCAATTTATTTCTTCATTTTGAGAGAGAGGGAGGGCACAAGCAGGGAAGAGGCAGAGAGAAGCAGAGACAGAATCCCAAGCAGACTCCATGCCATCAGCACAGAGCCCAACGTGGGGCTCAAACTCACGGAACAGCGAGATCATGACCTGAGCCGAAATGAAGAGTCGGACGTTTGACTGACTACACCACCCAAGTGCCCTGTTCTTATTGGTTTTAAAACCACTGCACCCCATTTTCTCCTTCATACTTTATGTAGCCATCGCTTTCTGATGGACATACGGGTTTCTGCCAGTCACTGTACTTCCTCCGAGGAATGCGACTTACATCCTTACACAGGTGCCCTTGTGCCTTGTGTGGTGAAGGTTTCTCTAGGCTCCAAGCAGAGGAGCGAATGGCTTCGTCAAGATCGTAGGTAATTTTATGTTAAAGCAACATCAGTATTCTATCCAGTGCCTGAAAGAGCATTCATTTCTCCATACTTTGCCATCTATTAATTTTTTTTAATCAAAATATTGAATGAATGGATGATTAGCATCACAGAAAAATCTAAAATGTCTCGTATGTGTTACTCATGGTCCTTGTCCTGGGCAAGCGTGTCCCTTTTCTCCAGTAACCTGGGGGACGGTGGCGGGGGGGGGGGGGGGGAGGACAAACAGAACCCTTGCCTCATGGATAGAAATATTTCAGAGAGCCAGAAGAACATTCCAAAAAGTAGAAATAGTGGTGTGGGGGCTGCTGAACTGCACGGCTAAGAGCAGGGGAGCGGCTGGAGGGGAGGCACGGTGCAGAAAATCATGACACAGAAACAGAATTGTTTCCTAATAAAAAATCTCTCAAAGTTTTCCACGAGGCCCTGTCAGCAGGTCTTCAAGCAGCACGGCTTATTTTAAATTTTATTTAAATCAACAAATTGTACACACTTGAACACGGAAACAGAATACAAGGAAAACACAAGCTGCCCTAACAGAGCAATGTCTAATAAACATTATGCTACTCAGAGATATTTGCTGTTTAATCACCCCATGAAAGGATGCATTCAGCCAAAAGATGTCAGATAGCATCTTGCTAAAGGCAATGGTGCCAGCTTTCCTGGCTTCTGAGTTCATGAAGTTAATTTTTTTTTCTCTTCTCCCCATTTGCCTCTTGCTTTTTTTTTTTTTTTTTTTTTTTTTTTTAACACCAAGATCTGAGAGGCTCTATCTCTTGGCCATTCAGAGGATAAAACATTTGTGCTTTGAGTAAGAAGAATAATATCCATTTATTCCATAGTTTCTTTTTAAAAAAATTTTTTTTAAAGTAATCTCTACACCCGGCATGGGACTCGAACTCACGACCCCAAGATCAAGAGTCTTACGATCTACCGACTGAGCCAACCAGGCACACCTACTGAATAGTTTCCTTGTCAGGACTGGCTACATGCTTTGTGGGGCCCAGTGCAAGTGAAAATGTGGTGCCCCTTGATCAAAAATTTCAAAATAGTGACAACAGAGCATTAAAACCAAGTGTGGGGCCTTTCTGAGTGTGGGTCCAGTACAGCTGCCCGGGTTATGCACCCAGGAAGCCAGCCTTGATTGGTGGCCATCTGGGGGAAGATATCGTTTCTTAGCAGCAGAGTCCTCCCCTGCTTCTCTGCTCCAGGAAAAGGCAACATGACTGGATCAATGAAACCCCATGAGTTTGACAGTGGTTGGCCCCTGAAGGTTTTCGAAGGATGGACCAGCTAACTGCTAAGCTTATTTTGCTGGCTGTTATGCAAGCTGAGAGCTAGGTTACTAGGGGAAATAGAAAATATTTGAAAGGCAGCATTGGGAATTACATAGGCCAGAAGAAAAGGCCAGGAAGACTAGAAAACATGGTCCCCTGAGGAGAACTTTGAGGAAAGAAAGATTTGAAGAGAGATTTTTATTTTTTTTTTAACTTTTTTTTTTTTAACGTTTATTTATTTTTGGGACAGAGAGAGACAGAGCATGAATGGGGGAGGGGCAGAGAGAGAGAGGGAGACACAGAATCGGAAGCAGGCTCCAGGCTCTGAGCCATCAGCCCAGAGCCTGACCCGGGGCTCGAACTCACGGACCGCGAGATCGTGACCTGGCTGAAGTCGGACGCTTAACCGACTGCGCCACCCAGGCGCCCCAAAGAAGAGAGATTTTTAAGATGACGTTTCAGTACATGGTATGTTGATGTGATTCCTTCTTTTCCTTAAAAATGCTTCAGCAAAAGCTACTTAGTCACTAAAGCAATCAGGAAGAATATGATAAGATGCCATGTATGGTCTTGAGGAGGGTGAAAGGGGAGATCTGAGGCCACTCACTAGAGTATCACTTTATGTGAGTCCCACATAAATGATTTATTTCTCTCGACAAAGCTATAATAACTTCATTACATAACTTCATGGGCTCATTTCCTATGAAGTGGCTGATTTTCTGAAAAATACTGATTTACAGGATTTCTTGGTAAGGAAACTTGTCCTTTGTCACATGAGTTACAAATATGTTTCTCATTTGCCTTAGTTTTGTTTTTGGCATCTTTCTCCCCATGCAAATTCTTTGTAAATATTTGTATTAGTTTGCTAGGGCTGACGTAACAAATTAACCACAATTGGGTGGCTTCAAACAACAAAATTTATTCCCTTACAGTCTGGAGGGTAGAAGTTCCAAATCAAGATGGTGGCAGGGTCATGCTCTCTCCATTGGCTCTTGGGAAAATCCTCCCTTCTTCTTCCAGCTTCTGATGGTTACCAGCAATCCTTGGCGAACGTTGGTGTGGTAGCATCTCCAATGCCTGACTTTGCCTTCACACAGCCTTCTTCCTTGAGCATCTGTGCATCCAAATTTCCCTCTTCCTGTGAGGACACTAGTCATTGAGTTAGGGCCCATCTTAATCTCTCACAACCTCACCTCGATGTGATTACATTGGCCAAGAGCAAGAGATTTTTCATTCTGTGGCAAAAAATTCTTCCATATTTTCTAGGACATAACAGGTTCCACTTAGTAAGTTACATTTAAATGCTTGAACATCTAGTGTAAGTTTTAATGGAGTGAGGTAGGATTCCTTTTGTTTGTTTGTTTTCAGATAGCTATTCAGACGTCTTCGCATCACCTATCGAATAATCAATCTTTTCCAAAATGAAGTTAGTGTCGCTCTTTTACGTCATAAATTTCCATGGCTATTTGTGCCTATTTTCTAACTTTATTCTGTTGCATTGATGTGTTTTTTCTGCACCAGAATCATGGTTTCGTCATTGTAGTGTTAGAATATGTTGCTGAATTTCCCCGGCACTTTTTATTTATACACTTTTTATTGAACTTTACAATTACATCTTCTAGCTCAAAAAAAAGTGATAGCGTTTCTACTGAAGCCATGTTAAATATATAGGTTTGCTTGTGAAAATGAAAATCATGCCAATATCCATTTTTTAAAAGTCTTTTGGGGCGCCTGGGTGGCGCAGTCGGTTGAGCGTCCGACTTCAGCCAGGTCACGATCTCGCGGTCCGTGAGTTCGAGCCCCGCGTCGGGCTCTGGGCTGATGGCTCGGAGCCTGGAGCCTGTTTCCGATTCTGTGTCTCCCTCTCTCTCTCTGCCCCTCCCCCGTTCATGCTCTGTCTCTCTCTGTCCCAAAAATAAATAAATGTTGAAAAAAAAATTAAAAAAAAAAAAAAAAAAGTCTTCTTCTAAGTCCCTTAGAAACAATTTGAAGTCATTTTCTTCAAAGTCTGTCCCACTGCTTTTTAAGTTTAATGCTAGAAGGAATTATCTATCAAGAAAGGATATTGACTTCTATCAAAAGCCTTTCAGCATCTATGGTGACACATTTTTCTTTTGATCTATTAATACAGGTTTTCCTAGTACTGAATTGTTCCTGAATGTTAAGAAGTCAGGAATTGAATTCTTCTTACACTTACTAGCTTTGTCTCCTTGTGAAAATTCCTTCGTCTTACAGAGACAGTTTCCCGTAAACTGGAAACAGTTGTAGTGCTATCATTTTTGTCTGCTCAGATTTCTTCTCCTTCGTGAAACCAAAAAGGGATCATCTTCCTTTGGGAAGTCAGCCTTCCCCACTCTCAGTGCACGTGGCACGAGAGAGGCTGACTCCTTCACCAAGCCCAGGGGTGGGCACTTAACCCAGGCACTTCCCCCACCCCAGTGACATGGATTTGTTTAAGGATAACACAAGCTGGGCCAACGGGAGTAGCTCTGGCCTTTTTCTGGAACTTACAGCTTTTGCTGAGCTTCTAGAGTATGAACATGTTCATGGCTGTCTTGTCAACACTTGGGAGAGGGCTTAAGAAACAGAGGAAGTAAAAGCTGAGAACAAATGAGAGGGTGACAGCAAGAGATTTGATGAAATGCCTTGAACACTCAGAACTATCACTCCTGTTTATCGCCTGAGTTTTTACTCAAACAAGAAGGGGAAGGAGGAGGCGGAGGGGGAGGTGGTGGGGGAGGAGGAAGAGAGAAGAAGAGGAGGAGAGGGGAGGAGAGGAAGAGGAGGAAGAACAATAACTAATAATAAAATAATAATAATAATTAATACCATAACAATAACTAACATTTACTGAGCTCTTACTATGCACCGGATACTGTTGTGAGCACTTTTCAGGCATTGACTTTTTAAAAAAGTCTTCAAAATAATACAGTGAGGAGCATGTTCTTAGTATTCCATTTTCAGATGAGAAAACAGAGGTCCGAAGAGTAGTAGTGACTTGTTCCATGTCACAGGGCTAGTAAGAACAGTGCTGGTATTTAAACCCAGGCTGTCTTGTTCCAGCATCTAAATACAGTCTCCGAATTATGATGGTTCGACTAACAATTTTTCGACCTTACAATGGTGCGAAAGCGATACGCATTCAGCAGAAACCAGTTTTGGGAGTCTGAATTTGGACCTTTCCCTGGGCTAGCGGTATGTGAGCTGATCCTCTCCTGTGATACTGGGCAGTGACAGCTCCCCATCAGCCCCATGGTCCCCGGAGTCAACAACCGATACACCGACAGCCATCCCGCACCTATTCACCATTCTGTCTTTCACTTTCGGTACAGTATTCAGGACATCAAGTGAGACAGTCAACGCTTGATTATCAAATAGGGTTTGTGTTAGATGATTTTGCCCAACTGGAGGCTAATGTATGTGTTGCGAGCACATTCAAGGCAGGCTAGGCAGAGCGGAGATGGATGGCAGGTTAAGTGCAGTAAATGCACGTTGGCCTGACTACATTTTGAACTTCCGACGGGTTTATCAGGAGGTCACCCCATCAGAAGTTGAGGAAGATCTATACTTGTGCTAAGAAAAGAGGTTTCTGCTCCAAGTCTGTTTGAGAAGTGTTTCTGTCATCTGCAACAATAACAATGTAATTTTAATTCCATCATCATGATACTTACTTTGAAAAGTTGTTGAGAGCCTTATGGGATTTTGGCTACGTCACCTCACTTGGTTGGTGCCTGGCACAGAACATGTGTCCCAATATTAGATGCTGCTGCTGCTGCACTTTGTCATGGGGTCTCACTGCCCGATCTTCTCAGAGAAGCATAGAGGAGTAAAGACTAGCCTTTTGGAAACTACTTATATTAGTCTTCTTGCCTGGGTTTACAGAAATTGCTGGAAATGCTAACCCACATTCTTAGAGGGGCCAGGTTCAGGATTTCTGATTTTTAGTACTACTGATGTCTTGGGACAAGTAAGACTTGTTTGTGGGGCTATGTTGTACATTGTAGGATGTTTAATAGCATCCCTGGCCTCTACCCACTAGATGTCAGTAGTACCCCCCAGAGCCCTATGGGACAATCAAAAATATTTCCAGATGCCGCCAAATGTCCCCCCCAAAGGGTGAAGTTGTCCCCAGTTGGAAATTACTGATGTAAGTGAATGAGGCCTATACTTAGAGTCTGTGAGCCATGGTGCCTGGTTCACACAGAAGATGTTGCTTCTTCTAAAGGCGGGGGGGGGGGGGGGGGGGGGGGCGGAGTCTCTACTCACCTCCAGCTGATTGTTGCTAAGGAAGAATATGGACCCATTCCTGTCAGATTGCCAGATCACCCAAATTTTCTAGTTTTGAAATTTGCTAGTCTATATATATATACATGTAAATAAATAAAAATATACAAATATATTTTATATAAAAATTATGTATATAACATATATAAAATAAAAATTATATTATATATAATAAATAAAATTATATATATAATACATATTATATATAAAATAAATAAAAATTATATATATTACATATATATAATTTTTTAAAGATTTTTAAATATTTCTCTACAGGGTTTTCATTTTTCTTATTAGAGAATGATATTAGAAATCAAGAGTTGGATACTTGAAAGACACAAGTTACTAACAATGGCATAAAAAGAACTAGAAATTCAAAATAACCCTAAATCTATTAAAAAAAACTTGATTTTATAATTACAGCTCTTCTCATAAAGTCAATTCCAGGCCCAGATGGTTTCACTCATAAATTCCATAAGATATTTTGAGAATAAATACTACTAATATTATACACGCTCAGAAAACAGAGACCATTTGCTACCTCATTTTTTGAGGACATCAATAACATAATGCCAAGAGCAGACAGAGTTACAACACGAGAAAATAACTACAAATAACTACCTCACGAACACAAGCACAAAAATCGTTAACCAGTACTTGTAAATAGAATCCACTGTTAGATGCAAAAGAAGTAGAACATCATGACCAAGGAGCACTTAATCCCAGAAAAGCAAAGTTGGTTTACTATTTGAAAACTGATAGAATTCACCATGTAACCGAATAAAGGGGGGAAAATACTGCCAGCAGAACAGATGCAGAAATAGTATTTGACTAAAATCAATATGAGCGCAGGATAAACATTTCCAACAAAATATCAGTAGGAAGAACTTTCTCCACCTGAAAAGGGTACCAAGAACAACCAAAAACTTCCACCGTTCGTGCCAAGTGGGGAAGGGCTGAAAACTTTCCCCCCAAGATCAAGAATAAAGCAATGAGGTCTGCTCTACCAGTTCTGTCCTAGTTGTCCTGGAGTCTTAGTGCAATAAGTCAAAGAAAAGTAATAAAAGCCTTTCCTAGGAAGGACAATGTTGAACTGTCTTTATTTGTAGATGGTATAATCATGAACAGAGAAAATCCTAAGAACTTTACAAAAAAGCTACTAGAACTAATTGATGAATTTATCAATGTCACAGGCAACAAGGTTGATATTCAAAAACAGTTGCATTTCTAGATACGATCAACGCAGAATTGGTAAATGATATTTAAAAGTATGATTTACAATAGCATCACAACCTATGAAATATGTAGGAGTATATTTAAAATAATATTTGCAAGAACTGTATGCTGCAAATACAAAATATTGCAGAGAATATTTAAAAAAAGACCTAAATACATGGAAAGGCACACAGGATCATGAATTGTGCATGGATTGTGCAGGATGATTCAATATTGTTAAGATGTTAGTTCTCCCTAAAATGGCCCACAGAGCCGATGCAGTCCCATTCACAATCTCACCAGGCTTTTGTAGAAATTGATAAACTGATTTAAAAATCTATATGGAAATATGGAGAACAGCCTAAATAACCTAGAATAGCCTTTTGAAAATGAAGAACAGGGGTGCTTGGGTGGCTCAGTCGGTTAAGCATCCGGCTCTTGGCTTGGGCTCAGGTCATGATCTCGCAGTTTGTGAGATCGAGCCCCACATCGGGCTGTGTGCTGACAGCATGCAGCCTGCTTAGGATTCTCTCTCCCTCTCTCTCTGCCCCTCCCTGGTGCTTGCTCCCTCTCTCTCTCTCTCTCTCTCTCTCTCTCTCTCTCTCTCTCTCTCTCACACACACACACACACACACACAAACACACACACAAAAAAAACAAACTTAAAAAAAAAAAGAAAATGAAGAACAAACTTGGAAGTCTTACACTATCTGCTTTGAGGACTGTGTGTACAAGTACTATGATCAAGACAGCATGGCATTCACATAAGAACACACATACAGATCAGATGGACTTAAATGCAATCCGAAACCACAACTCTATAGTGCTGCATCCCAAGAATCACTAAAATACAGTAACTGACAACAATAAGTGTTGATAAGGATGTGGAACAATTGGAACTCTCAAATTTTAATGCCAGGAGTTTAAAATGGTGCAACCACTTTGAAGAACGTTCTGGCAATTTCCCATTAAATTTAGCTTAGTAGGTGATCCAGGACTCTTACTTCCAAGTATTTACCTAACAGAGAGGAACGTGTACGTCCATACAAAGATGTATATACAAATGCTCACAGCACCTTTACTTATGATCACCTACAAACTAGAAACAATCCTGCTGTCCATCCACAAACGAATGGATAAAAGCATAGCGGTATATCCACGTAACGAACAGATCCATACCACTCAGGATTAAAAAGGAAGAAACTTATTAGACACGGATAGATCTCAAAAACATTATGCTAAGTGAAAAAGTCAGAACAAAAAAAAATACATGCTGAATAATTCCATGAAGTTAATTTCCAGAACAGATAAAAATACAGTGACAGAAAGCAGTTCAGTGTTTGCCCAGCGTTGTGGAAAGAGCTCAGAGTAAAGGGAATTAATTACAAAGAGGCACCAGGAATTTCTTGGTGTGCTCCAAGTGTTCTATGCCTTTGCTGTTGCGGAGGCATATACGTTCTTGAAAACTCATAAAACTGTACACTTAAAATGGGTACATTTTACTGTATATGTATTATGTCCCAGTAAAGTTGATGTAGAGGGAGAAGGTGCTTCGGAGAGAAGCCAACTTGCTCCGATTTTCTCTGTGTTTTCTCTTGGCACATTATATTTTTAGCTGCTTGAAGAAAATGACCAAGAAAAAGATGTTCCATTAGGATACAACCATATTCAAGAGAATATATAGAACTTGAGGGATGCCTACCCAAGAATATACCAATATGGCACTAAAAGCAAGGGTCGGCTATGATGTCACAAAGGGTCTATTTATTTAAATATAATGTAAGTTGGCTAACATACAGTGTATAGAGTGTGCTCTTGGTTTGGGGAGGGGGTAGATTCCCGTGACTCATCACTTTCGTACAACACCCAGTGCTCATCCCAACAAGTGCCCTCCTCAAAGCCCATCACCCATTTTCCCCTATCCTCCGCCCCTCCCCCCATCAACCCTCAGTTTGTTCTCTGCATCTAAGAGTCTCTTATGGTTTGCCTCCCTCTCTGTTTGAAACTATTTTTTCCCTTTCCCTTCCCCCATGGTCTTCTGCTAAGTTTCTCAAGTTCTACATACAAGTGACTACTAGGAATTTGCCCAAAGGATACAGGAGTGCTGATGCACAGGGGCACATGCACCCCAATGTTTATAGCAGCATTTTCAACAATAGCCAAATTATGGAAAGAGCCCAGATGTCCATCAACTGATGAAAGGATAAAGAAGATGTGGTTAATATATACGATGGGATACTACTTGGGGGTGAGAAAGAATGAAATTTTGCCATTTACAACAATGTAGGTGGAACTGGAGGGTATTGTGCTGAGCGAAATAAGTCAGTCGGAGAAAGACAGTATGTCTATTTACTGCAGAGGTCACAAAATCTCTCCCTATGGGCTACAGGTAGGTCCGTGGAAGCCCAGATGGGTGCCCCTTTTGCTCTTTAGAATCTAAATTTTAAAAAAAGATCATTTTCAACATTCTAATACTGGGAGATTTACACAAAACTCTGCATTTTGGATTTAGCTGGTACAGTTGAGCCCACATTCTTTCACGGCACATTGAGCTGAGCTGACTACTTACATCTAGACCTGTGTGCTCCAACATACTGCTGCCCAGAGCCCTATGAGGTGGCATGCCTTATTTGTGTCACCAGACAGACCATGGAGCATGCGAATTTGTGCCCCATAAAATCTTCTTGGTGCCATGCTTGGCCTGACACTCAATAAATGCCGGTGAACGATGTGGCCAGATACTTGGCTGTCAACACCAATGGAAAGGCCTCAAGTTGGCTCAGGGACTTGGGGCCTTGGTCACATAGTCCTCAAATCTTCAGAAATGGGAGCAAAACCAGTGACATCGTCTTCATCGTCCTGTCCCCTGCTTCTGTTTCCTTTCTTGTTCTTTTCACTTTTGTCATAATTTGTTTTGCTCTCCCTCCCTTCCTCTACCTCTCTACACCCCCCGCTTCTTTCTTTTTCCACTTTTTTGCACAACTGGGATTATAGCATTTAAGAAACAAAAATAAGAATGTTTACAATTAGATTTAAAGAATTTGTAACGGGAAAACTAAAGATCCAACAGACTCGGCTAAAAAGAGGAGATAAACAGGCATAAGTCCTTACTCCATGTGGGTTTGTGTTTCCAGGAAAGTAGATACTTTCATGGTGACTAAGTTTTACTGTAACTTTACTGTCCTAGGTTTCTTTGAAACCCGCTGAAAAGCCAGGAAGAATTTTGTGGGGTGTGCACTTTCCTTCATAGACTAGCCTTTGTTTTTTGCAGATTCCCAAAATATTCATGACCCCAAAGATACAGAAAACACCTCTTTAGCTATTGCTCTCCTGTCTCCGTAGGACAATAATCACTGGGACTAATTTCAGAGTCCCTAATAACACGACGTGTGGAATTTACACTCAACACTAGGAAAACATCGAGAAAATTGCCTACGTGTGTGGAGCAGACTGTATAACTGCATGCCTTTGGTGAAACAAATCGGTGAGGGCTTTGTACATACCTCAGGTTTATCAATGGCATTTTAATTAATGTATACTGAGGAAATAATCAAGAATGTGTTGAAAGATCTAGCCACAAGAATGTTCATTACTGCATTACTTATAACAATGAAAAACTGAAACCATTTATACGTTCAGCAACAATAGACCGTCTAAAAGAGGATAGTGTGTCAACCCAATGGTATACTGTGGCACCTTTAAAAATGGTGTTGAAAAATATGAGTGATGAGCAAAACATATCATCCTGTACCAGGAGTCTGCAAACTATGGCCGTGGGACAGATCCTGCCCCCATCACTCGTTTTTGTGAATGATTTGGTTGGAACATGGCCACACCCTTTCATTTTCTTACCGTTGATGGCTGGTTTTATAGAAGAGGCTTGCCAGCCTCTCTTTTATATCATTAAGTGAGAAAATAGTGTTATTTCACAGGGAGAAGGAGGGAGGGAGGGAAGAAGGAAGAGAATAGTCAAAATACACTGAAACGGTAAACAGTAGCTAGAATCGCAGGTAATTGGTGGTTTTATCCCTTTGCTTTTCAGTATTTCAAAATTTATATACTATTACTTTTGCCATCGCATACAAACGCACTTTTTTTTTCTTTTACATTGAAAGAACACCATTTAAAACCCCCACTCCATTTTCTCCAGCCTCCCATCCTTGCCCTGTGGTTACAACGGCAGCAGAAGAGTCCAGTTACTTTGTTGAGTGACTGTGAGGCTACCGATCGCCCTGTAACCAGGTCCTGTTCAGTATTCTACCTGGGAGGATATAAGCAACAGGAGAAGGAGGAACAAGGCACCAGTGCTTGGAGAAAATTAAGATCTGCAGACGTGACATTTCCTAGAAATCAGCCTGTCTTGGGTTCTCCCGTAATTATTCACCATTTTGTTTACAAATGGGAAATAGCATTCTCCTGTTCGGTGTCTTCCAAGAGACTGAAGTTAATTTGAAATCATCCTCCAGCAAAAGCACCAATAAAAGCATCTGGAACGCCCTGATGCCATCCCCTCTGGCTACTGACACGACATTATTGATACACAAATCAAAGCTGACTGCTCTGGTAACATTGAGTCCCCTGGCAGCAAGAGCTTACAACAGAGAAGGTGTTCTTTCTTAAGACAGGGCCAACTTAATACAAGATCTCATTGTAACAGCCTCAGTTGAGGACATTAAAGGGATCCCAAACAGAAATGTTCAATCTCCTTCCATTGTTTTCTCTTAGATAGAAAGGGCCCAGCGCGCCCCCCCCCCAAATATCATAAATAAATAAAAGAAGAAGAAATTCAAACTATGCAAAGAACAGACTCATGAGGCGTAAGGGAGGCTACAAATGTAATGTGATTTGAAGCCTGTCACAAGATTTCACCTGGCAGAGGCTGTGCTGGGCAACTTACGCCTGCCTGAAGTTTTCACCATTAGAGACATTTCGTTGAGACACGGTGTGTTTTCAAAGTCTCTGCTCAAATATAGAATTATTGAACTTCTGGATTTAAAAGGTCCTTAGAGGTCATAAATCCATTCCTGAACTGACATGTGAATCCTCTCTCCAGCATCCCTGCTAAGACATTACCCAGCCCCAGCCTTGGAAAGAACTTCTCCCAAGACAGGGAACTCATTACTTAAAAACAAAAAAAAAAAAAAACAAAAAAAAAAACAAAAAAAAAAACAACACAGCAGGTACTTCATTTTGAGTGGGCTTTAATTATGTCAAAGTCTTCCTCATGGTGAACTAAAATCTGCTTCTCTGTATTTTTTTTTTAAGTTTATTTATCTTTTGAGATAGACAGAGACAGCGTGAGAAGGGCAGGGGCAGAGAAAGAGAGAGGGAGAGAGAGAATCCCAAGGAGGCTCCACGCCATTAGCATAGAGCCTGATGCGGGGCTTGGACCCATGAAACTGTGAGATCGTGAGTTGAGCTGAAACCCAGAGTCAGACACTTAATGGACTGAGCCACCCACATGCCCCTCCCTCTGTAATTTTTTATTCTGTGAGCATTAGTGCTGCTTCATTCACTCCAACAAATATTTAATATACGTCCTTTCAGACATGGTCAACATAGTGGCACGCCAGATAATCAAGGTTTTCTCATCTCACAGGGCTTATGTTCAGTGACGAAGACAGCTAACACACGAATAAACCAATAAATAGGCAGGATAGCTTCAGACACGGTCAAGACAAAGTAAAGCAATAATGACCAGAGAAATGTGGGGCGAAGCTACTTTGGATGGAGAGTATTGTGGGTGGAATTGTGTCCCCCTTGAAATGATATTAAGGTCCTAATATAAAGTCCTGGTACCTATGGATATGATCTTATTTGGAATATGGCGTTTGTGGACGTAATCAAGCTAAAAGGATGTTCTTACAGGGATGTGACTGGCGTCCTCATAAAAAGAGAAGAGATATTTGCTGAGAGGGGACAATGTGAAGGATGTCAACCACTGAAGCTATGAGAAAGATATGGAATAGATCCTCCCTTAGAGCTTTCAGACAGAGCATGGCCCTGCCAACCCTTTGACTTTGAACTTCTTGTTTCCAGAACTGTGAGAGTTTTAAGCCATCCAGTCTGTGGTACTTTGTTGTGGCCACCCTAGGAAATAAGTACAGGGGGGCCAGGGGGGCCTCACCAAGAGGCAACATTTTGAGCTGATGAGCCAGCTTTAATCAGGAAGAAGACTCTTCTAAGCACAGGAGCCAGGAAAAGCAAAATCCCTGATGTTGGAATGAGCTTGGACTATTCCAGAAACAAGGCCAACGGGACAAGAGCACTGAACAAACCTCGGCAGGTAGGCTGGTGCCAGATGATGGCCGCAGAGGTTCCCAGCCTTCTGTAGGCAAAAATGCAGATGCCCAGGCCCCCATCCCAGGTATTGGCCCATGATGGGTCCGAGCATCAATATTTTTAAAAGCTCTCCAAGTGATTCTGAGAACCAGATCACCAAGTGATTCTGAGAACTTATATAGAGCTTCGTAGGCCTGGTGGGCAGTTGGGAATGTATTCTTTAAGCAATAGGGCAGCTACTGGGTATCTTAGTTCATGTGGAAGCTCTGCTCCTTCACAGCCTGCCCTCTCCAGTATTTGAAAGCAGCCATTGTATGCTGCTCCCAGCATCCCCCACTCCTTCCCCCTGCCTTCTCTTCTGAAGATCACCAGTCCCTAGTATGGTTTGATAAATATCTACTGCAGACCTAGCAGGAAGCCATTAAAGTAGAACACACGTATGCTCTAACATGAAGCACACATTTGTCTGTTAGATTAGCTAGTTCAGTGACCCCTGGCATTTTCTTCTGTCCCAGGACGCTTACATTCCCACCTGTCTTCCATATGCAATGTCAACCCTGGAACAGATTTGAACACCTGCCCCCTTCCCCAGCAGAGCCTCGGTTCTGCTTTCCTCCCAGGGGAGGATAACAGAATGGACCGGTACCAAAGAGACCCAAATGCTCAAGACATTTTGAGGTGGAGAAGACAAGAGTCGCCATGATTCATTCAGCAAATTTTGAGGCTGTCTCATAAGCCTTACCTGTTGAGGTGAGATCTCGTTCTGATTAGCAGGGAGTGTCAGCCACTGCTGTTGCCGGGGATGGGGACTGCTAAGGCAGATGGACGTGGCAGAGTCACTGCAGACACACTTCCTCACGTTCTGCGGGTTGAGAAGCAAATTGGCCAAGCGATGTCATTCACACAGTGAAAGGTTTTAAACCTCCACACTGCAATTTAGCCCGAAGGTATTTGTGGAAACCCCTTTTCAAAACCTACATGTAAGACCACGTTCAGACTGTATGCTTCTTCATGCTTGGTCCTTTCCAGAAATGGGCAAGAATGCTCAATGAACACACTTAGCAGCTCACCAGGCAACAAATACCAAAAGACCAGAGCAACAAATCGCAAAATTGTGAGAAGATGCACTGGCTTGTCTCTTCACCCTGTCTTCTATGGACCTTTCTTCTGTGAGAGTCCTTGACCATTCATTGCCCATGTCCACAACAGAACGGACTCCGGACAGAAGTGATGTGCTTATTAGAGGAGCGCGTACTATCTAAGCAGGGTAGGCACTGGTATGGCTCAGCCACCTGTTTACAGCCTGAGTCTATTCTGATTGAGTGGCATCTTGAGGTAAATACACGTAATGTTACTACTTTTTTCTCAGGGCTCATACAGAGCCCTAATATAGCAATGGAATAGCTGTTTTAAGACTCACATTCTTGGAGGACAATTATTGGGTTGCCTTCCAGGCTTGTCGTGATCACTGTCCTGGTTACCACCCTACTCTGACCCACACTGCTGGACTCACGGGAACCCCTTTATGCAATGACTTTGGCCTCACCCCCATCCGAGCCACATTGATGGGTTCAGGAGCCAGGGCTGCTCAAAGTCCTATCTCTAAGAACTAGGTTTGGACCCAAAAGAAATTAAGTCTCTCTGTCTCTCTTATTTGGTCTCACTCTGGTTTTTTTTTTTTTCTCCCCCCCCCCTTTGTAATGCGAAAACTTTTACAGCAGCCGCCATATTGTCTGGTCTAGAAATTGGGAAGCTGAACATGGCTGCCTGCAATAAAAGAAAAGAATCTATCTGATGCCATTAAGCTGTCTATAATTTACTCCAAATTATACTGAACCAGATGAAATTGCCAATCTTTGACCATTTGAAAATTGACCACACTGGATAAAACTGACATGAAGTATATTTCTAGCTGTGCTATGATTCACGGTGGTGTCATCCTCTTCCGTGTTCTCTGATAATTGATTCGTTTTGCTATTGTTTCTTTTTCCTGCAGAACTAAATATTACGGTATCGTCACACATACTGTGAATCCTTACGGCATACCTGAGCAAGCGGAAACAACAGTTTGGCCTTGGGAGAGGGCTTTGCTAGCCCACACCTACTCTGTGGTGGTTTAAAACTTTTGTTGTGGGTTACTAAACCTGAAAAGTGGGCCTGAAGGGAGGGCCAAACACATTTTAGGTGAAGATCGAGTAGAAGCCATGCTAAAAGCCAACCTTTAAACCACAGTGTGAGGCCCTTCAGCGTATTTAAGAGTCTCCGTGGAGATAGTTTCTCAGGAGCTGGGTAAAACTGGGAAGGTGACAAACTGGACAGCCACACCAATGGATGGAGATACACTTGCGTGCATGTTTACTGCTTAAGATTCAAAATGGTAGAGACCTCTTTTTGAAGGAAAATATGACAATAAATCTATGACAACAAATGGATACTGGTAGGCAATTGAAAGAGATCTGGACGCTGGCTGGAAGTTGAGGTGGCCTTCAACCATGTTAGAAAGTCATCGTTATGATCAAAGAATGTTCTGGTTTTTACATGGTGGTCTATAGAAAGCATAATGCAGCTCTTCTTTTGAAGGCTCTGTGAAAAATAACCACAGAATCATCTTGTCACAAAGTTTTCCCAAGCTTGATTTGTGACTGGTTCTGGGATCCTGCTGCTTTGGCAGACTCTTGATCATGTCACCATCATTAGGAATATGCTGTTAGAGCTACGGTTGGGAAACCTAGCCTACCAGCCAATTTCAGCCCACCACCTGATTTTGCACAGCCCAGGAGCTGAGAATCATTGTTATACTTTTAAGTGGTTGAAAATAATCAAAAGAACAATATTTCTTGACATATGAACATTATATGAAATTACAATTTCAGTTCATAGGTAAAGTGGATTGGAATATGCCAACACTAATTTGTTTACATATTGTCTGTGGCTGCGTTCATTGCTAAGACAGAATTGAGCGGTTACAACAGACTGTACTGCTTGCAAAACCTAAGAAACTTACTGGCTCTTTACATTAAAAAGTGTGTCCATCTCTGTGCTAGAGTACCATAGCCTTTAAGTACCATAGCCTTTGCTTCTGGAGGACTTTTTGAGCAGGATATGGTGGGGGTAACTCAAAGGAGAACACTGGGTCTTCATCGATAAGGAAGAGGCTATGCCTGTTCTGTGCCTGCTTGTTAAGAAATAAATAACAAAAATCTGGGGTGCTGGGGTGGCTCGGTCAGTTGAGCATACGACTCTTGATTTTGGCTTAGGTCATTCATGATTCCAGGGTTGTGGGATTGAGCTCGACGTTGGGCTCTGTGTTGATGGTGTGGAGCCTTTTTGTGATTTTTCTCTCCCCTTCTTCCCACTCCCCTGCATGTGTGCTCTATCTCTTAAAAAGAAAGAAAGAAAGAAAAAAGGAAGAAAAAAAAAAGAAAAGAAAAAAGAAATCACAATCTGGCCTGAGATTCACTTTCATTGGAACCTGATTGTGAATTGTGGGAGGAGACTCAGAGCTAACACATCCCTCTAACTGTTGGGAGTTAATGATAATGACTATCAGGACTTAATTGCGGAAAGCCCAATTTGCTTAGACACCTTGTAGCAGATATCCTGAGAGGGGCAAAACTGAGAGCTGGAACAAAATATTCATTGACATTTTAGCACCTAGTTCCAAACCTATCCCAAGACCCTGTGGCTTTACCACCTTTGCACCCCATCAAACATGGAATATCTTTAAAACGAATCTCTTTGGGGGCACCTGGGTGGCTCAGTTGGTTAAGTATCCAACTTCTGCTCAGGCCATCATCTCGCCACTCAGGAGTTCGAGCCCTGCGTCGGGCTCTGTGCTGACAGCTCAGAGCCTGGAGCCCGCTTTGGATTCTGTGTCTCCCTCTCTCTCTGTCCCTCCCCCACTCATGCTCTGTCTCTCTCTCTCTCTCTTAAAAATAAAATAAAAACATTAAAGAAAAAAACGAATCCCTTTTGTTTTGCTTAAGCCACATCCAGCAGATTTTTATCATTTGCAACCAAGTAGAATCCTTATTTATACACTCCTGATGGTCAACAGAAAGGACAAAGACACAAGAGTTGCAGGCATTCATTTTATGGAGCCATAAGATCTTCCTGAATTATTTAGGTAACCGTCCACCAGCACTTATGACCACGTACCTCTCACACTTAACCCAGAAATCTTAGTTATTAAGGTGATGCTTCATAATCTTTGCATCGGGCAACAACATGGCAAAAATACTGATACACCTTAGGTGAGACTGGGGAGTACATAGTGTGTTGATGGGTAATAAGTAACACACCCCAGCTCTTTTAAAGAGAGCACAAGACAACATACAACTAAGACAAACCAAATGCCTCATCTATTATTCACAGATAGTTCCAAAGATTCAGTAGGTGATCAAACTGATCTTCCAAAGATGTATCCCGGGTCAGTGCAAATATCATGTGAGAGCCAGTGGTTCACTTTGACTGTCGTTCATTCTTTGTCATGTGTGCCTTCCGTCCTCTCACACCCCACCATCACTGTCCCCACCTCTACTCTAAAGTCACCCCTTCCGGCTTTCCCACCAGTCTCACTGTTCGGTGACAATATCAGGAACTAAACGATGAGAAGACAGCAGGAATGTACTATCTGCACGGACACGCAGATCAACAAACACCTCCGTGCAAGCCTGTCCCAGTTAGTGGGTAAATGAGTTCCTGCTTTAATTACTGAACAAGAATTGGCAAGAGTCAACGGATAGGCACTCTGTAAGACATGAAATATTCCTAATACTGAACCGAATTGTGTGTCGCTTTCTTTGGATTCCATCATTTTCATCCTCCCTCCTAACAAATCAGAACGGAAGACAGTCTGCTGACCAACAACATGCCATGGAAGGACCATTTGTGAATTTTCCATTGATACAACATTTTGCTCTTTTGTGTCCACTTCCAGGGACATTCATCTTTTGATGAACCCCATGGTTCCTCTTGGTAGGAGCACCTAGGAGCCCAGGGAATTCTTTTTCTAGTCTACTCTAGTGGTAGAAACACATCAGTTTCAAAAAGGCTGTGCTACATCGAGCACTCACTTTCCCTGCACTAATTCCAATAAATCCAGGAGAGAGTGTGGCACGAAATGGATGGACCAGTCCTGACTCAGTATAATGGAGCTTTTATGCTGACATGCTCCATTAGGGACCACCACACACATCTTCCTCAATAAACAAGCTTACTGCTCAAGTAATAAAGTCATTTATGGAGAGAAGTCAGCCAAAAGACCAGGACTTATGGGAGGTTCTCAGAGAGGAATCATACCAAGTTGGGTTGAAAGAGAATCCCATATATTCAAATCAAGAGATCATCTTTCAAGTGGGAGCCCTAATTTTTATGGTCCTCACCTTACCTTTTCTTCACGGGTTCAGAAAAGAAGGCTCATGTGTACCGTCCCAAATAGGGAAAGGGAATTTGGTGACTTTAAAGTCAATTAAGCCCGTCCTGAATATTAGAGTAGTTTTCTCTGCTTTTTTTCCAAAACATAAGAATTTCTGATCAAACAAGAACTTTTCCACGTTTAATTAGCCCCTTGTGTTCTGAGAAGAAAAGCAAAGGGGAATGTTAGAAAAAAGTCTCTTATTGAAAGTCACTGTTGCAAGGATTTTAAATTTTTTAGTTCTACTGATTATTAAAAGATGTCACAAAGAAGTGGGCATTTCCTTTTCTCCGAGTTCCCGTATGCTCTGTGGTGGAGACTAATTCTGTGCCTTTATCTAGGACCTTGCAAATCCAGGAGCTACAGGAGATGTGTTGATAAGGGGTAAACGTGAGATCAAAGAGAAACTTCTTTTAGAACATGGCTGCCTGGGAAAGAGATTGGAAGTCCCTAATATGCTTTACTGACCCTCACGACATACCACCGGCTCTTAATAGGACGCAATACATGCTTATTGACATTGCTGTGTATTTGCATACATATCTCTTCACATACAGGATATAGGACATATACATATATATATGCATAGCTATGTACATAAATATATATATAAACGTGTCTCTATTTATTTAGCAATCTAAATGAGGGTGTAAAGACCTCTGTACTTTTTTTTTTTTTGGCAATTTTAAATCTTTTTCTCCTATATTAAGGGCATCATATACATACAGTAAAGTGAACTTCAGGTGTATAAGGTAATGTTTTAGAAGTCTATGCCTGGCTAACCATCACGTAGATTGAGATAGAAAGCGCTCTCAGGGCTGAGAATTAACCCCAATTGAGCAGCTGCATCCCACAGAGAGGAGAGCAGTACCATTAGCACTGAGCAGCACCCCTAATTTCACACCCTAAATGGTTGGTGTTATTACAAATCGCTCTAGGAGGTGGAAAATTCCCAGTGACCAAACGCTGGCAGATGTCAACCCAACCGGTAATTCCACCCCCTGCTTCCTGATGGGAAGGGGTTCCTCCCACAGGAGAGTCTGAAAACACCAGCCAGCCCTTTCCTGGCCTCCTTTGCAGCTAGCCCATGTGACTGTTCCAGCCAATGGGGGCCTTCCTTGCACTTAACTTATGCGACTATGTTCCAGCCAATGGGGGCCTCCTTGCAGCTAGCCATGGGACTATGTTCCCCGCAGTGTGGGCTGAGAGAGGTCTCCCAGAGTCTTCTGGTGAAAGAGAGATACCTGAAGAGAAAGCTCTGTCTCTCCTCAGCCAGGCATCTGTAGACATGGTGCTTCCAGCTGGGGCAGCTGTTCACGAGGGAAGGCGAGGGCAGTATGCTGAGGACAGCAGGAAGATGGAGGGCCAGCCCTTGAGGATATGGTCAAATCTTGGAACCAGGGATCAGGAAACTTGTGTAGTGAAGGGTCAGATAAAAAATATTCGGGGTCACACACAGTCTTTATTTCATATTCTCCTCCCCTCTTTTTCTTTTCCTTCCTCTTCCTCTCCTGATTTTTCCTCTTCTCCTCCTCCTTCCTCTTTTCTCCCCCTCCCCTCCCCTTCATCCTCCCCCTCCTCCTCCTCTTCCTTCTCCTCCTCTTCCTCCTTCTCCTCCTCCCCCCTCTTCCTTTTCCTCTCCTCCTTCTTCCACCATCGTTCTTAGTTTGGGGGCTGTACAAAAACAGACGATGGGGTGTATCTGACAAACCAGCCATAGTGTTCTCTTTCTCTAGGCCAACCCAGCAACCACCTATCCCTTGAGTTCTTATTAAGGAATAGGATTTAAAAGACAAACCTGCTGTTTTTAGGCTACTTTAAGCCGGATATTTTGTTACTAAACACCACCCCCATGATACCGCAATGGGCCTACGTTCTCAGACTTGAAGATGTGGCACCTTAAAGAAAAATGAACAATAGGGGCAGAAGTATCTGAGGGGCCACAGGGGAATATGCCAAAAGTGTATGAGGACTTTGTTCTCATGCTTATTTCTTTATTTTGAGAGCGAGTGTGTGAGCAGGGCAAGTGCAGAGAGGGAGAGAGAGAGAGAGAGAGAGAGAGAGAGAGAGAATCCCAAGCAGGCTCTGTGCTCAGCACACAGCCCACTACGGGGCTCAGTGAACCATGAGATCATGACCTACGCTGAAATCAAGAGCCCGATGCTTAACTACCTGAGCCACCCAGGCGCCCCAAGGAGGTGAGAAACTCTTAAGAGCAGAGCCCAAGTACCAGTATTCCCTCCCCCCCCCTCCCAGCCGAATGATTTATACGGGTTGCAGCTGGCATCTCACCCCCTTCCACACCGTCAGTTAGGGTTAATTTCATGTGTCAGCTTGGTGAGGCTCAAGCAAACACTCATTGAGGGGTTGCTCTGGACATATTCCGTAGGCTGGTTAGTATTTGCAATCAGTTGACTTTAAATGAAAGAGACTACGTGCAATCATGTGGGTGGCCCGGCCCTTATCAGTGGAAAGTCTCCAAGGGCAAAACTTGAGGTTTCCCTAAGGGAAGGAGAAATTCTGCCCCCACACTGCAGCATCTGTTCCTGCCTAAGCTCCAGCCTGCTGGCCTCCCTTCTGAATTGTGACCTTGCTAGCCTCCCACAATCACGGGGAGCTCATTCCTCGAAAGAAATCACAGAGGTACACTTGAAGCTCATTATTCGTGGGTTCAATATTTACAAGTTTGCCTGCTTCCTGAAATGTGTTTGTGACCTCAAACTTAACACTCATGCGGCTTTCAGTCAATCGCGACATGCACAGGTGGCAAAAGACTGGAGTCCCCTGATGCACGCGTCCCCAGCTGAGGTCCAACAAGGCGGTGTTCCGCCTTCTTGTTTCATACTTCCCTCGTGCTGGAAATAAGCGTCCTTTGGCAATCTATTCAGTGCCACGCTTTTTGCATGCATTGTGCGCGCTGTAGGCGGCTTCGCTGTTTAAAATGACCCCCAAGCATAGAGCCGAAATGCTGCCTGGTTGTTCCCAAGAGCAAAAAGGCTGTGAGGGGGGCTTGCAGAGAAATTGTGCATGTTAAATAACCTTTGTTTGAGCGTGAATTATTGTGCTCTCGGCCGTGATTTCGGTGTTAATGAATCAACAATGTGTTGTAAATAAGGTGCCTTTAAACACAAACACACATAAAACAAGGTTATGTATTGATCGGTTCATGAAACCATTGCGACCAGAGGTGCACCGGAACCTAACTCTGTATCTCCCCTAGGATCGATGTCACTAATGCAGCGTTTGTGGCAACTTTATAGAATATACCTACCACAAATAGAATCTGAGAAACAAATATATACAGTAGTATACATACTACTCTATACCGCCCCCTGCCCCCCAACGCCACCGCTTTACCCATGGTTTTACTTTCTCATGGTCACCCCTGCTCTGGAACCAGGTGATCCCCGTTCTCCTGTCTTGTCAGAAGATCAGTGGTACCTTAATACAGTGTCACACGCTCATGTCACCCACCTCACTTCATCTTAGCCCTTAGGGCATTGTATCCTCTCATGTCATCAGGGGAAGAAGGGGGAGGACAGTACCCATACGATATTTTGAGAGAGAGAGAGAGAGAGAGAGAGGGAGAGAGAGAGGGAGGGAGGGACTACATTCACATAACTTTCTTACAGCATGTTGTTATAATTATCCTAGTTTATTATTAGTTATTGTTAATCTGCTACTGTGCCTGATTTCTTTTCTTTCTTAAATTTTTTTCACGTTTATTTATTATTGAGAGAGAGAGAGAGAGAGACAGACAGAGGATGAGCAGGGGAGGGGCAGAGAAAGGAGGAGACAGAATCCGAAGCAGACTCCAGGCTCCGAGCTGTCAGCACAGAGCCCGACACAGGGTCTGAACTCACACACCCAAAGATCATGGCCTGAGCTGAAGGCGGTCGCTCAACCCACTGAGCCACCCAGGCGCCCCTACTCTGCCTGATTTCTAAGTTAAGCCTTAACACAGGGGTGTATGTATAGGAAAACATACAGTATGGATAGGGTCTGGTACCATCAGTGGATTCAGGCATCCACCGGGGGTCTTGGAATATATCCTCGCATATGTCTTATGTACATACACACACATATTTTTCTGGAGAACCCTGATACACCAGCTCATCAAGTGTGGGCTCCCCAAGGGCAGGTTCATCAGAGAACAATGCCTTCCCTCCCTCTCGGGATAAAACCTGAGAAACCAGATCATGACAGACCATTGAAGCCAGCGGTGATCTGAGCCCTGCAGACCTACTGAGCCTCTCCTCCCTCTGGCCTGGGTCTGGCCTTCAGCTGACCTCAACCACAGTCCCCGTCCACGTGACCCCATTGTCTTCGCCCATCTCTTAGTCCCCTGCTTTCTGGCTTTCGACTGTCAAACCTCTACGCGCGGCTTCAGCCACATTCCACAACCATCGGAGTCTCACTTGCCCTGGGCCAGCATCCCTGGGCCAATATTTCTGCAACCTCAGCCCTGTTCCGGCATCCCTGCCCCCTCAGTCCTGTGCCAGCATCCCTGGTGTCCTATAGCCCAGCCCATCTCAAGACATGTTGGTACATGGTTCCTCTCCCTAGAATGTTCTCTTACCCCATCTTTTCTAGTTAACACTTACTTTTCTTCCATAACCCGGCTCCCACTTCCTGACTCCAGGAAGACTTCCTTGGCCTCCCTCGCTAGGTTCTCTTTGCTATTTACCTTTCCTCTACAGTACTTGGCACGACTCTCAGTTTTGTCATCTTCCGTTAGTATTCAGTCAGTTCTTAATAATTTTCTTAACGCTTCTGTTCCATGGATCCTCCCGGCAGTTTGGGAAAACCAGAATACTGTTATCAAGTGCGTGGTACAAAATACAGAAGATCACAAAGAAACTTGCATTTCAATATAATTGGTTATCAAAATATTTTCTTAAATGCCGCATGCTAACAGATGTGCTTTCTTATTAAGACATTAAATAACAAGATCTAGTGGAAGGTCTAATAACCACTGTAATTTTGAGCGGTGATAAGTACAAGTGATATTTTATAGCATCTGCAACAATTGTAATAAGATACAAAATATGGAATTTAGGGAGCAAAGTGAACAAAGCCACAGAGATTGCTAACTCTATCAGATTGTTGCTTAAATTCATAATGGAAAGGAATGGTAAACAGTTTTGAAAGTAAAGATAACATTTATTTATTTATTTATTTATTTTTTATCCAGCTTCACAGATTCTCTACCCCCTGCTGAATTCCATCTGTGTTCTCTGGATTAAAAGTCCAGATTTGTGTCTGAATTCTCTACTGGATCCTGAAGCTCTGAAAGGCAGTCCTGTGTGATTTTGCTCACCATTGTACGCAAGGACTTAGGACATAGTAAACACTTAATAAAAAGCTGCTGGAGGGCAAAATGGAAGGAAGAAAGGGACTCCACGGTATGCTGGGTATGCTCGGCTGAGCAGCCTTTCAGCCAGTGTTTTACAGCTCAAGTCCATTTTTATCTCTTGCAAACAATCTTCCGTGCTCGCTCTCTGCAAACCCACTAGGTTGGCTGTTCGTCCTCTGAACACTCCTATCATGAAGTACTTCCTTTCCACCTCGCTCTTGCGGAAATCGATGATTTCATTATCTGTCCTCTCACTCCTACCTTTTGAACGGGAGCTTTATCAAGGGTAAGAGTCGTGTCTGATTTCACGCTCTGTGTCACCGGCCTTTTTACCAACGCCGGGATCGGGATGCGGTTTTGTACTCAATGAATTTGTAAAATGAAATCAAATTCGGTTCTCTCCCTTTTCTTCCCCCCACAGAAGTGCCCTCTCTGTTCCTCCTCTCATGTCGCGTGGGACCCAGGCTGCTCTGTGACTCACTCCCCTTGCCTTCCACAGTCCTGCGATTCCTCCTCCCTGGGCCCACGGGTCACGGGTCAGGCAATTCTACATTCATGCCTTGGACTCAGAAACACACTCCATGAGCGGGAACAATAGTACGCATTTCATAAACCACAGAATTTGCTTTCTTTTCATCAGTCACCGGGAAACCAGGGACACGTATGTTCTTTGAAAC
This sequence comes from Prionailurus viverrinus, assembly GCF_022837055.1. NCBI lineage: Eukaryota > Metazoa > Chordata > Mammalia > Carnivora > Felidae > Prionailurus > Prionailurus viverrinus. The sequence continues at coordinate 9,447,204 of NC_062563.1, forward strand.
GTGAATAACTTTCCTGAGAATCCCAAAGCAGCATATCTACTTGTATTTATCCCACCCAGCAGAAGAGAGCCAAGATTCAGTGGCCCCCAGAAGTCCCCGGCTTGAATGGCTGGGATCAGCAAGACGGGCACAGCCTCTAACCCCCTGCTCCTTCTGTCGCCCTGGAGTTTGCCAGAGGGATGGACACTGGCCGATTGGGACTTAGGCTTATTCTATTTGTCCACGGATTTGTTTGACGAGTCCCTTTGCTGGCCGGAGGAAGAGGAGGAAGAACAAAATACTTTGGAACGCGTCTGAAATTAAAGCAGCTGCTGTGGGCAAAGGGTTGCTTATGGACGGAAGATCTCCCAATCTAAACAAACACAAACCTTGCTCACTCACTTTAATTGCTGCATGAATATACCACTTTGGGTTTATCCATTCCCCTGTGCACAGGCATTTAGGTTTTTCTAGCCTCTCAGTATTACAGACAGAGCATATTCATTTTTGCAAGAGCCTCCTTGGGTACGTTTTTGGAGAATTTCCCTAATGATACACACTAGAATAGAATTTCTAGGTCATGGAGTGTGCATATCTTAAACCGCATCAGAGATAGCCAAATTCTCCTCAAAACGCTTCCATTAGCAATACAGGAAAAAGTGGCTACTGTTCCAAAATGCGATATTATCGGACTTTTTCATTTGAGCGATTTGAGGGGTGTGAGCTGGTAGACAATTGTAATTTTCGTGTGCACGTCTGTGACTGGTACCTTCTGGGAACTGTAGCTACCCACAAGTGCTTCTGATGCATTAAGGACATGGTTGTAATTAATCTGTCTAACAGCCCCGTAAGGTAAGTATGACTCTGCCATATTTTACAAATTTGCTTTCAACCCCACAGCTAGAATTCAAATCCCGGCTATTTTATTTACTTATTTTTTAAATGTTTGTTTGTTTGTTTGTTTATTTATTTATTTATTTATTTATTTATTTTTGAGAGAGAGAGAGAGAGCGCGCGTGCACAAGTGGGGTAGGGGCGGGCGGGGGGAGATACAGAATCTGAAGCAAGCTGCAGGTTCTGAGCTGTCAGCATAGAGCCTGACGTGGGACTTGAACCCACCAACCATGAGATCGTGACCTGAGCCAAAGTTGGACACTCAACCGACTGAGCCACCCAGGTGCCCCAAATCCTAGCTATTTTAAAGCATATACTTAACTACCCTGTGTTATAGCCACTCCCTCCCTCTACGCCAACAGGTAGACAGTCGATCATTGCTAAAGATTGAAACTCAGTATATGCCACTGTGGTTGTCACTTAGCACTTTCTCTCCGTGCCCCATCACTGTCGCTAACTTAAAAACCCAGTGAGCCTCTCTTCACAACCCCAGGGCCAAGTACAGGTCTATACACACAGTAGGTTCACAGTCTGTGACTTTTATAACAAAGACAATAATGGTGGTAATAAAACCCCAGTGAATTTCACAGACATGATAAGGTGGTGTGTGCTTTCTCTCTTTGTGGAATTAAGCTCCATACAGGTTAGAATCTTGTGAATGCAATGATTCTCCATTCTCCTAGAGTCTTCCTTGGAAGCTGGGACTCTCTTACCCTTTTCCTCCTCCTTTTCTTCCCCATCCCTCAATCTCAGGCCTTCTCTGTCTGTCTCTCTCTGTCTCTCTTGTTGCCTCTTTTCTCTTCCTCGATGTCTGATGGAACTAAACTTTTTTTTTTTGTTGTTTCCTTTTTTGACCTTCAGGAACGAATTTGCTTTGTATATCACTATTGTGAGGACTGGAGGGGTGATATGAGAGTGCTTCTGATAGAGTGAAGGCAATAACCAGATAGAGTTCCTTGGGGGGGATGATTTCGTCAACTGTATTGACTCATTTTTATTTTAAACTGGACACATCTGCTGAGGGACCCGGCAGGGGGGATGTCTCTTTATCATTCGAGACGATCCTACGAGACAGGCTTGCATAGACAGAGCGGGGCTTGATTTAGGGCTGTGTCCCAGTTGCCTGAGTGAGGTCTAGGGAATCAGACTTTCCATAATACACCCCGGATTAGTCATTCGGCAAGCAGGTGAATATTTGCTTTTGCAATTGTGCCTCCCTAAATAATCCAGAGAGATATAAAAACAGTGAATTCAGCTGCTCGTGAATAGTATGGATATGTGAGCTTTTGTGTGGTACCAATCCTTAGCAATATTTTTTTGTATTAAATACTATGAATCTACTTCACCTGTCAGCACTATTCAAAACACAGAATGCTGTATGAATAGAAAGGATGTTCTGGGATCTTGCAGATGATTACTGTTGCTAGGAAAACCACTTCCTGATATCTTTGTGCTTGCTGTATGTGTCTCTCTTTGTGTACAGCTTTGCAGTGACAAGCAAATTCATAGCACGGTATTGGGGAGGGATTGGGAAAGTTTAGAAATGTTTAAAGAACACTGCTTAAAGTTAAAAAGGGGATGTCATCTAAAATAATAGTTAAGAGTTCTGCCTGCTTTCATGTGGAGAATTATAGCTCTCAAAGGAGAGCAATGGGGCTGCATTTGTGCTATGGTGGTGCCGACTTCAGGGCCATTCCAGCCATAATTTTCTGGAACCTCAGAACTGGGTTATGCTTTTTTGGTGCCTGAGGAAATGACCGTCTTTTTCTCCTTGTGAATATTATGCCAATTATTGTCTCTATAGTGTCAGCTCTGCTTAATGTTGCTACTCTACAAGACCGATGGGAGGGAACCACACGCACTGTCTCTGGGACATAGCTGGGAATGAAATCAGAGCCCAGTAAGATAAGCCCATTCATTCATTTGCTCAGGACGGGCATTCTTCCCAACTCTGCAGCAGAGGTGAGATAGGTATGGCTCGTCCCAGAAACCGGAACTTCCTGGGAGACCCAAAAGCAAATATGGCGTCGGTACCCATGCCGGGCACAAAGCCCTCCCCACAACCCGTGTGACACGAATACATAAATCATGGCAGTGACGTCACATCAAACATCTGCATTCTCGCAAGAGCCCCTCATCGTTTCTGTAGACCATCCACAAATTGAGGGACCCGGGATCAGGTATTTCACCCCTCTGTCCTCATCTGTAAGATGGAGATAATGTGCTCATCCATTTAATAAGGCCGATGAGGGGACTCAGTGGCAAATGCATGCAAATAACTCATGACAGTGCCTGAAACGTGTGAAAGATTTCATTAAGTGTTGCTTTAAAGACCCAGGAGAGAAATAGCATGCCCTAACATCTAGTCTGTTCCTCATGCCATGCTCACTTATGGATCTCACTCTTCTTCACAGACTGATGTTCCAGATGTTGACTTACCATTGTTTTCTTGAAATAGGTCAAAGAAATAATCTTGCCAGCATGGGTTACTGGGTTTTTTAAACGAGTAATGTAATCATCATCATCATCATCATCATATTTATTAAAATGTTTATTTACTTTGGAGAGAGCAAGAGAGTGAGCGAGCATGCAGGAGAGGGACAGAAAGAGAGGGGAATAGAGGACCCAAAGCAGGCTCTGTGCCGATAGCAGAGAGCCCAATGTGGGGCTTGAACTCACGAACTGCAAGATCATGGGATGCTTAACCGGCTGAGCCTCCGAGGCGCCTGATCATCACCATCATCATCATCTTAATAACAACAATGATAAAGTGAACACTCTTCAATTATTCTCTATTAGCCACCCAACTGCACTTTTGTTCTCCCATTTGAGCCACCCCTGTCCCGTCACCTCGACCACACAGGAGTAGGAAAGGAGACCCGGAGGCCCAAATAAAGCTGGTGGGTTGCCGAAGGTCCCGGTGAAAACAGGACGAGGCAGCACCACCAACCCACCCACCAGCTGGTTCCACCATGGAGAGCCACCCACGGAGCCATGAGGGAGAAAACCGAGAGAACGGTGTGGGGGATGCTCAAACGTTATTTCAGCGATCAGGACCCTCGTGCCTGTCTCTGAGATTCCATCCTGGTTTGTCATGAAAATTATTTTCATATCTTGACTCCAGGAAAGGTTTGAGATAAACTGCTTCTGAAATTGCAACAGGGAACCAGGACGTGTGAATCGGAGACTTTTCTGTCTATGTTTCAGTCCCACAGAGGCCGTGGAACATTCCCATTCCAAGGCCACTGGGAGCCAGGACAGACCGTGACATCAGGCAGACTACAGGGTTTTAGGGATACCAAGAAAATGGACTTCTTTTCTAAGGCGCACCCTCTGTGAGCCCCACCACAGTGTTTCTGCCTTTATGGAATGGAGAATGAGGGCCAAAGCCATCAAGTTACAGTCCTCTCGCAGAGGACCCAATCTCTAGTTGATTGGTTAGAGTAGCCTGATCCCTACAGAATCCCATGCAGAGGGAACATGGTTCTGTTGCATCTGGGGCTGCAGAGGGTCTGGAGTGCGCACTGGGGGTGTTGCGGCGTCGCCGAAGGCAAAGATAGAAAGCGAAACAGGAGATGAAGGATTTGTAGAGATAAACACCTTCCTATTTCACTGGGGGCAAGAGGTGACTCTATTCTCCCTGGATCTGAGATAACGGGGTAGGCAGCTCTTGGAGCGTAGCCTTGGATGACACGTGCCAGATACCCTTACGTCCAAAGTGTCACGTTGGGCGTATCTTCTTTATGACTGCTGGGAGAAGCAAGACAAAGCCACCCCAAGCTTCCAGTCCACTGTCAGCACACACAGACGTAAAGGCAAGGCCTCTCATCCAAAGACTCTGCCCCCCCCCCTCCCCACCCCGTGACTGCCACCCTGGCACTGAAGATAAACTCTGCATGGCTCTTGATGGATGCATCTGCTTGGGGGTGGGTGGGGTCCAGCGACACCAATAGCTCCTGGGCAGGGGTGGGGCTGTGATGGATGGGATCCAGTTTATCTCCTGGCTTCCACTGAGCCAGGCTGCCTGGTGAGCCCTCCCCCAGAGTTACTTTGCAATAAAGAGAACAAGGAGTTCCATTACATTCCGTCAATCGCTCATTTGTATTTACAACTAACATTTTTTGAGGGCTTCCTATACGCCAGGCCCTATGCTGTGCCTTTTCTATATGTTATCTCCAGTGTGCAAACTGATTTTCTCTTAATGTGTGAACGTTACAATTTACATATTTGAAGCAAGCCCTCATGGTTTAGTTTTCTACCGCGCTCCATAAAGGTAGATACTTGATTTTTAAATATCAAAATTAATAAAATGCAACCCTGTAATTCTAGTCTCAGGGACTTTTCCTAAGAGAGCAATCAAACAAATGTTACAAAGACAGACGCACAGGATGAGAACTGCAGCAAAATTTACAACTTAGAAAAATTGAAAAATAACCTAAATGCCCATCAATTAAGGATATGTGGGTATCTGTGTGTGTGGGTAAGGATATGTGGGTATCTGTGCGTGTAGGTGTGTTTATGTGTGTCTAACCAAGTATGTCTATGTGTGCACATGTATTTGTAAATACATACACATCTGCATGCACATACGTACACACGGGTATGTACACAAGCACATGGGTACAAATGTGTGTGCCTGTATCTATATGATGCCGGAGGTATATTTCACATATTCAAGGTACATTTTCGATGAAAAGGCCAAGTTTATCAAAATGCTAGTCCCATATCCTTACAGTACGTACGAATGAAAACCCAAGATGGACATGTATATACATAAATTGCTCACAGTTTTTTGGTTTGTTTTTTTTTTCCCCCCAGATGGGGGAATTTATGGGCAAAGACGTCATCTTTCTACTCTATATATTTCTGTATTTTTTAAAAACTAATAAGCATGTATTGATTGTGTAATCAGCTTCCCCCGGATAAAGTTATTTACACCTGGGAGGAAAAGGGAGGCAAGGCGTACCACACACACACGTTGTGCAGCCGTGAGACCTCAGCCGTTTAATTACCACCAATAGCGATGAAATAGTTTTATTTTCTTCATTTGCCTGATTAATTATTTTTTATCCAGGGCATTCGACACATCGAAATGGTGATTAAATATATAAAAGGAGTCTCGGAAATAAGAGAGCAAGTAACTGAGGTAAAATTAAGTACTTTGAGAGGTCAACACACTCATTTTTATAGGCCAACAGTCTAGAAAGGCGACAGCCTTTGGGTAAACACAGAACTCATTTTGATGAAAACAGGATCAACAAAATCCCCTCTGTGGGGTATCAGGACTCTTCTTGAAAGCTCTTACTTCCCTAAACACGCAAATACCTATAATGGGCATTAGGGGCCAGAAAGCCCCAGAAAGACTTGTATGCAAACTCAGAGCAAAGCTCTCACGGAGCTTTTGAGGCATAGCGGAAGTATATAGATTTGAGTGTCGTTAATACTGGAATCAATCTCAGTTCCCCCAAATACAAGTTTTAAAACAAAGGACAGGTGCCTTAATCTCTCTGCAACTCAGTTTCCTTATCTTTAAAATGGGAACAGTACCCACCTCTCTTGGAATGAGACAAATGCATCATGTTTCATACAATAGGCAAGGAACAACGTTAGCAACTTAGTGGAGTTCATACCAGCTCAACAGACATTTACTAAATAGTTATGTTCGCACCATGAACTTTACCAGGTTTGGGAGGATGAAAGAGTTATAAAAATCCACCTCAGACCTCAAGATCTTATAATGCAGAAGGAGGGATTTATTTTCTTCAGTTATAGTTCTTTATTTTCTGAGACATACTACCATAACACATTCATAAAGCCTGTGGCAAATAATGCATTACTGCTACCAAAATCCTGAAGTTTGTACATTTCAAGTTTTACAAATTGTCCGTGTCAATTTTGTATAGTTTGCAATTTTTATAAATTTGAGTTTATAAGTTCATGCACATGACATGATCAACTCTTTCTTTCTTTACCCCTTCCTTCCTCCCTCCCTTTTTCTTTCTCTTTCTTTTCTTTTCTTTCTTTCCTTTCTTTCTTTTCTTTCTTTTTCTTTCTTTCTTTCTTTCTTTCTTTCTTTCTTTCTTTCTTTCTTGTCTCTCCCTCTCTTCTTTCCTCCCTCCCTCCCTCTCCTTTTCTTCCTCTCTCTCTCTCACAGCTTTATTGAAATAGAAATCTACATATCGTGCAATTAGCCTGATACACTTTCTTCATTGGTAGAAAAGGGTAAGTGGTTAAAGAGCTGGCACAGGGAAATGATTTATGACCCCAAGCCTTCCATGCTTGGGCCGTATCCTTACTTGTTATAATGCACCTTTACAAACACCATGTTAAAAAAAAAACAGCCTTTTTTATTCAGCTGCAGATTATCTATTTGGGGGAGGGGGAGGGTGGAGGGATGGCATCAGAAATCAGAGTGTATCACTGTAAACGGACATAATCCATCAGGAGTGCTGGGGTAAGAAAAATGACGATGTGATCCACTTATCTAATGGAGTGCTGCACACAGAGACTTTACAAATAGACTCCTTCTCTCTGGGAGCTCTCAAAGAGCATGGATGGAGACAAATACAAGGATCTAATTTATTTGGTAGATAAGAGAATTAATTGCTGTTATCTGCCATAAACACAAACAGGGGTGTGGGATGGGGAAGGCGGCTGCTGCTTTGCTCCTCTGTTGCGGAAAGACTTCCTGGAAGGGGCGGGGCCTCGGGAACCATGTGACTGATGACAGGGGAAGAGAGTGCCCAGTCTGGAGACACAGGGAATTGGGGGCCTCCGAGGGAGGAGGCCATTTCCCTGCCTGCTCTAATGTGTCTGTGTCAAGACAGACACACTGAACGGTGACAGTGAGTAGAGGTGACACTTCCTCTCCATTGTGTGAACCATTTTCATCAAATGGTTGGGGGCACTCAGAAGCATAAGCACATGTGCGTCTCTCTCTTTGTCACTGTCTCATTCTCCCTTTCCTGTAAGAGGGACGCCTAGTAGACGGATACTCTCAGCCCCAGGTCTGTCTAAGGGAGTGAGCCAATGGAAGCAGGATTCAGATGCAGGAAGAGGGCAACAATTAAATCAAAGAGCCAGAACCCCACTGGGCACCTGGTGGTGGATGTGAGCAAATCGCTCCATGCTGTGACCGATGAGGCCATATGTTATCTCCAGAAGTGACCCCTCCTTAACAACCAGTCAGGCGGCCTTATGAACAGATTTCCTGACTCATGTGGAAGTTACCCGTGTGAGGCCTGATACTGAGGAATACAGCCAGCAGTTTAATTTATTCAGGCTCCAGATCGCTCTCAGAAAGAAAACAGGTCCCTATCTCAAGGCACTGCAGAAGATTCACAACCCAAGTGTGAAAGGAGTGTTAGGTTTCAATAACAAATTAACTTTTACATCAAGCCTTTTTGCTGCTGGCTGGAAGAATCGTTGTCAGTTCATGGTTCCTCAATCAAGTTATAATCGCGGGTCGACGTTCCGAGATATTCACAGGGCAAAGACACCAGGATGTCTCAGACCTGCGCAGTCTTAAGAAGGTAGCCACTAGCCGTGTGCAGCCATGAAACTGAATTAGAATTAACTGAAATCTGAAATGCAGTTCCTCAGTTGCACGAGCCACGTTTCAGGTGTTCAATAAGCACGTTTGGCTGGTGGTTGTCACACTGGACCACGCAGATATAGAACATTTCCACCATAACATTTGCATGATGGTCTACACCGACATCATCTAGCATCATAAGAATTTTCTGAGCTGCCCTCACTCTCTGCTTTTCAGCCAACGAGGCTGAGATTCAGAGAGCTTATGGAATTTGCCAATGGTCCCTCAGATTCTAGGTAGCAACACTGCGACTCAAACTTCTTCCTGGGGGACCCATAATTCTTTTGCCAGTCCCTTCTCTTTCCCATCACAAGCCTGGGATGGGGGGAGTCTAAAACTAATCAGAGAATGAGGTAACCTGCCTCTTGAGCCATGCTTGCCGTGAACTAGTTATCACATAAACTTCATGCCATCTTAAATTAAGATTTTCAGATACTCAGGGGCACCTGGGTGACCCGTTTCAGATTCTACGTCTCCCCCTCTCTCTGTACCCCCCATCCGCTTGCACTCTCTCTCTCTCTCAAAAATAAATAAACGCTAAGGTTTTCAGATACTCAAATGTCCAGAATTGTGAAACTCAAAGATTATTCTCTTTATTTCTCCTATTTTCACATTTCTCTGAGGAGTGACGGCCTCCCCACCTAGCTTGGCTGAAGATAGAAAGGCAAGTCCCCGAATAAAAAGCACATCAACTAATATAACAAAATATTACTCAGACTCCATAGGTCTAAGTGAGAAGGACTGGGTGGATGAAGGTAGGTCTTCACCGACCCCATTGCCTCAAATGAGTTCAGCCCTTCCAGTGTAGACAATCACCTTTAACTCTCAGAGGCTTAGCCCATACAGTTCATTTCTTATTCATACAAAGTCCCCTGAAGGTAGAGCACCTCCCGGCTGTGTGACTCTGTGGGTACAAATCATCCCGACCCGGTGACTCTGGCCACCTAACCCGTGGCCTTTCTGCTCACCATCTAAAGGAACGAGAGAGCGTGGGGAATCCCACAGGGACTTTGCATCTCTCAGTCCAGAGTGACTCCTTGACATGTTTCACTCCCAACAGCAATCTCAGTCACATCATCTGCCTCACTGACAAGGCACAGAGAATGGTAGGGGAGGGAAAGGACTGGTGGGTGGTCCTGCTTATCTTTGCCACACTGGTGAGTGCAAAAGGTTGACAGTAACAAAAATAGCAATACTTGATGGAGTACGTGCCTGTGATCGAATGCTCTGTGTGGAATATCTCATTTAATTCTTACTACAGATGGGAGGTAAGTGCTACTATTCTCTCTCTTAAAGATGAGCACAGAGGAGCTTAGATGGGTTAAGAGACATGGCTCAGGTCAAGTGCATAGCAGATGGCAAAGCCAGAGATGGAACTCAGGTCTGACCAATATCAAAGCTTTGTTAGGACTGGTTAAACATCAGATTTTATTTTTTTAAGAAAAAACTAAAGTTGCACTCTAGAATGGAACTTCGGTAGAACTTTGTGCAAAGATGAAAATGTCACTGCATCTGTGTGAGCCAATATGGTAGCCAGGAGCCACATGTGGGCACTGAGCACTTGAAATGTGACCAGTGTGACCAAGGGACTAAAATTTTAATTTCAATTTAAGTTGCATGGAGATTTAAAAAAAATTGAATTGGTAGTATTATAATTTAACTTTCCATGTTTAACTGCTCCTTCTTTAAATATAGAGTGAAGTTCTTTGAGGTCGAAGATCATAATTTACTCATCTCTTTATCTCCTTTAGGTTAGGAAGAGTGCTTTGCAGATAAAGATTGCTCAGTAAATGTTTATAGATTATTTCTTAATATTAATCCACTGCAGAACTTTATGGCTTATTAAGAATGCGGATTTACAGTGACCCACTCTACTTGCCTAGAAAGGGTCAATGGACTTTAAAGCTCTCTCTGACCAGCAACTTGCTTCTTCTTTTCATTTCACCTACAAGATTAGCATCAGCAATGAGACATCTTTGGGTATTTTCAGAACTTGCTTCCAAGGTTTTAAAAAAAAAATTACTGGTTTTTTTTTGGGGGGGGGGCGGGGAGTACTGAGTCCCTCATTTTCCCTACTGATTTTTTTAAAAAGGAAAACGAAGACCTAGTTTTAAGTGCTTCTTTCAGACCAAACAGGAACAGAATGAAACGGAGAAACTTAATGGATCTCTTTCTGTGAACAAAATGACAGATAAAATATCTATTTTGCTCACATATTTTTCATTCACAGACAGTTCATTTCAGTAAATATCTTACCACCTGCGCTTGTCTATTTTCCAAGGTTTTGGGGAAATTTCCAGTAAGTTCAGTGGGACTCTATGGTCGGTATTTATGAGGCTGTGCTTAAAGGGAAATTGCATCAGGGATGTCATCAGCTCACTTTTTTCTGTGTTTTTCTTGAATGTATAGTTGGCAAGCTCTCAAAACCCTTATCAGGTCATAATGCAAAGATACATGTGGCCTCTACAGCTGGGTTAATATTTGCAAAGCATTCTCTGCTCCCAGCCTTTTTCTTGTATGTCCCTTTCCCGTGGTTCCTGCCTTTTCATAGGTCTGTTATATGGAGATTGGAAGAGGCCACGTCTATACTGACAGAGAGTGCTTTCTGTGGCCTCCCTGCAGAGGAGCTCCTCACTGAATCATTAGGACTCAGATGCCAGGTTTCTAAATGCTCTACACCAGGGTTTCTCGGCCTCAGCAAATTTAGCATTTGGGGCCACATAATTGTGTTCAGGGGACTGTCTTGTGCTTTGTAGGATGTTTAGCAGCATCCCCAGCTTTGAGGGGTTAGGATGCCAGGAGCATCCCCCCACCCAGTCATGGCAACCGAAATGTCTTCCGATGTTGCCAAATATCCCCTGGGGGGCAACACTCTCCCTCCGCTTCATCCAGGTGACACCTATTTTAGTTGTCAGCTCACGTGTTATCCCCAGGGGATCAGGACATGGGTCATGTCTGTGGTTGTCGCTCTCTTAGGACCTTTGAAGCATATACTCTCAGTTTGTAGCTACCTGTTCCTCAATGACCATCGCCCCTGGTCCTGAATTATCACTGTGATGCACATGGCAAGGACCCAGTGAAGGTTTTGCACTAAGTAACTTGCTTTGAGAAGTGCCTTCTATTTTCAGAGTTCAGCAATACTTTTTGGGTTAGTTTCCTCTCCTCATCACACACAAAGGGTCCTTAGCTCCTGTGCCTTCATAGAATTCACTTGACCCTGGCGTGAAGTTTTTAATAACAAAGATTAGAGGTGAGATGATCACAAACTTTCCTTAACAGGATGATGGATTTAGTGTCATGGCTCCGACCTCTCTTTATGATAGAAGAATCCATTTTCAGTTCAAAATTAGCTTGCAAATCACATTTTCCAGCAGAAGAGCAAGACTGTGGAGCTGCACAGCAAGGGTAGTGCCCAAATGGTCTGGAAAAGACCTCAGACCCTCTGCTGATTTATGCCTTTAACAGATATTTCATATTTGTTGACTGAATGGATAAGCAACTGCTATAGGCCAGGTTTTCTGCTAAAGCTGGAAATACAATAATGAGCAAAAATAAGTGTGGTCCCTGCCATCTTGGAATGTGTCTAACTGTAGGATGACGCTAACTAAATAATTATATCATTGAATGTGTAGCTACAGACTGAGATTATATGCTTCAAAGGTTCTAAGAGAGTGACAACCATGGGACATGACCCATGCCATGTTCTGCCTCCCCGAGGATGACACTTGAACTGAGAACTGAAACATAAATACAAGTCAACTAGATGAAGTAGTGGGGAGAGAGTGCCAGAAAAATGGACCTATCGGACAGGGATTATGATAAGTTAAAGATTCTGGGGAAAACCCAAAAGGCAGCGGGTTTGGAACACAGGAAACACAGGGCGGGATGTGCATCGGGAGGCCATGTTGATAAAATTTACATGCTGTGCGTAGATCCCATGAAGCCGGCTGCTCTTTATCAGCAGAAGCTCATTGCTGAACTTTGAGCAGCCAAGTGAAAGATTATATCTGCCCCGTGCAGAGGTCTCACGCTGCAGTTTGGAGAATGAATTGGGAGGTTGTATGCAATGCGGTGGGAGAGAATAAACTCAGGTGGCTGTCCAGGTTAGAGAGGAAAGAACTCAGGCCAGGAGGGTCTCCTGAAGACTGAGAGGTAACAAGGAGGAGTGTTACTTGGAAGCTGAACCAAACAGGTAAGGTGAAGGATTTGACCAGTAGGTCCCACTGGGGGCAGACCAGTTACAGCTGGTATCTCTCCTGGTGGGTTGAAGTCCTTTTGAACCAGTGTTCGACATGCTGCCTCTCATCCCTAGGAGGATCAGAGAGGGAATTCAGGGGGAGAAAATGGTTCAGGCTGCCTCTTAAGGTTTTGGCATACAGTATTGGAAGGTTGGGGTCATTTGTCCAGCGAGTGAACACTAGGGAAGAAACAAGTGTGTGCTAGGACATCATGAGCTTTGTTGAGGTGCCTTTCCGATATTACGGGAAGAAGAAATCTGGTTTGCTGCCCTGCAAGGGAGGAACTTTCCCAAGGATGAGAGGTATTAACTGGGGGTGGTCATTTTGTAGGACATGCATTAGCCCTGTAGTACCTACTGTGATATTTGGACAACTGTTAAGCAGGGGCTGATTAGTATTAGCGAATGGCAACAGAATTGTAAAAATGAAAAAGTGACATTTGTCAACCAGTGTCCTTCCTCGTCCCCATTTCAGCTAGTCCTTGAAAACCCAAAACACATCCTGTGCACAGCTTGCTGCATGGGCACCTGGTGCAAGGAGAGGCTGCTGACAATATTAGGAATGCCCCATCCACTTCTGGACGGAGACAAGCCACTTGTCATGTTACGTCTCACCCAGGACATCTGTAGGAGAGATTCTCCTTTTCTTCACCTTGCATCTGCTCAGTATCTTAATCCCAAATTGTGGGAGTGAAACTCCGGCAACCTTTAAGGATATAATTTGCTTCCTATTACATTATTTCTTCCCGTACAGGAGAGACCAAGTGTTTGTCATTTACGAGTGTCATGTCATTACATTCCATATTGCAGTGTAATGATGTGAAATGATTAAATGACAAAATGCCAGCTCACTGCCAAAAATTTAAAGTGGCATACTTTTATTTGTAGATTGGAAAGCTATTATTAATTCTTATATTGACTTTGCCAGATGAAATGAAGCAAGCAAAATGGTGCATACAGAATTGGGGTGCCATTAGGTGAGGTCCTGAGCCCCAGTGCCAGCGTAAACAGGAAGAGCTCTCCGGTTCTGGCACCTTCTTCAGGCTACACGTCCAGAGCTAAACGTATTAGTTTAGAACAGTCCTGTCACCTGATGAATGTGGAGTGACAGGCATCAAAATACAACCTGACTGGAGTTTTTATTGGAAGAAAAATGGGAACTGAGAACAGGTGGCTAAGAAAATAAAATGGCCTGTGTTCTGCCCCCTCCTTCACCACCTTTTCTCCACTGGTGCTTATTGGGAAATTGAGTTTTATCCTTTTTTCTCTCTTAAGGGGGCGGGGAGAGGGGGGAGAGCCTACAAATAGCGTTTCGTTTCCGTCATCACATCACCAGAAGACTCTGCAGTTGGTAAAATAACAACGTCTCCTCTTTTCTCCCCCTAGGCTATAAAATCACACACGGAGATCTTTGAAGGAGGGTTAAAAGATCGCATTCTCAGAACTGTATGTTTTTTAAGCTTTTAGAGTTCAAATCTGTATGACCTCGTGTTTGAGGATCTGTGAAGAAATGTGTTCACACCTGCCATTTCTATCATTTATGCTCTCATTCTAGGAACCCATTTATCAGGCAACTTCAATAGAATGTTCTTGCAACCATAGTCGAGTGACTGTCTTTTGTTTCCTTTTGTTTTCTCTCCTCTGGGCGATTATATATTCCTAGTCTCTGAGGAGACGAGAGAAAAGCCATAGGTCTCAACCCGGCCACGTATCCCACTGGGTCTTCTACCTAAGCGATGCTCCTGCCTTAGGAACTCTCTGCCTTGACGTGGCAAATGAAATCAAGGTACACGGTGTTATTTTGCTTCATCTTCTTACTACCTGTGGACCCTCGCAAGGCTACTCACCTGTGGCACGATCATTTTAAAACAGGAAGGACACCAAACGCTAATGAGCTCCTAGATTTATAGACAATAACTTCAGGCCTGCCAAGGTGGCCAACAATCTTTGCTGTTGCTCCAATGCAGGGGACATGTCGCCTTGTTTCTGGCACACTGGCAGGGGCACAAAGAACACATTCTTCATGGAAAAGGACTGAAGTGGACAGTGGTTCAGGTAACAACACTGTCAGGAGGCCATTTGACTTGTGGCAAATACTTAAAGGTTTAGTGATTGGAAAAATATCACTCTGTCAGACAGTCCTCTCTGGAGATAAGATGGCTTGCCATTTCATTTGGATTTTCAATGAAAAGCCCTGTGTTGCGTTCATCAAAAAGTGCAAAGTGGGCACAAGCTTGTGCCTACAGCACCGTGCTCAGGAAATGCTACCTCTCCTGATCTTTCTGTCCATTGCTTCTTTTGAGGTTTCGCTTTCTACATCTCTCTGGCACCAGCTCGTATTTGGCAGATAGCGAGAACTGAAGGTTCTCTTGGAAGACAATACACGGAAGAGCATTGGAGGATTTTTTTCCCCCTTTATATATAGATGGCTTTGTCATTCTGCCCTAAATCATGAATGCATAAAATAGCTGCCAAGAACAGCTCAAATGGCTGCATCAAGGACCCTGAAATAATAGGCTGGTACCACCCACATCTGCAAAAGAGATCATATTATGCGTGTTCTGACTGGCACACATAGAAGAATGGGTTAACCTAAGACCTCTGTCACATTCTCATGGCTTGTGGGTATTGCATATTTTCATGAAGAAATTCTGTTCTCCAGTAAGTCATTCGCTCTCCCTGAAATCACCGAAAACCCGGGCCTTCTCCCTGGTGACACCTGTTTTTTTCATTTTCTCATGTCTTCAACACCTGCTTAGTTGTTCGTCAAAGCGCTCTAGGTAAGTGGTGAAAAGGACAGATACTGTCCCCGGGGTCATTGAGCTGAGGTCCCAGGAATGACTGAGAGAAAAGGAGCAAATAAGGAAGACAATTTCAGATGGTGAAAGTGTCATGGGAAGGTGATCACACAGAGCAGTGTAACTGAGAGAGAGTTAGGACTGGGCAAATACAGCTGGTATAGTCACAGAAGGCTTCCAAGAGGAGGTGACATTTCAGTTGAGAATGAACGCTGGAGTGGCAGTCACGTTAGTCTAGGGAAGCACCTTCCCGGCAATGCAGATGCAGGCATAAAGAAAGACTGTACATTAGGAACGAGCTTGGGCAGGAGGCAGTCAGTGTGGCAAGATAGCACTGAACTGCAGGAACATAAGAACTGAGACCACAGCAGTCAACAGGGGCCCCACTTGTGCAAAGACTTGCAAACTTAGGATGCAACCCCAGGCTTGCCTGGCCTTCCCTGGCCTTTTGTTTGTGCATTTTGGTTTTGCGCATATATATATATATATATATATATATATATATATATATATATATATCACTCCACTTCCACTTTCTGGACAATAAGAAATACCACCACCAATATAAAAAAGTGGTTCTCCAGTGATGTTCTGGGCATAAATAGGCGGCTAAATGTGGACCAAAGTGTAAAATTGAGCTTTGCTACACCGAGGGATACATATACTTACGGCAAATCTGTCAGCTGCAACAAGGGAGTATAAAGGATGCCCACTATCTAGTGGAACAGAGTACAGTTTACACTGATAATAGGAGAGGCCCTTCTCCCTCCTGCTGCCTTGAATGAGGGTGTCCTGCCTAGAGCCGTGGCCACCGTCTTCACATCAAGACTGGTAAAGGGAAGATCATCTCAGAAATTCTGAGCCCAACCCCAGATATCCTTGAATACTGAGCCAGGGTCAGCAACCACCTAGGTCCAGACTTCTTGTCATGTGAGAGGGGGAAATCTGACTTGTTTAAATTAACATGGTAAGTAAGAGCCTAGAATTGAGCTCAGCTTGCCAAAGGAAGAGCAAGTGTTGGTTAAAAATATGAGCACTTTGTCTCATGAGTGTGTGAGAGAGCTCAGTGGGGGCCACAAAGAGCCCCCACTCAAGCAATTGTCCAAAATCAAGACGGCCTGAGGGCATGGAGAACAATGGTGGTGAGGTAAGGGACCACTGCAGTGATGGTTTAGTTGTAATTACTACTATTTCAGCACAGCTTAGAGGTTTTGCTTTGGTTTTTTGGTCAAAATACAACCCACATTCCAGTGTGTAAAGAATAACAACAACAACAACAAAGTGTTACCCACTGACACAGCCAGATTAGCAGAGAGGAAAGACACTTCCCAAGAAGCAAAATGATAACCTCTGTCTGGCAGGTGACAGGTATTAGTATCAAGATCCTTCTGGAATCGCCATCCTGCCACTGAGGACAATTTATTCTGCCTGCTTCAGCCTGTCCACTCCTGCGCAGCATCAGTGCCAGGCCCTGGTTTGAGTTCCCTGCCTACATCATGGGACATGCCTTCTATTTCTCAAATCCTACTGTCTTTCTCTCCTTACCTCTACGTCCTCAGATTTGTACTGAGTAGTTTGGAAGGCCTGGCTAAAGATAATGATTTGCAAATATGTATGGGTGGGGGTGAGGGCTGTATGAGAAGCAGATGGCTTTCTTTGAGGAAAATTTTATAAGGAAACCCACTCGATCATAAGTGGAAACATCACAGTGAAAACAAAGTGGTGGTCTTACAGTCCCACGGACCCCATCTCCTGTGCTCTGCCAGCAGTCCTTGAGGACAGTGCCCATGTGGCAGAGATTCACCCGATCAAGAGAACTTTCAGGAAGGAATAAAGAGGCTCAGGAAACACCAAGTATGGGAAGGACAAGATGGGTGGCTTGGAAACACACCTGCAAACACGCCATGGTGGAGAAGGTACCTGGTTCCGATGTGGATTAGGTACTGTCTGTGGAGGGTCCAGGTCTTTAGTATGCATCACCCTCACCTCATCTTCATTATAGAATGCTGACTGAGAGATGGAATCTGGTCCCACAAGGGCTGTGTTCAAAGTCTAGCGTGTCCACTTCCCAGTGGGCCACATTCAGCAATCTGTTCAACCTCTTTGAGTTTTAGCTCCATATCCATGAGTTGGGAATAATCCCCAAGGATACTCAGAGAGTTTAAACCACCCATTCAAGGTCATTCATCATCCAGGGGCTTTGAGTTTCAAATCCTAAGTCCTCTTATTCTTTAAACGACAACAATATCCTGCTACAGATTCAGAAATGACACGAGTCTTGAGAAAAAGAGGGAGTGGAGAAGGAAGGCAGGGGAGGAAAGAGGGAGAGGGACCCCAGGGAGATGCAGAAGAGCAGGGGAAAGAGGAGAAGGCAGGGAAAGAGGGAGGGAAGAAACAGTGATTCTGCAACCACAGACAACTAGGCATTTGCCAAAAAAAAAAAAAAAAAAATCTGGAATTGGTTTGAAATTTCCACCATTAGTCATTCATTGGATTAAAACAGCTATTCCTTTCCTTTTCCTGATGGGATAATTCTCTTCATGTTGCCAAACTTTTATGATTACCACGAGGTCGATGCTGTGAAATGAAGCAACTTGCAATACAACGAACATGGCGTCATCAAGCAGCTCCCAGTTCACAAACAAGCGATTGAGATGATGCGCTGCCTCTTGAGTTGAGAGTTGGGCAACACAGATTGGACCTGGAGAGTCCCCATCACTGGATGGATGAGAGCAGGGCAAATGAATTCCAATCATATGGCGGAGACCTGCCCTGTGCCTGGGTGGGGCATGCAGGATAGCCGAGGAAGGGAGTGTTCATAAAACCCTGTCGCCAGTTCGCTGATCAGCGTTAATCGCACCAGAGGGCAAGGTCTTGAGGACATTGGACAAAAGACAAATAAGGAATTGATAGGGGTGGGTGAGGGTACGAGGCAAGAAGGTCAGGAAATATTTAAACCACAGAAGACCAGAAGCCAGGTCTGCCTCGCACACAAATGAAGAAACCTTACATTGTTCCCTCTTCTGGCTATAAAATGAACTGGGGGTTGGCGGGGGCACCTGGGTGGCTCAGTTGGTTGGCTAAGTGTCTGACTCTTGGTTCTGGCTCAGGTCATGATCTTGCGGTTCGTGGGTTCCAGTCCTAACTCCTGTCAGTGCAGAGCCTGCTTGGGATTTTCTCTCTCTCCGTCCCTCCCCCACTCGCACTGATGCGTGCGTGTTCTCTCAATAAATAAACAAACAAACACACTGTAAAAAAAAGAAAAAGAAAAGAAAAAGGAACTGGGAACCCTAACCCAATCTCAGCCATGCACACGTGAACTCCTGTTTGGGATGAAGCTGTCAATGGCATCAACACGAACCTGTCCATTCCCAACCATTTTCCTGCATCAAAGAGTCTCCGCAAAGCAGGAGGCCAGGGACTTACAATCCCTCCTTCATAATGAAAATGCCAGGAAGTGGCTGATTCACAAAACCCTCACCAAGGGATGAAGTTGACATGTATTATCTTAACATCTTCAATTTTCTTTCTAAAGAAGCATGGCTCCCTTCACTTTTGAAAGTCATTTTAATGACTACTCTCCCAAAATACTAGATAGAGCCTGACTTTCCAAAATTTATTTTGGAAGAGAGAGGCCTCCAACAAGTAATTCTCAATATTATTAACATTACCACGTTCAGATAAAGCTGGTAACAATAGAAGTACTTTTCTACCGGGAGAAATGTTACATTAAAACTGGAGCTCGTATTTGGCCGACTTCGGTGGGTTGACCAAAAATAGAAATTGGCTTACGTATCTTGCCATTTTTAGGGAAGGTGAAGATATGGATTTAGACACTTGATTTTCTTAGCTTAGGGAACACTGTAGGCTAAACTGCTTTGGCCCCGAGGGACTCTTTGCTATTGGCAGCCGTGGGCAGGGTGAGGTTTTTAAAATTCATTTCTGATATCCCGTTGACATGGATTTTTTTAAGTGTTTAAAATTGTACTGGTCACTACTGCAGCCCTCAAAGAATTCTGCTCTCCCTGCCTCCTAGTTCATGCTCTTCCTTCTCATGTCTCCCTAACTTCACACTGAGTTCTCTTTCCCAAGTTGGGTGTTTGGCACTAAGCCTAAGCAGGAAAGAAATATGTGAAAAATCTGGAAACAGGGAAAGCCAGGAGCTAGCTACATACAGACATCCCCTCACACCCAGTGGCCTCCCCGGGAAAGAGAAGGAAATGCGTTTGCAATAATCCAAGCAGGGTCCTGCTAAAGAGAGGCATCAGTACCTGATGATGGGTACTGTACGGGGGGCGGGGGCAGCAGGGAACGTGGCTAAGTAATGCGGTCAGTTGGGTCACACCCAGATCTTCATAGAATCAGAATAAGATGGAAGCCGATGTTTCATTTTTCATTTGCAGCTTCATTTTGGGGCTGGCATCCCTGTAAAAGGGAGCATGATGAACAGACTGTGTCTCCTCTCCCACCCTGGACTTTTAAGACCTACACAAAGCAGGAAGGGCTACATAGCTCCTAGAAGCTAAACGTCCACACCCCCTGAAGACAAGCCATTTCATCAGGTTTCAGAATGCATTGCTAGGCTAAGAAATTCGCTATTAAGGTGATTATGGAAAGACTGATGTGACTTCTGCTTACACAAAAACCATAGTGAAGGGTATAATGAAAAACTTGCTGGATGAGGAGTTTCAAAAAGGGTGAGTTTCTCTTCCTGGCTCTGCAATTTGCCGGCTGTGTGACCTTAGGCAAGTTGCTTCGCTTCTCTGAATCTCCCTCACACGTCTGTGATGCAACAATTACGATTGCTGTTCTGCCTACATCACAGAGTTTTTGTGAGGATCCAGTGAATTCATGCATAGGAAATTGCTTTGTGAGTCAAAAAGCATTATACTAACACAAATTATTATCAGTAGCTTATATTTTATTTATTTTTCATTCCTGGCTTCATAATTCCTCAGAGAGGAAGACCACAGGGGAACAAGAATATGTATTGCCTTCACAAAGGAAAGATGGAGGGGTGTTATCCCATCAAGGCTCTCTGCCCCGTTGTCCCCACATCCCCAAATTACCTACCACAGTAGCAAGGTAATGACTTAGGAAAGACATCGGTGTTCAGGGACAATGAGTGAAAGCTGCTTGGCAAGGGGGTGGGGGGCACCATAACCCCTGAAGTGGTTGGGAGATGGAGGCACCCTTAATATCAAGCACAAATCACTCGTACATGTGAGACACTTATGACGTGGAACTATAAATACTGACCAAGGATGACCAACAAAACGTAGGTGAGACTGTCAACAATTTCCATTCACAGAAGAGAAATCCTTTGTGAGGTTGGGAATTCAAGATATAGAATTATGAATAATTGGTGTGTATATGTATATACACATGTATATAGCATAGCATATGTGAGATGGTATATAGGAAACACACACACACACACACACACACACATATATATATATATACACACACATATATGTATACATATGCATATTTGTCCATGTATATATATCCATTTATATCCAAAAATATATATGTATATTATCTATGTTACATACGTACATATATTTGAATCAACAGTTGCCAGATACAAACTCAAGAGCAGGCAGAAGTCAGCAATGGGTATAGCTTCGATCAAGGGCAATCCAGTGGAATGGTTTTCATATTTCAATGAAAAACATTACAGATGATTATTAAAACTCTGGTATTTCAATTTCAGGTTTTCTGGTCTAAGTCCCACCCAACCAAGCAATCTTATCTAATCTAATCCAATCTGACTATGGATTTTGCTAAACTCACTTAACAAGTCATTTTTTAATTTTTACCAAAAAAAGTGATGACTATTAAAATATTAGCATTTCTACCTGAATAACAGATTTTTTAATGCAGAAGAATGGGAGAAAGAAGTAGTCAACTTGCAAGGAAGCTTCTGCTTAAATAAGTGAAATTGGAAGAACTAATTGTGGAAATCTCACACCTTTCAACAGTGTGTGCAAACTGCGTATCAATCCTGTTCTGTTGAGCAGGTGCTGTCTGCAGTTTGGTTGGGAGGGCAATGTAAAAATGAACCTTCTAGCTCTAATTTTCTCAAAGTGTGTTTATTCATCTTTCTGGAATCCAGTTAACAGCTCTTTTAGAAATACTGACACAGCTAATTTTGTCTAACGTCATGGACATATTACCCTCCACGAATATGGTTTCTCCCCATCCAAGAACCAATGGTTTCTTTTTCTGTGACTTGGCTTTTCATGGACCTTCATGGACAGGGATAGGGAATGGCCCGTGAGTAGAAAATTACTAGGGCTGAGTCGGATTGGAGAACTAGGTCTTCAAGATCCCCACCCCCCCACCCCTTTCCCTCGAGTAGATGGTCTGGGCAGAGGTGCCTCTGGAAAGCCTCTGCTGAAGTCCTTCACTAAAGAGACCTCCAAAGGGAGGCTCCTACACTAGCCATAGAGCCCTGCATGAAAGCATGGCCAGCAGGGGCTGATCCTTTATTGCAACTACCTTCAGAGACTCTAATGCCTTGGCTGTGCCCCAAACCTGGAGTGCAGAGGGCAGCTTCCTCCTCTGAGGTCTAGCCAGAAAACAGCCTTTGTAACTAAGTGTCTACGGTCAGGTCTGAAAGATCACATGTAGGTTTTTAACGAGGATCCAGACTCCAAACAAACCACCCTATATTCTTACTATAAATAAACCCCTCTCTTTATTTCACCCAATAGACTGAGCAATTTCTGTTGCTTGCATCCTAATTAATAAACCAAAAATAGATCCCAAAGTGGGACGCTGTCAAACAATGAGAGATGGTGAGGGTTAGTGACAAGGTAAGTATAGACACGGGAAAGATGAGTGCCACTGCCCACAAGAGGACATCTGAAGATATCCTGAAGGCTCAGTGTTGGGACAAGAGTTTGAGCCTGGAAAGTATCAGTAGCAAGCCAAAGAGCCCAACACAGGAGTAGGAGCTAGACAACAAGTGAGCAGTGTGGTCTATCCCTTAGATAACCTGCTGGCATATTCCCTGCCAGAAATTTCTATCATGTAATAAGAATGATAACAGGTGGGAAGAGGAAGAAGACAGGGAAGCCTTTGATTCTCTCTCCAAGTTCATCCCCTCCCCCCCACACCCCCGAGTCTCTTTTTTCTGTTGCCAGATAAGTCCACACCTTGGGTCCTGTGCCTGAACTGCTCTCCCCTCCAGCCCTTGTGTGACTTACGTCCTCGTTTATTCAAATCTCTGATCAAATATCACCTCTTCCAAGGGGCTTTTCCAATGATCTCATCCAGAATGGCAGCTCTACCACCTTTCACTTCCTAAAACTGTTTATTTATTTTTTCTCTAAAGCACTTATCACTATCTGACACAAAGATCGATTGACTGAAGTTTCTTTGTCTTCCTGTACCTGCGCCAGAACATGAGGTAAGGACTTTGTTCAGTTCGTGAAGCCCTGCATTCTCAGAGCCTACACTAGCTCCTAGGAAAGAGGGGCTACTCCATAAATAGTAACCTCATTAGCGTGTCAGTGAACGAATGAGCCAATGAATGAAGAAAAGAGTAATGGAGAAAGAAAAAGAGGAGGGTAGGGGAATAAAATATTTTAGGGTCTCTAATTAAAGGAGAAAAATGGAGTATAAAAACCGAACATATATTAGAAAAATCTGTGTGCCTTACCTTTAAAGTTGACCTCTTTGGTCTGTTTCATTCACTCACTTATTCCTCTGATAAATATTTATCATCTGAACAACGAGGTCACCTTCAGACGTGACCAGAGAAAGCCGGATCTTAAAGGTGAAGACCCAAAGAGGGGATAGTTAGATCAAAGGAAAAGATCCACAATAGGAATCTATAGAGAACTTCCACACATCAGGCATGTCTGAGTGCAGCTGGGGTGGGAAACGTTTTGTTTCCATGAATCAAAACCTACAGTATATTTTCAGATGCAAGAAAACAGAGGAAGGGACGGCCATACCACAGTGGCTTATGTCAAGTAATATTACGTCTTGGGATGGTATAGACACTGTGGGACACAGGAGGGTAGTTCCTAAAAAAATCAAAATAGAATTAACATATACCCAGCAATTCCACTTCTGGGTATGTGTATACCCCCCAAAATTGAAAATTGAGTCTCAGAGAGATGTTTGTACACCCATGTTCACGGCGGCATTACTCATGGTACTAACATGCCCAAGCAACCCCAGTGTCCACTGATGGACGAATAGATAAGCAAAATGTGGTCCATCCATGCAATGGAATATTATTCAGCCTTGAAAAGGAAGGAGATTCTGCGACATGCTGTGACACCAATGACACCTGAGGACATTTTGCCAAATGAAATAAGCTGGTCACAAAGAGACAAATACCATAGATTTCTCCTGTATGAGATACATAGAGTAACCAAATTCACAAATACAGAAAGCAGAATGGCGGTTGCCAGGGGCTGGAAAGTGGGAAATTAGTGTTTCATGAGTACGGCGTTTGTTTTACAGATGCAAAGAGCTCTGGAGATGGATGGTGTTGGGTGGATGGTTGCACATCATGAATGTATTTCATGCCGCTGACCTGTATACTTAAAACGGTTAAGATGGTAAATTTCACCAAAATATGTGTATTTGGCCATAATAAAAAATTTTAAAAAATAATGTCCTGTCTGGTGCTGCCGCTTTACCGATTGATGTGAACCAATTTCTTGGAATATTCTATTCCCGTCCTTGTGTGTAGCTTGAGACCTCATGGTTACGAGGTGGCCTTTGCCCTTCCGGTAGAGGTGACGTCCAACATATTCAACAAACGGCACAGGTCTGGAGACCCCTGCTGGCCCAGGCTTTCTCCTTTTGGAACCATAGGGAGGTCCAGTGGGCTTGGGCAATGCACTAGACCAAGGCAGGGGCGTGTGGGGACTTAGGAAAGTTGCCATTTACCAACATGGAGTATTTCATGGGAATACTTCATGGGAGTATTTCAGCATCAGCACAGCTGTACCACCGTATCTGTGATAGCAGACAAATATCAGTCCTGCCCCTAGAAATCAGGCAGAAGGAGAGGAAAGCAGAAGGGCATGAGGCCGTCTTTTAGCAGGGCTTTGTGGTTTTCTCATTTGGGAAGGAACATTCTCCCTAGAGACAAATACCCAACTCTCAATGGACAAAAATGAGTCACGTGACCACCACCACCAACCGCAAGGGGCAAATATTTGAGTTTTCCAAACCTCTGTAATCAAGGCAGGCAAGGGAAAAGGGAACTGTAAATGACTTCTGGAAAACCAAGTCCCAATTTCTGCCGCAGTTTACCATTATAGCTCAGGAAGAACACCAGAAAGGGCCAATTCATCTATCCTAGAGGTGGACAAATTGAGAAGGAGGATTTCAGAAAGCCAAAAGCCCAACTTGAAGTAATGCATTATATTTTCAACACTGAATGTTTGACAATACATTTCACAGCTCATTTCCTGCTACTTGTGAACGCTAGTAAACACTCAGAGAGCGAATTCACATTTTTCATGTCAAATATCCTTACAGAGCTCCCCTCCTCCAGCTTGTCACCAGTTAAACAGACCCTATGAGGACAGTCTGTTCACACTATAATCTTTTGCGACACTAAACCTTAATCTGTCTTACAACTTCTATTGTTTTCCACTAAAAGGTTATTCCAGAAATATTTTATAGTGCACATTCATTCTCTTGGCCAAGAATAAATTGTATGATCAGAGACACTCTAACCAATGCTGAGTCTCCCTTCCCGGCCCAAATTTAAGAATTTCATGCGGATTACTCATTGCCATCTATCTAGCTAATTCAGTGTCATTATTTTTCTTGGGTCTAGGCAGAATTTACCCTTCCCTGAAATGAGCTTATCTCATAATAAGATATTGGAGGAAGAAGGACTGAACTGGTGGTGGTGAACTCACTGAGGTCCACACATCCATTCCCAGGCCCGGGATTAAGAGGCTGTCAATACCTTCCATTAGAGGCTGAAATCTGGGTTTTAAAAAAAAGGATCGCAACATGCTACTTAATTTTTTTATATCATGCCACTGACTTTGCAAAACATGGCCTTCTCTAAATATTTGGTTTTCCTTTAATTCTATCCCCCAACGCCCTCAGCCTGCTCCCAGCCTGAATCTTGCTGACTACCCAGGTCACAGTTGATGTGTCTCTTGCCTTTCTCTGTCCCCAAGACTGAGAAAGGAACTTGAACTGCCTAGCCCTCTACTCACGTTTCTAACCTCCTACCAAGTACGCATCATAATGCATGTGAAATGCTGTCCAAAAGTAATAGGATACCAGCCACATACGCAATTTGGAATTTTTTAATAGTAGCCATGTTTATTTAAAAAAAAAAAGTAAAAAGAAACAGACAAGACTAATTTTAATAATGTATTTTACTTAACCAAATATGCCCCAAATACAGTAGTCCCCCCCCCCCCTTATCTGTGGGGGATACTTTCCAAGATTCCCAGTGGATGCCTGAAACCATGAAGAGCACTGAACCCTCTATATACTATGTTTTCATACCCATGAGACAGTTTATTTCATTAATTAGGCACACTAAAGGGATTAACAATAATCGATCATAAAAGAGAACAATTATAATATACTGTAGTAAAAGTTATGTGAATGTGGTCTCTCTCCCTCTCCGTCTCTCTCAATATCTTACTGTACTGTACTCACCCTTCCTGTGATGAAATGTGATGATAAAATGCCTACATGAGGAGACAAAGTGAGGTAAGTGACGTAGGCATGTGCCAGAGCGTCAGGCTCACTGACCTTTTGACGCTAGTCAGAAGGGGGATCGTCTGCTTCAGGACCACAGTTGACAATGGGTAACAGAAACCACGGAAAGCAAAACCATGGATAAGGGGGGGGACTACTGTACTATCATTTCGACATGCAATCAATAAAAATATTAGTGGGATATTATACAGCCTTTATGTAAATTCCATGTGCGTTTCAGACTTATGGCACCACTCAGTTCAGACCAGCCATGTTTCAAGTGCTCTATGGTCACATGTGGCTAAGGATTTCTAGGCTGAATGGCACTTTCTACGGTATTTGAATTTGTATGTCCATGTGTGTTTCCTCCACGTTGCGCTCAAGAGTGGGGATTACATTTATCTCTCACCATTGTACTCCTAGTGCCAAGTACATAGTGGAAACCTAATAAATGTGTGATGAAAAATAATTGAACAATCTCATCTCCGCCACTATTTAACCGTGTGACTTTGGGCTAGTTGATTTCTCTGGAGCTCCTACCTTATTAAAGAGGAGGATGTCATATTCCATGATTGCCAAGGTCCCCATAAATGGGAACATTCTAGGTCACTTAATTCAGTACCCGCTCCCCCGCCCCC
The DNA here is from genome assembly GCF_022837055.1 of Prionailurus viverrinus. Classification (NCBI taxonomy): domain Eukaryota; kingdom Metazoa; phylum Chordata; class Mammalia; order Carnivora; family Felidae; genus Prionailurus; species Prionailurus viverrinus. The sequence goes on from NC_062563.1 coordinate 9,474,054, forward strand.
CCCCCCCCCCGACTTAAAGCATCTAAACATATTCCCTTGATTCTCATGAACAGTGTTTTAATGCCAGGACCCACCCAAATTTACCATGCTCCACTTTTCCACATTTTCCCAATTGGTCCTTGGATCTTAGAGACATTTAGGATTGTGATGCTGTTCCCCTTTAAAAATAGTGTTCAGTGTTTTTCTTTGATTATAAAATAAAATACCTTCATAATAGAAAATGTGTACAATAAAGAAAAGTATGCAGCAAACAAATTGCTTGTGTAGCTACTGCACAGAGATAAACACAGTTAATATTTCTGTGTCTCCCCTTCTGGTGTATTTTCTCTATTTATGAGTAACAGTATGTGTATAAATACACATTTGGCTCTCCCTTTAGCAAAATGGGGGTCATGATGTGTCCTCTTGTTTCAAGTTACCCTTTGTTATTTAACAATATTTGAGGAACACACCCTCAAGTTATCAAAGGTTATCTCGCTGGATACAACATATAGCATCGTAAGACCACACGAAGCACCACCTTGAGGACATGAAGGAGCAAGCCAAGTGGATATCTGGGAGAAGATTGTTCCCAGCGGAGGAGACAGTAAGCGCAAAATCTCAGAGGTAGGAACAAGTCCCACATGCCAGCATGACTGAAGATGAATGTGCAAGGCAGAAAAAGGCAGAAAATGAGGTTGGGGCGATTATGCAGTGACTGTGGGATCTGAGGGGTGAGGGAAGCCACTGTAGGGTTTTCCGTGTCACAAGTGATGGTGGTGGGGTGGGAGGGTGGTCCTGTTCTCTCATAGACAGAGACCAGGGATGCTGCTAGATATTTTGCAATGTCACGAACGGCCCCTAACAACAAAGGACTATCTGTGCCCAAGTGACAATAGTGTTGAGGTCGAGAAATCTGGCTCTGTAGGAAGACAAGAACAGTAATCAGAAGACCAGACTAAGAAATTGTTGAAAAGAAAAATCGAGGCTTGGAGTGGGGTGCTTTGGACCCAGATGGGAGTGCTAGAGGTGCAGATCAGTAGGCAGATTCTGTCCAGACTCTGAAGATGGGGAGTTGCCATGGTTTGGTGATGGACACGCATGGAGAAAGAGGGGAGGGCCAGGGCTGATGCCAGGGCTCGGGGCCTACGCAGCTGGCAAGACGGAATTTCCATGAAGCAAGATTGGGGAAGAGCTCAAAAGGAGGTTGCGGAAGAAGGTTAGGAGCCTGGGTGGTAGAGATTTTAGAGACAGACTCAAGAGGACTTGAAAGTGAGAAGAAGAGAAGAAAGATCAGTGGAGAATGACCTCAAGTATATGGGCTGTGCCATGGGGCAGATAGTAGAGTCATGAATGGAGACAAGGACAGGGTTTTGTCTGTACCTGGAAGATGGTGGGTTTTGGCTTTGGTCATACTTAGTCGGGGCACATCCAAAGGAAGGACAACATCTATTCCATAACCGTCACCTGTCTCTTTGAGCATCAACTAAAGTCATGGAGGAAAACCATATTGAAAAGTTAAAGTCTCTTACATACAAAAGTGATCTTCAAAGTTGTATCAGTTAATACGGCTTTGAGTTCCTCTAGCCAATTTCCTGGGAAGCCATAATGTATGTCCTGTCACATTCTGCCCTTCAAGATTCTGATGAGAGTTGACTCTCTGCCATCAGGTAAAAATGCATATTTACTTAGGGTGTTTGAAAATTAAGTTTACAGCAATCGAACTTCCCTTTATTTGGCTTCAGAGCACATTAACATTCTTTGAACTACATGTTAAGAACATCTTAAGGGTTATTTTTACATCAGTAAAAGGCTTTTGGAGCCAGAGAGCACACAGAATGTATCATTCTCAAGCAAGACCAACCCTAGGTATAATGCGGAGACAATTTTCTTGTAAGTGGTTGATAGAGCTTATTATTAATTTTCATTGAGTCATACTAATAACACCATACTAGTCAGTCTTCATGTTCCTCATTCCCTCTAATTCTTTCAGAATCCTAGGAGGTATGTTCTGTTATTTCCTGCATTTTGCAGATAAAAAAAAAATGAAGTTCAGAGAAAGGAATCAACATACTTGGGGACCACTGGGGAGAATAAAGTCACAACACAGGTAAAGGATGGACGATGAAGAGATTTTAGAGGTCATTTGTTCACCTGACTCTCCACTTTACAGATGAGCCAAAGGATGCCCACAAGGCTAGCCATACATGACTTCTATCATCACAAGGCAGAAGAGGCCTCCAGCGCCAGAGGCATAAGATGGAATCTGGTGTCCTTGGAATCCATAAGCAGCTTTCTACCAAAGGACGTTCATGGAAGGAAGGGAAAGTCAGTCAAATAATGAGGCTGGAGGGTCTGGAAGATCCCAGATAAGTAAACCATGTAAGGCCTACCTTCAATGGCCTAGACTTCATCCTTCACCCCAGTATCTCAAAGCATGTTCTGCCCACACTAGTTCCTTGGGAATTTGCCAAGTGTTCCTTGAATGTGTACAGCGGTTATGAAGATTCAGAAATGCCGGAAACCCCAGAGCTTGGACCGCTGCGCACATCGGGACTCTCAAGGATTTGGTGGAACACACGACAGTTCCCAAAAAACACACCTGCCCAACGAATCTGTGTCCTCCCACAATGTAGGCGGAACCAATAGCCCAGAGAACACCAGTTCCAGAAATGCTGCCGTAGGGGGCAGTTTTAAATGATTTGAAATGGGGAGTGAGAAATGATGACAGTCACTTTTAGAAAATAGAATTTGGCATAAAAATCTGATTTTTTGTCAGCAGTTTCCTTTTTTTTTTTTTTTTCTGGGTTGCTGTACTGTTTCACACCTGCTATTTGTGGAAGGTGTCTGATAAGAGGTTGTGTGAAACAGTGGGGGAAGCTTTTCCTCCTTTTCTCCTCTTGCAAAGTTTCAGACATTCCTGTTGAAGTCTGTCGGTCTGCCGGTTTGTTTTCCCAATAGAGAGACGCCAAAGTAGACTCGCACTCACTTCTGGAATCCACTCACTGAGGGCTCCATCACACATGGACCGCACTCTGCTTCCCGTCCTCTGCAGGACCTCAGCGCCTGGGACACGGAAGTGGTCTCCTGTGCCCCACACTGGAAGGGAACGTCTATACTTTTATAGCACTTGGCACGCCCTTTTTACTCCCGCCTCTCTTCCTTCTGTCCCCTGGCAATGTAACGTTGCTAAACTACTTAACCTCACGGTTGACAAATGTGGGCACGCCAATGAAGAACCATGACTTGACATCTCCATGTATCCGGCATCTGGCACAGAGCTGCCCTGAACTTTATTTACCCACTGTCTATTTTTGTGGTGGTTTTTTTTGTTTGTTTGTTTTTAATTTTAGCTTTGATGAACTATGATCGACCTATAAAAATGGTAAGATATTTAAAGTGTACATTACGGAGATTTGGTACATGGGTACAGTGTGGAAGGATTCCCCACGTCTAGTGAATTAACACACCCGTCACCTCACATCCTTATCTTTGGGTGTGTGGGAGAGGACACTGAAATTCTACCCTCTTAACAAAGTTTAATTACACAACAAGAGTGTTATCAGCTACAGTGACCATGCTTTACATTAGATCCTCAGACCTTAGTCATCTTAGAGCTGAATGTTGGTGCCCTTTTACCAACCTCCCCTGATTTCCCCTACCCCTTAGCCTTTGGCAACCATTTTTCTACTCTATTTCTACTTCTAGGAGTTGGACTTTGTGTTTGTTTGTTTGTTTAAAGATTCCACATATAACTGATACCACCCAGTATTTATCTTCCTCTGTCTGGCTTATTTCACTTAGCATAAAGCACTCAAGGTTCATCCACGCTGTCACTAATGACAAGATTTCCTTCTTTCTCATGGTTGAATAACATTCCATGGTATATATACACCATAGCTTCTTTATCCACTCATCCATGGAAGACACAGGTTGCTTCCATCCCTCAACTCTTGGGAATAATGCTGCAATAAACACGGGGGTGCAAATATCTCCTCAATATGCTGTTTTCGTTTCCTTTGGCTATATACTCAGAAGTGGGGATTGCTGGACCATAGGGTAGTTCTACTTTCAATTTTTTGAGGAACCTCCATACTGTTTTCCATAGTGGCTCTGCACCAATTTACATCCCCACCAACAGTGCCCGAGGGTTCCCCTCTCTCCACATTCCTCATCAACACTTGTTATTTCTTGTCTTTTGGATGATAGCCATTCCAACGGGTGTGAGACAATATCTCATTATGGTTTGGATTTGCATTTCCCTAATGATTACTAACGGTGAGCACCTTTTCATGTTCCTGTTGGCCTCCAATGACTCTTTTTGATCGTCTATTACGTGCCAGGTATTTTGATCAGTCTGGGTATCTACTAATGAATAAAACTGACAAAGTAACGGTCCCATGGAAATCAGAGTTGAGTGGAGAGAGAAGTAACAAGCAATGAATGAAACATCATATAATGACAAACTCGGACTAGTGCTATAAAGGAACTAAACAGGACACAGAAGGGGGTTGATAATAAGAAGTCTGACTTTATTTTCGACGTTAGGCCACTGACAGCTTTGAAGCTCCACAATTCTGCCCTCCTCCATTTCTCCCTACCCCACAAAAGCTTGGGATCTCCCTCACTGGGCATAGGCAGGAAGTCCAAACCATGTAAACCCAATCCTGCCCCTAATCACCATAACATCCTACGCCGGTCCCCCCATCTGCTTGCAAGGCTCTGCTGCTCTCCCCCAAAACCTCACTGTGTGATGAATAACCCTTTCCATAATGTGTCACAGGTGCACCTGTGTGCCATGACCAGTCTCTTTATCTGAATCAAATTATGGGTGGCAGTTTCAGCCATTCTGTGAGATGACCACAACGGGATTGTCACATGGATAACATAGTCCCAACTAATATACTATACTCTACTGTAATACGATATAATAACAATGTAATACAATACATACAATATATTATATTTATAAATCAGTGGTTTTAATTTGTCCATCCCTCTTACTGTGATGGAATAACTTTTTAAAGAGTTCCAAAAATAAATCTTAGGTAGACTTGACATATATAGATTCATATTTATTATATAAAAGCAATAAATTCCATATGGAATATATATCCCATCATATATTATTATTCCATATATACCAAAATCTTCCATATATTGCTTTTGAATATTCAGACAGTATATTCAATTTTGTTCAAACTAGGGTCAGCTCTTCAGATAAATAGGCTGTGTGGTCTGGCATGCAGGTTATCACAGCCCCAAACTCCTACCCCAGGGATACCCACCATTAGACTCACTGTCAAGGACTTTCTGAAGTCATTTGTGGTTTGTATGTATATATGTATGTATTTGGAAATCATTTGTGTTTTAATCATGGGAAGGCATCACATGTCCTGCAGAAAGGGCAATTCTGAGGAAAACTATGTTAGGAGCAGTGACATCTGGAAAGAACATTCTACCTGGTGTTAGAAAGCCTGGACCAGGGCGCCTGAGTGGCTCAGTCAGTTAAGCATCCAACTTTGGCTCGGATCATGATCTCACGGTTCATGATTTGGAAGCCCTCATCGGGCTTTGTGCTGACAGCTCAGAGCCTGGAGCCTGCTTTGGATTCTGTGTCTCCCTCTCTCTCTGTCCTTCCCCCACTCACACTCAGCATCTCTCTCTCTCTCTCTTTCTCTCTCAAAAATAAACATTAAAATTTTTTTAATTAAAGAAAGCAAGCAATCAAGCAAGCAAGCAAGCTTGGACCGAGGTCCAAGCTCTACTGGCTTCAACCTGTGAGGCTATGAACACTGTGAGGCTATGTTTCTCATGTTCAAAAATTGTGATTTTCTTCTCAGTTTCTTTTCACTTCTGTTTTAGCCTGCCTCATCTGATTGAATGTAAAATGTGTGTGACCCTGAAAGATCCGATAGGGAAACAAACTATCTCTTTTGTAATCATTACCTAATGTCCCATCAACAACCAAGTTTTCCTGAGGGGTGAGGCAGACAGGTTAGGAGAGTGTCAGTTGGGGCGTAGGGCTCATGCTGTCAACGGGGCAGGAATTTTGGACTGAGAGACCCAGGGGCCAATGCCTGGCTTTGCCAGTTCCTCCTTTTCTTTAGGCATAAAACAGGGATTGTTTTTTAAGTTTATTTATTTATTTTGAGAGAGAGGGAGAGAGAATCCCAAGGAGGCTCTGCACGGAAAGTGCCCAGACGTGGGGCTCGAACTCATGAACCGTGAGATCATGACCTGAGCTGAAACCAAGAGCCAGATGCTCAACCAACTGAGCCACCAGGTGCCCAAATAGGGATCTTAATAGTAACTCCCTGATAGCCTTGAGGTGAGCATTAGGCGAGATATTTCAAGAAAAGCTCTGAGTAAACATTCAGTAAATCTTAACTGTCATTATTATTAGTATTTTTATAATCATTCTGATACTTTCTAGAAGGATGGGGAGACATGAGGGAAGTTTCCAGAAGCAGTCTCTAAAACTAACTGTGCCAGTTTTCCCCAGATCTGACTATCATCCTAACACTCAAAGGTCTCCATGGTAATTTAAAAATGAACCTTGAGAGGGAGAGAGAAAAGTGATTTCAAAATATTTTCTATGAAGTAGTGTTATGAGTGTGCAAGGAAAGATTTACTTGAAGGATATTGTTGACGCTTTTTGTAATTTATTTTTAAACTAGGATAAAGCACTTAGCTAAGCAGAAAAGGACTCTCAACGCCAGGTATTTGAGTAGTATCTGTGGCGGAGCGGTTATACGCACGATATACAGTCGCTTCATAGTCATGGGCTCTTTCCTTGAACAGACTGACGTGTTGCTCGCATAATGGACGTGCTGCATACAATGAGCACCAGGCACTGTTATTTCTCCCACCCTCGCACCTCCGAACAGAGCATCCGAAGTGTAGGTGAACACAGACCATTTAGGAAATAACTGGTCCGACCCAGTAGTGAAAGCAGCCATTTTGGCAACAGCGAGAGAGGGGTTACTCAGGTGACAGGAGACAATGAGGCTAAAATGTGAATGTAAGATTTCCCCAGTTGTCAACCTGTCAGCATAGCAAATAAAGAAAAATTACAAACACAATCCCAACCTTTTTGATGCTCGTCTCTTCAGATTCAGTTAAAAAAAAAAAAAAAAAAAAAGGCTTCTGTCCCATCAGTTGAACTAAAGTAAAGCAACTGAGTTAGGAAGGTTTCCTCTGTTTTGTTTTGTTTTGTTTCGTTTTCCTTCTGGTTTTATTACGTCTATATCAGGGGTTAGCCCATTATGGCCTGTGAGCCAAATCAAGCCTGTTTTTTATAAATCAGGGTTTGGGAACACGCCCGTCTCATTCTTTTATGTGTTGTCCACACCTGCTTTTGTGCGGCCATGGCGGACTTGAACGGTCGTGCCGAGAACTTGAGACTAACAAAGCCTAACGTGTTTCCGTCTGGCCCTTCACAGAAAATGTTCACTGGCCCCTGATCTGTTGTCATAGGACGATCAAGGTCATTCTCTTTTCTTTGTATGAAGTCCTTACCTGACATAATGGTGCCTCCGGAATAAGTCTAAATTGTAAGCATGGTCGGAAAGATCTACAAACTACCGTCTCTCTGCCAAGTTCACTTCATCATCCCTCTCCCACCCCTTAATGCTTTCTACTCCAGACACACGAGACTTCCAGTTCCTCTGAGAAACCTTCACTCCTGTCCCTTTGTATATGCTCTTTCTTCTACCTAGAACATTCTTCCCCACCTTCCCTCACTTTCTTTACCAAGGTCGCTATGTTTGTTTTGTTTTGTTTTTGTTTTCTTGGCTGGCAAGGTCTTAAATTGCTCTATTCCCTCTATTTATTCAGGTAGGAGTTCTGCTTGACCCTCTCTTGCGGATTGAACGTTCCTTGAGTGGTGATTGTGGAGCTGTGGATTTATTTTTGGTGAGACTTGGGAGCGGAAGCATTTGGGCAGCTGCTCTTGTGAGCACAGACACCCCATATTTCCCCCCGCTGCTCTGAATCAAGTGCCTCCATTTTCTGCTCTCGGCTGCATGTAGAGACCTCCCTGGCTGCTGCCTGGTTCAAAATGGCGGGCTGTACGAGTCAACCATTCTGGCCTGGCATGCCAGTGAAGTATCTTTCACTCTCCCACCTCTGCCTTTCCCATCTCGGGGCATGGAGCATTCTAATGGAAATCCAGTACTAAGAACAGACTATTTCTTATCCTTAAGTGAGATTACATAGTCCCTTTCTTAAAAAAAAAAAAAAAAAAAGTTTTCTACCATTTCTAGAAATTTAATGCAGAAAGATAGGGCCTGTAGCATTTCCTCAGCCTGTCAACTTGAAAGAGAAGATATTGTTTATCATGTCTCTCCTGCTAGACTATAACCTCCATAAAGGTGTGAACCACCACATCTGTCCTTTATGCCATTGTAGAATTGGCAGCTATTACAAAATCTAAAAGATGGCAGGTGCTCAATAAATATTTATTGAATGAAAAAAAAGAAGAGTGGCAGATTATTGGTACGTTGTGTTCATTATCAGAAGAATCAGCCACCCACAACACGACTGAGCCTAGAGCCCAGTTTTACAAGACGAGGAAGGAGCAAAGATTCTTAACCAAAATCTCCTTATGCTTTCAATTCCCATCCATGTCTATCTTTGTTGTAATAGGAAGAGGGTCTCTGGCTTTTAACAGGTGTTCAAGTACCAGTAAGCAATTGAATGACGATCTTTAGGTAAAATCATGAGGGAAGTAAAGGTATAGTCATGTCCCCCATTCGTGACTTTCCCATGACTTTGTAGTAGTGTGAATATCCTTATGTTGAGCCCGTTTCAATCAGTGACAAACCAACTCAACTCTCCCCAAGATACACATTGAAGCCCCAAGGAAGCATGTTAGTATTGACAACACTATTTCCCCCCATCTCCACAACCACCCTTCAAAACTTGTCTTGTATTCCATTCTCTTGAGCCTCTGTTCTCAGCTAAATAATCCTCTAACACTAATCTCATGTTTTCCTAGATTGTGAATCAGTGTTGCAACGCTGGATGATATCTAGGCAGTAAATTTGTGGATGCAATTTACCTTAAAAGGGACACATTTATATGATGACAAAATGCATAACCAGCCGTATCACTGGAGCATCAACCCCTTAAGGTATGGCTTCAAATTCAAGTAAGTTTATTTGACTTTAAATAGCCGTAGAAGAAACTTAGACAAAAATATTGAGGGACGGCTAGTATAAGAGGCATGTGCATACAGGGGAAAAAAAATTGGAAAGTAGTTTTCAAAGGACTGGAGCCTTGGAAATACCTCACTAATCATGTTGCCATGACGAAATGATCTCACCACTTAATGCCATACACTTCCCAACTGCAAAGTCATATTTTTTCTCTGGGACGTTTCTAGAGTCCTTCTTTTATCCAAAATATATGACTCTGTCCCATGCAACAGTCAGAGCAAATTCAGATGAGCAGCATTTACCCCTCTACAGATGGCATTTTTTTTTTCTCTGCAACCTCTTGACTGGCCCGAGGCTGGTATCTTTTCCCAAAATGCCAGGCTCAGGTATAAATCAGCGGGGCTATAAAAGGTCATCAAGTTGTATCACCTCCCTTCATGCATATTTAAAACCCATCCAGGACACCTGATTATCCATTTTCTTCTGAAAGAGCTATGGGTATCGAGATAGGCCCTCTCCCTTGTCGTTTCTGTGGTTTTTCAGGACATGCTACTGATCCAGCATCTCTGGTGGCACGGGGAAAGGCACTTTATCCCGTGCTAATGAGTGTAAGTTTGTTCTGACAAACCCATATCCTCTTACATGATCTTTTTCATGTTTAGCAAAGCCAAGTACTTAAAAAAAGGGGGAAAAAAAGCACTCAGCTTGACTCCAGCTTCAGCTTTAATGTGTAAAGAGCTTGGAAATCACCATCCCCACCCTTATGGCAAGAAAGAAATGGACAAATTGAAAACCAACCAATGTTTTGGACCCATCAGAGAACTGACTTCACAGGACAAAGCTACCACCATAAAATCTGCAGAGACAGGCAAATGCAGAGTCAAAGACGAGACCTGCGTATGCCCCAAGCAAAAGCTGTGGGAGCCCCAAACTGGTAGGAAACCTTAAATGGTACTTTTGATGATTTGCCAGAGGCTGAGTATAGAGGGTGAGACATCGTGGGGTTCCAGCCTTAGCGGGAAGGCCACACTGTCATGGGCTTTACTTCTAAGAACCAAATCAAGATGTCTCCTGGCCCTGGCAGGGGGAGGAGGACAACAATCACTGTGAAACAAGCCCAGGAAGTCCTTCATAACAATGGCTTTCTCTCCAGGAGAAAAGATTTGCCAGAACGCTGTCCCAGCAAGGGATTGGGAATCCCTTTTGCTTGAGCCTGCTCCAGCCCGCTGACAAAATTGGAATGATTTGAGTGACAAAATGAGTAAAGTAATATTGGATTATAACCCCAAGGATAAAATAATATCCATTCTGATAAATACATGATTGGGTGGATTAGTATACACATACATACCCACATCCACACATTCGTGGGGAAGAATTAACCTGCCTCGTGTGCAGAACAACTCCAACTTACTTAAGTAGATCGATACTCTGCCCTCAAGGAGGTAAAGCAAAGCTCCTCACTCCTTGGGCATGGGCTACGCAGAGCAACTTCTCTCCGAAGAATACAGTATGGAAAGCGGGGAGGGAATAACTTTGGAGCCAAGAAACCTGGCCAACACTACCTCAGCCAAGGGTGCAAGGTGAACATCAGTGGCATTAAGTCAGGCCGGTGGTTCTTACCCTTGACTTGAGATAAATGTAGCACTTCACCTCCGTGGCTCTTCCTCCCCCGCACACAAAACACGTCTCATCCCGAGAAAAACATTAAACAAATCTCAACGGGAGGGCATTCTGCAAAGTTACCCAACCTGTCTTTCTCAAAACTGCCAGGGTTATCAACCGCAAGCCAAGTCTGAGAAACTGTCACAGCTAAGAGAAACCGAAGGAGACACGGCAACGAGGTGTAACATGGAATCCCAGCTAGGATTCTGGAGTAGAGAAGGACATTGGGTAAAAAACGAAACAAAACAAAAACAAAACAAAACAAAACAAGGGAACCTGAATAAGCTGGATAAACTAACAAAACTACAGTATTGTAGTTAACAATACTGTATCAATAACGGTTCATTAATTGTGACAAATACACTAATGTAAGATGATAAGAAGAAGAGAAACTGGTGTGGGGTCTATATGGGAACACTCTGTACTATCTTTACAACTTTTCCAAAAAAGTTAATTTTATTCTAAAATAAAAAAGCTTATTTATTTTTTAATTTTTTAACGTTTATTTTTGAGACAGAGAGAGACAGAGCATGAACAGGGGAGGGTCAGAGAGAGGGAGACACAGAATCCGAAACAGGCTCCAGGCTCCGAGCTGTCAGCACAGAGCCCGACGCGGGGCTCGAACTCACGGACCGCGAGATCACGACCTGAGCGAAGTCGGCCGCTTAACCGACTGAGCCACCCAGGCTCCCCAAAAGCTTATTAAAAAAAAAAAAAACACAACACTCCCTTTACCCTAGAATCAGCAGCCAATATCTGATAAAAGCAAGTGTCTTATAGTACCAGGCACAACTGGACTTCTCATCATATCCTACCTCATTGCCCATTTTCTGGTTCTTTCTGCAGACTCCAGCTCCTGACCCTAGTTCTGTCTTTTGTTTATGGTTCAAGGAAGGAGGCCCCTAGGACACATACAAGATTCTTCTTCCTCTATATTTGGGGATGTCTGGTCTGATGTCTCCCCCCACCTCTCCATCAGAATTCTGTGCAGAAGAAGACACTTAAAATGATTATTAGCACAGTGAGGTGCAGCGTATCTGATTTAGTACGGCTCCAAGTCCAGTAATCCTTCCGAAATGCAGTTTTCCAGTCGAAGCTGTGTTGGGGAGCATGGACATTAGAGGGCCGACTCTCCCAACCCTCAAAAAAAATTGCTGAGGGAAAGGAAGAAAGGAGGGTGGGGGTAGAGGGGAGGGGGGTGGGAGTGGGGAAACCAGTTTCCCTTAAGGCAAGGCTGGTAGTTTCCATGATGGTGTTCTGTGCCCATTTACACTTTGGACATTCTCAACAAAACATAAAAGCCTAAACATGTTTCTTTAGGGCAGAACTTCTCAGATCTTTTGATATGCTGATACAAGGAATATCTAATATGGAGATATAGAAGGCAAGAGTTCCTAAACTTATTTAATTATGGATTTTTTTGTTGGTGGAGGTGGGGCGACATACCTATTAGCATCATGAGGTTTAACAAAAAGAGAGTTTCAAAAGCACTGTCTTAGAGGCATAAATGACCCTGTGTCCCAGTTACAATATCATCACCAAATATTTGAATGTAAGTCACATGTAAGACCATGGCACAGGCGTAAGCCTGCTTCTCAGGAGCTACGGAAGTGGATTCTCCCGCCTTGCTCCAATTCCTCCCACGAAGGGTAGATATTCTAAGGGTCAGGTCAGGCAAAGCCGGTGCACAAATTACTTAGTTGTCTTTACTTCATCACGGAAGTCGGCTGGAGATAGAAAAGGTGCAGTTAAATCCCCGAAAGCACCTTCCTGTCCATTGCTTCAGTTTTCCTAATGCTTCTTGGCCCTTTCCTGTCCAACGTGCAGCTGGCCTCCTCCAATGTACCCTGGCTCCTCTACTCAGTTCTGTACCTCATTTGCAAGCGGATGTTCCAATATTTACGTCCAAAGCTTAGAGAGGGGACCCACGGCCCGTGAAAGCAGACGTGGTTAAGTAGACTGCTGCGAAGCCTCACCACGACTGACACCTTTGCTCTCTCGGCTTAGTCAGGGACCAGCTGTACTTCTGATGCCCTTAAGGGCTGTGAACGTAAGACGGCAAATGTTCTGTGGTACACCATCTTTCTGCTTGGCCTTTCTCCCCTCGCCCCACCCCCAACCATTTCCAAGGGCTTCGTTTTACTTACATTTACTGAGTTAACTCCATTTGTGCTTCCTAACGGACATTGGAAACTTTGTCTAACAAAGCGATTTCCCTTTTGATTGACAATGCATTCTCAATACTCTCTAGGCACAAGAGAGAATAGAAATACTTCTCTATGTTAATAATATAGGGAAATCTAAGGCAGAATCTAGACGTAAACTAATAAATGACTATTTTATTGCATGCCCTTTAAACCCTTTAAAATGAATTGGATTGGAATCTCGTCTTTTAGGACAATAATTGTTATTTTCCCCCATTGTGCACAAGGAAGGGAGTCTACAAAAAGTCTATGAGACTTGCCAGTGTGATCCAGCTGTTTTAGACTTAGGTCATTGAACATCAAAAATGGCTGCCTCCCAAAACAGTGACTTCAACAAATTGTGCTGGGAAAACTGGATGGCTACCTGTACGAAGATGAAATTGAAAGAAGAAACTAGACCACTTTCTTACACCATACACAAAAATAAACTCAAAATGGATCAGAGACCTAAATGTGAGACCTGAAATCATAACATTTCTAGAAGAAAACATAGACGGTAATATCTTTGACATCAGCTGTAGACACATCTTTCTAGATGTGTCTTCTTTAGCAAGGGCTACAAAAGCAAATTTAAACTATTGGGATTACAACAAAATAAAACTCATTGCCCTGTGAAGGAAACCACCAACAAAACCAAAAAGACAACCTTCTGAATGAGAGAAGATACCTGCAAAAAACATAACTGATAAAGCGTTAATATTCAAAATCTGTAAAGAACTTATACAACTCAACACCAAAAAACCAAATAATCCATTTGAAAAGGGGGCAGAAGACATGAATAGACACTTTTCCAAAGAAGACATCCAGACGGCCAACAGACACATGAAAGGATGCTCAACATCACTCATCATGGGGAAATGCAAATCAAAACAACAATGAGATACCACCTCACACCTGTCAGAATGGCTATTAGCAAAAAGACAAGAAACGACAAGTGTTGGTAAGGATGTGGAGAAAAAGGAACCCCGTGTGCTACTGGTGGGAATGCAAGCTGGTGTCGCCACTGTGGAAAACACTATGGAGGTTCCTCAAAAAATTAAAAATAGAACCATATGATCCAGTAATGTCACTACTGGATATTTATCCAAATAAAACAAAAACCCTAATTCAAAAAAATACATGCACTTCTATTTTTATTGCAGCCGTATTTATAATAGCCAATATATGGAAGCAACCCAAGTGTCCATCAATAGACAAATGGATAAGGCAGATAGTGTGTGTGTGTGCGCGTGTGAGCGTGTATACTAACACGCGCACACACACACAATGAAATATTACTCCGCCATGAAAGAGAATGAAATCTTGCCATTTGCAACAACATGGATGGATCTAGAGGCTTTGGTGCTAAGTGAAATCAGTCCATCAGAGAAAGACAAATTATTATTTGATGTCACTCATTTAATACTCATGTATTAACAGTGCACTTTTGATGAGCACTGAGTCATGTTTAGAACTGTTGAATCACTATATTGCACACCTGAAACTAACATACCAGTATATGTTCATTATACCTAAACTTTAAAATTAAATAACAATTTTTTTTAAATAGCTGCCTCCCTATAGGTGCTTTTGTATGCCTCTCTGGGGGTTCTGGCAAACAGCATGCTTCATAGAACAGCACCTTTCAAACTGGGTGGGGACAATTAACACATATTTTGTGGTTCTTGTTTAAAGGAATACATACTATTTTTCCCCTTCCCTTCCCCCATGGGCATTGAGGAGGGCACCTGTTGGGGTGAGCACTGGGTGTTGTATGTAAGTGATGAATCATGGGAACCTACCCCCAAAACCAAGAGCACACGTTTATAGACACTGTATGCTAGCTAACTTGATGATCAAATAAAATAAATAAATAAGAAAATGCATTCAGCTTTAAATGAGAAACATAAATGAGGGAATGCATAAATATCTAAACACTGACAACACGATCACTTTATTACTCTCTGATTTCCAGTGTTCTCAAAGTATGTTGCTGCTTCTTGGGACTGATTTCTAAGTGACATGCAGGTGACCACTGCAAAATTACAGCACTTCCCTGATTTACTAACGCACATTCAGAGGATTTCTGGCGTCGATTTTCTATGCCCATCAGATCTTCTGGACTACTATCCTCTGAGACTTTGGTTCGTGGCCTGCTGCGGAAGGGCTCAAAAGACAGCACATTCTGGAGTTCTGATTTCACTCCAATCGGAAGGATGTGGTAATGAAATCTTTTCTTTTTTTATTTTCTTTTTTAGTCTCTTCTATGCCCATCACGGGGCTCCAACTCACGACCCCGAGCTCAAGAGTCGCATGCTCTGCCGACTGAGCCAGCCAGGCTCTCCTGAAATCATTGCTGCTAAGATGTTTCAGGTGTATTAAATAAGCATATTGATGAACTCCCGTTTTGTCTGAACGGGGCTTGTCATGGTAAACTGATTTCAGTGTCTGTGCATCAGGAAGAACTGAGCTTTCTCAGGATGATTTTAAGAATTAATTATTTAGGTTTTGTTTCTACTTCATAATCTCTACAGATTAGTGCATTAGTGCAGATTTGCAAATGTGTCTAATTATCGTTCTTGGTAACACCAAGCATCACATTCTTCAATGTGTTCATTCCAATCTGTGGGAAGGATTGCTGGGCTAGGGCCTCTGTAGGTAAGAAAAAACTTCGTAGGGCCAATTTACTAATAAAACTTGGCATGACGCTTGCTGCAAAGATGCTCCCTGTCAAGGGCTTAATCAGGGAGAATAATCTTGCTCACTGTTGCATCCGGGAAAGTCATTCCATGTGACTTCAGGGACTACTCTCTGGTTAATTCAAGAGCTAAGCTGAAAGAGAACCCTTCTAGAAAAGTACTCGAAGGGCTGGGGACTGCTTATTTAGGCTGTTTTCCACTAGTTCCACATCAGTGAAACTTCAAGGCAGAATTATAGAAATTGTTCTAGATTGAAGTTTTAGGGGGAGCTGGCTGATCATCTTCAACCTCTCCACATCATCTACACATAGCCCTGACCAGTTCAAACTTCAACCTGAAGGCATAGAGCAGCTGCTGCTGTATGGACGCTCAATACTTAATGTGTGGTACTCAGACCAGTAACATTGGAATCACCTGAAAGCTTGTTAGAAAAACACAATCTCAAACCTCATCCCAGACATACGGAATCAGAATCTACATTTGAACAAGATCTCCATGTTACCATAAGCACGTTAAAACTTGAAAAGCACTAGTTTGGAGCATTTACCCCAAGAGATGGCCAAGAAGATTCACTGGGGAATATAAACAATGTAAGAATGTATTTATCTTTGTAAGCTAGTATAACCTCTATTTTGTGAATTTTAGTAATGTGTGTAATATTGTAGAGTAGAACATGAATTAGCCTCATAAATAACACATATTGGCTCCACATGCTCAAAATTTGCTATTATAATCAAAAGGCTTACCTTGTACTAGTCTTCCCTGGAGCGTGGTCTGCAGACTACCTTCCTTCATGAGGATCGTCTGAAGGGTGCAAATCAACCATTTAGATCCCTGGGCTCCAGCTGGACTCACTGAAACTATCTCTGTGGGGTGGGCATCAAAAATCACATTCCAGGGGCCCCTGGGGGTTCGGTTGGTTAAGCATTCGACTTAACCCCACATTGCCCCACATTGGGGAGTGAAGAGCCTTCTTGGGATTCTGCCTCTTACTCTCTGCCCCTCCCCCACTCATGCTCACTCTCAAAGTAAAAAAAAAAAACAAAAACTTTAAAAACAAAAACAAAAAATAAAGTTTGACACAAAATCGCATTCCAAGCAATTTTCACTGACAATTCTTTGTACTAAAATCTGAGAACCATCATGATAGACCTCCGTTGGAGTGTGATGTTAGATGATGTTGATTTGCTCCCCAAACTTAATTACCACATCCATTGTTTTTTACTTCACCTGACACCCCACCACCAAGGTTTTAATTATCTTTTTATGACACTTATATCATTTGTATATCTTTATATTGTGTCATGAAGCCATTTAATAAAAAATACTGCTACTATGATCTTAGAATATGTTTTAGGCTCTTTAGATATATGTCATCAACAACAACAACAACAAAAACCCACAAGAACATCTCTACATACCTTCTTTCTCTAGAATTAGTTGATATCAGCATTTGTGAACTCTCCTTCCATCCTCCAAGACTGACAGAGACAGACGATAGCCAAGACCGATAGGAACTCAGAAACCAACAGTGGTCAGGAGGTTATTCACACAGGTATCATTTATTAACACTCTTCTCCACTGTAGTGAGGGACCACGTGTGGATTCTACAGGTGTCTTAAATTTGAAGTTAACTCTAACCCCGTCCCTTATTTGCAGGGAGGCCCAAGAAATAATTTTAGCCAAAGTCACATACCCCTCAACGCACTCCTGATTTTCTCATTTGTTTCCCACAAAATTTAAATTTTTTGAAATCTTTATTCATTTTGAGAGGGGGGGGGTAGGGGCAGAGAGAGGGAGACACAGAATCTGAAGCAGGATCCAGACTCCAAGCCGTCGGCATACAGCCCAACACAAGGCTCGAACTCACGGAGCGGAAGTTGGACGCTTACCCACTGAGCCACCCAGGTGTACCTATTTAACGAGCATGCATAGTGTAAGCCAACTCTTCATGTGCTCCCACTGTGCACTGGACGCACACAGATAAGCAAGGTGCATTGAAGTGCGGTATGAAAGTCACATAACCAGTTAAATATATTACAATGTGTAAAATGAAAATAAAATGAATTTAAGGCAAAAACCTATGGGAATAGTCAATGAGAGAGGAATTCCTTCTTTCTCGGCAAGGTTGCGGGAGGGGGGGGGGGTGGGGAAGGAAGGCCACCCGGCACTTGCTAGGCTAAGCTTGAAGGATGAATGGAATTTCACTGGTAAAGAAAGGAGGGATGAAACAGAAAGGAAATTCATTATTTCTAGCCTCGACTCCTGCTGCTTCTCATATCTGTTTTACATAGTTTTCATATCATGCAGTATGGGTGGGCTCATTCTATTGCCGTCATCATTAACATCTCCCTCAACAATATTGTCAGTTTCTTACTATGTACCTTGCACACATCCTCCTATATGTATTTTCTAGTTTGATCCTCAAAACCACCCTTGGATTATGTTCTATCATCACCCCTATTTTACAGATGGGGAAAGAGAGGCACAGAAGGGTAGGTAACTTGCCCAAGGTCACACAGCCCGTAAGACACATGATGGGATTCAGACCTATGTATATGGACGCGTGATGTCTCTCAAAATGACTTGTTCTTCCTGAATCACTGGCCCCGTTAACGAGACACACATCTATTGGCAGAGCCAAGGGCCATGGTTGTGACACCAGTCCCTGAACGAACTCTTCGGGTGAAGTTAATTCCATGAACAGCTG
Source organism: Prionailurus viverrinus (assembly GCF_022837055.1). Classification (NCBI taxonomy): domain Eukaryota; kingdom Metazoa; phylum Chordata; class Mammalia; order Carnivora; family Felidae; genus Prionailurus; species Prionailurus viverrinus. The sequence goes on from NC_062563.1 coordinate 9,492,451, forward strand.
CCCCTCGTTGACCAGGTTGAAGCGCTCTTCAGAAAGGCGGCTTGTGCTGTATCATTTTTGTTCCTGAACAAGGTGATTTGTTGTAATGCTGCCAATTGCCTAGCAATCAACCGCCAGCTCTGGAAATAAACCCTGCTATTGTTTGGAGAGCAGTAAAAGGGGAGCCCTTGATGGCTGAGAGTTGACAGGAAAACGTGGATCCACCACCATCTAAATCCAACCTATGTGAAGTTAATCGTCCTTGTGGTGCCTGGATGTTGACCCATCTGGGCTGCGAATTTGGTCCCTGTCCAATGCACTCCTCGGATTATGGATCTGTGTCTCCAGGACTGTGAATATGGTCCTTTTCCCCAGCACTAAATTTCTCCTAAAATTTATTTTCCAAAACATTATTTTTAATGTTAAACAACCCCAAAATGCATTTTTCATGTTTATTGCCAGTGCATAAAATTACAATGCTGTGAACATTTTTAGCAGCATACCAATATCATGATCCATAATTTAAAAGGTGACTTTAGTACGGCAATAAATTTCACGAGACACGGAACCCTCTGCCGAAAGTATACAAATTAGGGGCCAGCCATTCAGCCAGCATTTAGGGGGATGTGGTTAATTGCTATGTTTCCGCCATTAGAGAAAACTGTGGGAGCGACCATTGCTTGCTCCATGGTAGACCTACAAGAATAATGAGGCACGGGCTCTGCAAACCCTCCTTTAGGAAGATGGCGGTGACATTCAGTACATGCAGCAAGAGTGCGGAAATCAGGGTAAGAGACATATGCCTTCACAGATTTCCCCCATTAAAAAAAAAATCAGCAAACGTACACAGACACACACCCAGACTCTGTTGCATTTACCAGAAGGTGAATGCTGTGTGTCGGAAATGGGGCTATTAGCTCTCGCTGGCTGAGTTTCACAGTTTGAAATTAATTTTTTTTCTGTATTTTCGCCCTCCTGAGGTCCTGACCAATTGCCACTTTGTCGGTGAGCTTTTTTAATTTTCAAGGAAGGTAGGTGGTGTGTGAAACAAATCAATTGCTCCTTCAGAAACCACATCTGTATGGCTTCCTCACTTGAGCTTCTGCCAAGCTGGAGGCAACTCAGATTTTTTTTTTTTCTCCGAGAGGTACGAGGCCCAATTAGGAAGCCAAGTGAATATGGAAACTGTTTCATCAGGCAAAGAAAGTGCACAAAGATCGCTTTCTTAGCAGAGGGTAGGCCACTGATGGAGGCTGGGGTAAGATTCTGGAGGATGAGCCGCGTGCCTTGCAAATGGACACCGAGGTCCCTCGTTCCCTCTGCGTGATCACACGAAGGGGCTCGGTGATGGCAGAAAGGTAATTATCAAGTGCAAGGCTCTAATGAAGCCAAGGAAATTAGCACAACCTTACAAGTTGCAGGGCCCAAGCCATGTGATATGCCCACGCAGCCGCGCACACACATGCCTGCCCCAGATTATGTGTTTAAGAAGACTCCCCACATTGGCATCATTACTCTATTTAGGCTAATGACGCCTGAGATAATCAGAGCTATCACTGCTCTGAAAATGATAAGTACCATATAGAAAGGCCCCCCGGGGAAATTTGGCCTGTTAAGGCTTTTCAGGTCTGATGGATTTTTTTAATCTATCTGCCAGACTGCTTTGAAAGCTAAATAGATGCCCATCAACAGGCTGTCAATGGTCAACAACTTCACATATTTTGCTTGTGTTGACATTTTTGTTTCAATGTAATGGGTTGTTTGCCAGATGGCTGCTGTCCTCATTAGGGTCTCTTAGCACATCAAGTGAGTATTCTTTGGGCTGATTTATGTACAAAATTGGGTGGCCCTTTGTTTCTATTCTTTTTTAAAAGATCTGAATTAATTCATGGGTGTTTTAAGGGATATCTGTCCATGGCTATCAGGAATGTGTATGAATAAGCATACATGATGGGCATTGGCAATATCTTCTCGTCTACTTAGCTGAGAGTAGAAACTGTGCTGCATCATTTCTCATAAAAATATAAATTCAGGAAAGTTGAACAGTAGTTAGGACATTATGTAGCTGATGGCAATTGAAAGTTCAAACTCCTTAGAAATACTGCCTCAAGTACTTCTCAGCATCATGGCTTCTGAGGGCTGTAACATTTCTCTTTAGAGTGTGACATTTGGCACTCAAACGAAAGATATTTTGCAAAGATTTAACCACTTCCTGTGGATAAGAGGCAACCAAAAATGCTTTTTCCCCATGGGACCCTCCAAAATGGGCCGCTCCCTCCTCTGCTCTCCTTCACAGCAAAATTTCTCAGTAGCGTTCTATGAGGGTTCCCTCCTTCCTTACCTCCTATGCAGGCTGTTAGGCTCTTGTAAGCCCTCTCCCTACCTACCCTTCTGTGTTCTCAACTCAACTTTCCACAGAGGCTCCCATTCCTATCACCCGATTAAAGCTGGTTTTCTTTGCTAATTCCCACCATGTTTCAGATCTATTACTCAAATCTCATGTTACTTAACACAATGCTACACAACTTACTTAACACAATGCTACATTGCCTATGTTGATGCTCATCCCATCCACCCTCCTAAATCTCTCTTCCTATGGTTCGTGTGGCAGCCTCTGGGCATCTCCATTGTCTCCTGTCTTACTTTTTCAGTCTTTTTCTTTTTCTTTTTTTTTTTTTTTTTTTTGCCAGTGTTCCATTATCTGCCGACTTCACTATGCTGACTTGTTCCATGGTGTGGTTCTCAACTTGTCTACTCTTCCTTAGCTGTACTGTTTCCTTAGGCAGCTTCATCTTGTGTTATGGTTTTAAATATCATCTGTGGTCTATGACTTCCAAATTGTATCCCAAGTTTTTTTTTTTTTTTTCACTGAGTTCCATTCATATGTCCAGCTACCTATTTGATTTTTCTATCTGGATGATATGCATCTCAATCTTTTTTTTTTTTCAACGTTTATTTATTTTTGGGACAGAGAGAGACAGAGCATGAACGGGGGAGGGGCAGAGAGAGAGGGAGACACAGAATCGGAAACAGGCTCCAGGCTCCGAGCCATCAGCCCAGAGCCTGACGCGGGGCTCGAACTCACGGACCGCGAGATCGTGACCTGGCTGAAGTCGGACGCTCAACCGATTGCGCCACCCAGGCGCCCCTATGCATCTCCATCTTAACATGTCTTCATAAAGACTTTCTAAGTGTTCAGCAAAAATGTTTCTCCTACAGGCTCCCATGTCTTGCTAAATGGCAGCATCATCTAACCAGTTTCCCAAGCTGAAGGACTGTGGGCCATCCCTGAATCGTCTCTTGGCCTCATTCCCCACAAGCCACCCATCTGCAAATCTTCTGCCGACAAAATATCCCTCATCTGTTTACTCCTCTCCATGTGTACTACCACCAGCCAAAATTTCACCGTGGACTTTTGCCACTGGCCTCCTAACTTATTTCTGTCCTTTTACTCTTGTCCCTCCACAACTCACTCTTCGTAGCATCAAAAGTTATGTTCAAAAAAAAAAAATTCAAAATGTGAGAAAGGAAGCCATCAAAACCCTAAAGGAGAACGCAGACAGCAAGCTCTTGGTCCTCGGCCAGAGCAACTTCTTATTAGACACATCTTCAGAGGCAAGGGAAACAAAAGCAAAAATGAACTGTTGGGACCTTATCAAGACAAAAAGCTTCTGCACAGTGAAGGAAACAATCAACAAAACTAAAAGGCAGCCTATGGAATGGGAGAAGATATTTGTAAATGACATCTCTGATAAAGGGTTAGTATCCAAAATCTATAAAGAACTTACCAAACTCAACACCCAAAAAAACAAAAAATCCAGTGAAGAAATGGGCAGAAGACATGAATAGACACTTCTCCAAAGAAGACACCCAGATGGCCCACAGACACATGGAAAGATGCTCAATATCACTCATCACAGGGAAAGACAAATCAAAACCACCATGAGATACCACCTCACACCTGTCAGAATAACTAAAATTAACTCAGGAAACAATAGGTAGTGGTAAGGATGTGGAGAAAGGGGAACCCTCTTACACTGTTGGTGGGAATGCAAAATGGTGCAGCCACTCTGGAGAACAATATAGAAGTTCCTCAAGGGGCGCCTGGGTGGCGCAGTCGGTTAAGCGTCCGACTTCAGCCAGGTCACGATCTCGCGGTCCGTGAGTTCGAGCCCCGCGTCGGGCTCTGGGCTGATGGCTCAGAGCCTGGAGCCTGTTTCCGATTCTGTGTCTCCCTCTCTCTCTGCCCCTCGCCCGTTCATGCTCTGTCTCTCTCTGTCCCAAAAATAAATAAACGTTGAAAAAAAAAAATTTAGAAGTTCCTCAAAAAGTTAACAATAGAACTACCATATGACCAAGCAATTGCGCTATCAGGTATTTTCCCAAAGGATACAAAAATGCTGGCTTGAAGGGGCACATGCACCCTGATGTTTATAGCAGTGTTATCAACAATAGTCAAATTATGGAAAGAGCCCAAAGGTCCGTTGACTGATGGATGGATACAGAAGATGTGGTGCATATGTAGACAATGGAATAGTGGCCATCATGAAGAATTAAATTTTGCCATTTGCAACAAAGTAGATGGAACTAGAGCGTATTGTGCTAAGCAAAACAAGTCAGCCAAAGAAAGACAAATACCATATGATTTCACTTATATGTGGAACTTAAGAAATAAACCAGATGAACATAGGGGAAGGGAAAAAAAGAGGGAAGCAAACCATTAGAGACTCTTAACAATAGAGAACAAACCGACGGTTGATGGAGGGACGTGGGTGAGGGATGGGCTAGGTGAGTGATGGATACTAAGGAGAGCGCTTGTGGTGAGCACTGGGTATTGTGGGTAAGTGATGCATCACTGGGTTCTACTCCTGAAACCAATATTACACTATATGTTAACTAACTAGAATTGAAATACAAATTTAGAAAAAGAAACAATAGAAGGGAAGATTCTGACTGGTGAATGCTTAGAAAAAGGCAACATAACTGCTTCCAGGGAGGACAGTGAGGAATGACAGGAAAAAAAAAAATAGCAGACCATGTTAATTTCCCATCAAGCCCTATCGGTGGCTTCACAACACACATAGGACAAAACCTCAATTCCTTACCATGTCACCTTGCAGGACTGGGCCATGCTTACCCCTCCATTTCCACTTCCTATTATTTCCCTTCCCCCACAATGTTCTAGAGATGTCCTAGAGATGTTCTAGAGCCTGCCCAGATTGTTGCTCGTAAGGGCTCCTGCATTTGCTTCCTTTTTTTTTTTTTCTTAGCCTGGAATGTTCTGTAAGCAGTCTTTATATATCCTGCTCCTTCTTGTACCTCAAGCTTTATCTCAGAGATTCCTGACTACCCTATCCAGAGTACCCCATCCCTAGTCACTATCATGTTACCCTGTTTTGATTTCTTCCATCACTTACCACTATCTGCAATTGTCCTGTTCACGTATTGTCTTTCTGGTTTACAGTCTTGTCTCTTGGAGCTAAAATGGAAGTTCCATGGACACTGTCTTGCTCACTTCTGTATCTCTGACATGTGGACCGGCAACTAGAAGGCTTCAGTGCTTAACAAATACTTATTTGCTAAACAAATGGGTATACATGTGCAATTTACTACAGAATTACATATATTCTTCGCCAGTTAAAAGAGTTTCGGGTCTTCCTCAACCAAATTAAAAGCTCTTTGAAGGTAAGGACTCAGATAATTCCTTACTAGGATCATTAAAGTACTAATAAATCCTCGTTAATAAAATGATATAGAAATAATACCACCTTTTAAGATATTCTTCCCAAAAGACAGTTATATTTCCTAGCTCTCTTCAGTTATACTCAACAAGAGGCACACTGAAAATAAAAATAAAACTGTGTTTATGGGAGAGCTGATATATATTCAAATACATTGAAAATTTAACAGGGGGATTTGTAGCAAAAGAGAAGAAAACAAAGGAATCCGGGGAAACCAAACAAATCATCCACCAAACGTAGAAAATGCAATTCTGAAGATCATTGTAAACCAACCCATGAAGTCAGGATTGTTAATTACTTTATTTACTCATTCGGAAAATATACAGAGATGTCAAACTACATGATGGGCTTTATCTGGAGAATAGTGACCTATTGATGCTATTTATGACCTTGGAGGATGACTGACTAATGAAGGAGACAGACAAGTGTGCAGGTAATTATGATCTGGGATGAACAGTAGTAGGATGGATAATCACAGGGATTGGAGGGGCCCAGAAGGCCTCATCCAGACTTGAGGGTCTAAGAGAGCGCCCCAGAAGAAGTGGTTCACCCCATAGTGTTAATGCTGTGCTCACCACATTAGTGCACTGAAGAATCACCTAGTCAGCTTATTAAGATGCAGATTTGTAACCCCTCCCCAAGATCTTGATGCAAGTGGTCTGTACATCACACTTTAAGGATCTATTCTTAATGAGCAGGATGAAGTTCTTTGACATTAAACACTTTTGGTTTTGAGTCTCATCTCTGCTTGCATACTCTGGATGTATGGTAAAATTTCATTCCCTCTTTTACCTCAGCTCCCTGACCTATATAGAAACACTCAGCCAACATTAGCAAGTATCACCATCATCAACGTTATCATTAACCTAACAAAGAAAAGGGGAATGTTACAAGCAGAAGAAACAAAACGGAGAAAAGCCAAAGGCGTGTGATAAAATTTACTGTAACTATGGCTGTAATGACCTACATGAGAGACCAAGAATCCCAGCCATTACATACAGTGTGATGTAGTCTAAGCCAATGGCCGAAATCTGGACCACTGCCTCTTTTTGTAAATAAAGTTTTATTGGCACACAGCCTTGCCCATTCATTTATGTATTGCCTATAACGGCTTTGGCACAATGGCAGTTGTCATACAACAGAGATGAGAAGTTGTGACAGAGACCATATGGCTTGCAAAGCCTGAAATATTTACTCTCTGGTCCTTTATAGAAAAAATACGTTGAAGCCTGCTCTAGAGGCAGTATGACATGATGCTTACGGGCATGGGCTCTGGAGCCAGACTTCTCGAGTTTGAATCCCAGCTTTGACACTTACTAACTGTGGGACCCTGGGTAAGTGACTTAACCTCTTTGTGTCACAATTTCGTTTTCTAAACACTAGGAATAATAAAGATACCTTCCTTGTGGTGGTGTTGTGAGGTTTCTAATTAGTTAACACAGCCAAAGTCCTTAGATGAGAGCCTGGCAGAAAATAAGCACTCTATAAATATCGGACAGTATTATTAGTAGTAAAGAATAGGTCTTTATTGACTGACTTAAAACTGGCTAGAATAGGGTATCTCTAGATATTCTGAGCCAAGAAGATGAAGGTAGGACAGACTGACTAATAGACAAAGTGAAGAACTTAGTAACCTAAACAGCTCTGATTGTGCCCTTCTGAGTATTATTTCATATATATATATATATATATATATATATATATATATATATGCATGGAAAGTCAACTAGACCCTTCACAAAGGTCTGGCAACAGATAAGCAGTCTACCCCAAACATGATCCGATTCCATGTATGTGAAGATACCCTTTTATTTTTTTTTTTTTTCACACATAGAATTTTATTTCGTTGGCCTGGCTACCTCCCTGTCTGTTGCCTCAGCTGTGGTGGCATTCTCTTAATAAATCCTGTGCAAACTCATTTTTCTTCTCTTGATTCCTTTTTTCAGTCCTTTCGCATCTTACAAATCTGTGTCCTACCTTAACATGGCTCTTTTGGAAGGTGGCGTAAACAGATCTGCTGCATAAGAGATGAACACAAGCACAGTGCTGAAGTCAGACAGAAAGACCTGAGTTTGAATTCCTTCTCTGCCCCTTACCTGCAGGCTAACTTTTCTCAGCCCCTGTTTAACCACCTGCAAAATGGGGAGTCCAATGATCCCTGCTTCATAGCGCAACATGGGAAGTCAGTCAGATAACGTACGCGCTACACTTGTCCACATGTAAAGAGTTCTCAATAGGTGAGAACTCCAGTGTTGTTTCGCTTTGTTTTGTTTAGTAAAATGCAATACTTTGAAAAATTGTGGTGGGTGCTTTTGAGTAACACTGCAATGAGATGTCTCATTCTGAGTATTCGGCAAGTGAATAGATTCTGCCCTCTTAGGAACACCATATTTTTTCTTCAAGAACATTTAGGTACTTTCTGACTGTTATTAAATTAAAATGTTTATCCCTCAGGAGAGAAAACAATCAACTCCCACACCAATTCTATTTATGAAACGAAATGCTTTGTTTTTTTTTTTCTACTCAAATCGTACAGTCTCTTTGAAACAGCAAGGTGTTTAGAATAATCTTCACACACACAATGTGTGTGTGTGCGCGCGTGTTTGTGTGTGTGTGTGTGCGTGTGTGTGTGTGTGTGTGTGTGTGTGTGTGTGTTTATGTGTTTGTTTCAGGGCTAAGTTGATATTTGGGGCTTGTCTTGAGCGCCATTTTTTATCTGTTCTAGGATAGAAGCCAAGACCATGGTGGCGGGGGTGGGGGGTTCTTGGCAGCAGGAGAGCTTCTGAGCCCTTATGGTGTGGGTGCTACAGAGCTATATGGAAGGTGGAAAGCTCAACAAGAGGCGAATAAGACTCAAATTTTCAGACATTTGTTATCTTTCTTGTGGAAAATCAGACATAACCAGACACCAATATTCTAAAGTTCAGCTGAACGCACACATCCTTATGAGGTTATGTTCACATCTGTGTGCAAGCCCATTCCTATTCCATAGGTTAAGCTGTCCGTCAGTATAAGGTCAATCCTGGGGAGAACCAAGTATCTTTCTTTACTTCTGTTGATGGAACCCACACTTTATAGTCCAGGTGAATGGAAATACCATTTATTTGAAATCATGAACCATGAACTCGATCCTATTTCTCCTTCAAGACTGACATCAGAGGTGACTTTCTCTGGAAGTGTTCTCACGCCCAATCTCGCGTATAACCTTCATCAGGGTTAGGTCACTTTGCAATTCAATTGCATGTTGTGATGGACCTATTGCATTCAAGCTGTTACTGTGTTGCTATTGTCTTTGGCAGAAGAGACTCTGTGCATCCCCACTGCCCAGCCAGTGCTCAGGAAAAGCTTGGTGGGTGACTGTGGTATGAGCATCAGAGGAAGAAGGAAAGAGAAAGTCAAGCAGAGTTTGAGGCATGATTCCTACTAGCATTTTCTGGATAGGGTGACTAGCTCATCTCAGTTTGCCAGGGAATTCCCGTTTTAGCAGTGAAAACCCTAGGCAAACTGGGATTATTAGTCACTCTACTTCTCGATGAGGAATCTTGCATAAGCTGTCAGATCACTCCAGATAACACTTTCTCCTCTTTTATCATCAGAACCGTCATCTTCAGAGCTGTCATTTAGTGCTGCCCAAACAAATGGAGTAGCTGTCTACTGACTGTGTCTGTCCAGTCTTCCATTTTTCCCTTCTGGTAACAGCACCCAGATCTCCTTTAGGGGGCCATTCCTTCTCCAAACTTAGTCTGAATGGTTGCCTCCACCCTTGACTCCAAGCTTGGACACATAACCCAATGGCCAATTGGAGCCATCTATCCCCTTGGCTGCCACGATTAATTAGTTTGTAGATGATCGTGTGACCCAAGTTAGGTCAAGGAGACACAATTCTCAGACTTTTGCTAGAAATTCAGAGGGCGATGTGTTCTCGCTTCATCGGGGCTTTCAGCTGATAGGCTAGAGGTCTGATGTCATAGGGGACAGCCATGTCAGGGAATGGTCTCCTTGAGTGTGAAACCAACCCAGAGAGAAGCAAATCTGAGAGATGGAGAGACACACATCCTGCCAATATCTTTGAGCCATTGGACCAAGCCCTGGCAGATTAGCCCTGGAGATCTTAGTAATAAACATAGACTCTCGTGTTTCGGTTCACCTGATGTGAAACCAAACTTGGGACCAAGGAGTCCCAACACAGCAGATTCACATCAGTACAAGATATTAAAAATCAGATTTTATATATTTCGCTTCCTAGTTTCTGAATCTGCTTTAAATTTTTAATATTAAAAAAATCTTTTCGGGGCACCTAGGTGGCTCAGTCGGTTGAGCGTCCGACTTCGGCTCAGGTCACGATCTCGCGGTCCGTGAGTTCGAGCCCCGCGTCGGGCTCTGGGCTGATGGCTCGGAGCCTGGAGCCTGCTTCCGATTCTGTGTCTCCCTCTCTCTGCCCCTCCCCCGTTCATGCTCTGTCTCTCTCTGTCTCAAAAATAAATAAATGTTAAAAAAAAATAAAAAAAAATCTTTTCTACCCATGATAATACAGTTTTGCATTTTATACTTAGGAGCCAAATGTAGTATGTTCAGCAGCAGATGGTAAATAGTATCTGCCCCCATCCCCTTCCCACTGAACTCTTACTGCAACTAGACACAACGTCACAGGCTTTCTATGTATCACTTCGTGTAGAAGTCAAACAACAGCCCCAGCAGGAGGTATTCTTATTGTCCCCATTTAACAGATGAAAACCAGAAGCTCACTAAGGTGAAGTAACTGAATCACCACTACATAGCCAGCAGTCCCAGAACTATAAAGGGAGAGGAAGCATAAAATAATAAAAATGTGTTCTTTTATTTATATATTAAACAAATGTTAGTAAGTGTCTGCTCTGTGTCAGAAACAGTTATAATGTGCTGAAAATACTGAGGTGAACAAGATAGTCGCGGGGATTTGCATTCTAATGGGGGGACATAATGCACAAGAAGCCACGGGAATATAATTTCTGGCCGTTATAAGAGCCAGGAGGAAAATGAAGGGGATTGTGAGTGTCTGTAGAGGGGCGACCACTTCCAGCAGTTTGTCAGGATAGCCTCTCTTAGAAGGTGATGTGTGTATGGAGACCTGAGTGCTGTGGGAGGACTGGAGCGGGGAGGACTGGGGCGGGGAGGACTGAAGCAAGGACGGAGGGGAGGGGTTGTGGAGTGCTCCTGGCAGGGGGGGCATGCTACCTACCCACAGGGCAGTCTCATGGGGCAAAAGAAAGCCTTTACAGGAAAGCCCTTGGTAAATTACAAATGTTATACAGTTGCTCACTTTTTTTTTAACGTTTATTTATGTTCAAAAGAGAGAGAAAGAGAGTGCACGGGGTGGGGAGGGGCAGAGAGAGATGGAGAGAGAGAATCGCAAGCAGGCTCAGCACTGCCAGTGCAGAGTCCCATGCGAGGCTCGATCACAAACCTTGAGATCATGATGTGAGCCAAAATCAAGAGTCAGATGCCTAATGGACTGAACCACCCAGGTTCCCCATACCATTGCTCATTTTTGATCTTCATTTTGAGTCAAACATCAGTGACCCCCCTGCCCCCATTCCTAAAACTCTACATAGGGCTGAGGCTCCGGAAATAAGGCTTGGCTTCTTTTGAGGTCTTCAAACACCATTTCCTTTTGTTGCATTTGACTTCTGTAAGCCAGTTTCCTCATGGGTAAAGAATGCACATAAAGCACTTTGCATGGTGCCTGCATACAACAAGCACTCCATAAATAATTCTTTGCCATTGTATTTAATTTGGGGAATGCATGAAAAGGATTCCTGTGGGGAAATGTTCTTTTCTCTTTAACATTTGTCTGTCTCGATAGGTATATCCGTTAAGATTCTTGTTAAGATTCTTTGGCTGATAACAACAGAAATCCACTTGGCTATGTTAAGCCAGAGAGAGAGAAAGAGAGCAAATTTAATGGAAGAGCTTAGATAATGGGCCACAAAGTCAAAAGCCAAGCTGGAGAACCAGGTCTCAGAAAGTATAGGAAAGGGGACTGCTCCATACACCTGCAGAGAAGAGACTGATGCCCTGAAAGGCAGTGCCAGTTAAACCAATATTGGACTCATTTTTTTCCAGATTCAAATCACAAGGGAATGAAACCATTTGGTTTAGCTTGGGTCACATGCCTACCTGCTGGCCGAGGCATGCTAGAGAAGTTTGGTTGGCTCTCCCTCTAGCTCTGTAATCAAAGGCAAAGGAATGGCATCCGAAATACAGAACAGCAGTAGTTATGATTCTGGGCAGGCAGAAAGCATTAATGGCCACTACAATGGGCAGATGCAAACATCGATGGCCAAGGAAGGAAACCGTTTTAAATTGTAAATAATGTACAAGGGCAGAAAATGAAAAAATATATACTCTAAATTGGTTTTTAGTATCCTTTGCAGAGGAAGTCCTGTATTATCATGAGGGGCATGAGATCTGGTTTCCAACCATTGGGGTTTGAACCCCAACTCCTCTGCTTGCCAGCTCTGTGAATTTGGGTGAGTGACCTCTCCATATCAGTTCCCAAGGCCTCATCTAATCATCGTACTTGCTTTATAACATTGTTGTTAGAATTAATCGAGCTCTTTGGGGCACCTCGGTGCCTCAGTAGATTAAGTGTCCAACTTCGGCTCAGATCATGATCTCGTGGTTCACGGGTTCAGGCCCCACGTCGGGCTGTGTGCGGACAGCTCAAAGCCTGGAGCCTACTTCATGGATTCTGTCTCCCTCTCTCTCCGCCCCTCCCCTAATCATACTCTGTCTCTGTCTCTCTGTCTCTCTCTCTCTCTCAAAAATAAATAAAACGTTAAAAAAAAAAAAGAATTAAATGAGCTCATGTATGCAAAGTTCTGAGGAGATGCCCAACATGTGATAAGAAATCAATAAATTTTAGCTATTCTTACAATAGTTGATATTATTGAGTTCTATATTTAATGTAATAGGTAGAATTTTGGCATTGTCAGATTAAAATGTGGTTCTGAAGATTATTGACGTGCAGATTTGTGTATATTCTGAGGCACAAACTGGCACCTTCACTGTGGTATGGTTTCCTTGCTCTCTAATCCCAGAAAGCGGTTAAACCTTTGTTTCTTTATGAAAAAGACCATAAGAAGAGTGAAATCTCTAGAAGAACTATAAAAGGTAATTTGGAGTCAGGTTGTCTTCAGGAAGTGGCTCTTGATGGAAGTGCATCAAAGAGAAATCCAGGAGCATGGAAAAAATTCCATTGTCAAGAATCATTGTTAAAACTTGATTTCGTATAGTTTGATCTGCTTAAAAAAGGTGATCATATAGCACAGTTAGGAACAGGAAGTCTACCTTCAGCAAAAACAGAAAATGGAAAATGGAGAAGTCAAGGAAGGAAAAACCTTCCCCTGCACTCCCCTCCAGTTTGTGGTTTGTTTGGTTTTGGTTTTTGGTGGGGTTTTGTTTTTGTTTTTGGGTTTTTTTTTTGCGTTTTCACATCTTTAGTGCCCATACTTACGTACATTACAGCTTTTCCAGAATTTCTTCCTAGTAGCTTTTCCAAACCCAGATGAGTCTTGTGCTAATCTGGCTTTGTATCCAGAAGCAGGACGATGGATTCAGGTGAGGTTTTCAGGATTCTAGTTTTGGAAATACACATTCTTCCACTTGGATTCCTTCGTGGCGTCAAATGTGAATTCAACATGGGACTTCTGCGGTCGGTCAGGAAATGAACAAGCTCTGTGAAGTTGGAAGGTACTTAGGGAATAAAGAACAGGACTCCATCCTATGGCAGTCCCTTCTCTCCCTCATCTCTCTTTGTCTGCATTTCCTTTTAACATGCCAGTGGTCAAAGTGAATAATGATGTTTTTGTTGTTGTTTAAGAGAAGCCCTTGAAAGCCATTCTGAGACTGAGGTCCAGAAATCTAATCTTTGTTTGATTCTGTGTTTAGTGGGGATTCAAATCCCAACTTAATTTAATCTTTTGACTTATCCTGCAGGTACTGCCTGATTATATTCCATTGCCACCAGTAATAGGATTGCAGGGACAGAATCTTGCTATTAGCACTTTGAGAAACAAAAGCAGAACAGAAACCTTCGCTGGTATTAGTCAATGAAACCTGCCGTAAATGAATCACTACCTCCCCCAGCATTTTCCCCACTGCCTCATTTTAATAAGCTATTGCAAGGATTCATATAGAAAGTTGCAGATCCCATCGATCTTCAGAAAACCTTGAATTTCAACTAAAATGCAGAACCTGAAATCCTCTGCCAATAGATATGTTAAAACAGGAACCCCCCACAACAGACAGGTTGTAGTAATGATTTGTTAGTAATTTTGATGATCTCCTCATATGTCCGTTCTTCTTAGGGTTTTATGATAGTTGGTGATTTTTAATCAACAGAGAAATAACATAGAGCCTAGTGAAGTGGAAAAGGTTTCCATCTCTGTAATTAGGCTTTGTGGGTTATAGTCTTCTTGCCAGTTGGTGACCATAGATGAGTTAATAACCCCTCTCTGGTTTAGTTTTCTCATCCATGAAATGGGGACAGTGATATTATCTATCTCAGGGGATTTTTGAAGGATTAAATGAAATAATGCATGGAAAGCCCTTGGAAAATTTGTTAGCTCATAGAAAACAGACAAGAAATAGTACCTATTATAACGATTAAGAAAAGAAAAAGAAAATTCAGAGACGTGGAAGAAAGAAACATAACACTCCCTGTCAAAGAGCCATGATCGGCCATGTTGTGTGCTCTTCCTTTAAGATTCTCCAACTTCATTTTCTATGAGGAAGGTGGAGCGTGTTCTATGGGGGGGGGGGGGTAAAAGCAGAGTGTAAAAGCCAGTTGACAAGGAAACATGTAAAAAGGTTCTTAAACTCAATAGTGATCTTTAAAATTTTTTTCAATGTTTACTTATTCTTGAGAGAGGCAGACAGAGCGTGAATGGGGTTGGGGCAGAGAGAGAGAGAGAGAGACACACAGAATCTGAAGCAGGCTCCAGGCTCCGAGCTGTCAGCACAGAGCCCAACGCGGGGCTCGAACTCACAAACCACAAGACCACAACCTGAGCCAAAGTGGGACACTTAACCTACTGAGCCACCCAGGCACCCCAACAGTGATCTTTAAAACCAAGGAGTATCAGATTTTTACCCGGCAGATGAACAGAGATGAAAACTATGTCAATACGCGTTGCTGTGGAGGGGTGCTGAGATGATATATTTATAACCATAGGGGCCTTCCTTGCATGGAGCAGTGGCCTATTTCAACTGATTTTAGCAAGACGGTAATTTGTCATAATGTTATTGGGTCACTCACAGCATTTCTGGGAAAGCTGGGAATGAAGTCCAGGACTAGTGGCCAGCCACATGGCCTCAGGCGACATACACAAGTAGCCCCCAGCACTAGGTGCTGCCATGTGGCCTGTCAATACTCCATGGCATTGAGTGCTGTCTCAGCTCCCTGCCAGTGTCCCTCTAAGAACCTGCTCTGAGGCTCAGAACCCGACAGCTACTGGGAGGATGTCCCTGCAGCATTTTGCTTCTTTGCCTCACCAGCTCCCATTCTAATATTGGGCAGGTCTGGACATCTCAGTGCAAGAGCTGACACAACACCTTGGCTTCAAAGCAACATGGAGACATACACACGACCATTTCAGCAGCTATAGGGGAAGGCAGCCTCCACCGCAAAACCGAGGGGATTCTTTCGACATAAAAAAGAGTCTATAGTATAAAGGGGAAAATATATTTGCACCATTGAAGGACAGCGTTTTATATTACCCATGAGAGTATAGCGTGGTTTATTCTTTATCTGAAAGCAATTTTGCAGTATGCTTCAAGAGGCTTAAAATCGTTCAGATCCTTTGACTTTCTAATAATCCCACTTCTGGTCATTTATCCAAAAGAAGTTATCAGAGAAGCAAATACTTATGTACAAGGACGTTCCCTTGAGAGCTTCATATCTTGATCCACACAAGTTGACAATCCCTAAATTTTTTAACAATTAGAGGATGATCCAACAATGTTAGGTCTATCATTTTAAATATTATTTAAACTAAGGGGAAAAGTAGGAACCGGGAAAACTCACATTTCCAATGCAATTTTGTGCTGGATGCTGTTTTAAGAGCTCCCCATTGTCCAACCCAATGGCACAGTGTCACCAAACTGGCACGTGTTAAGTGCTATTTTCTGAGGCACAGAAGTTAAGTGCTATTTTCAAAGGGAATTGAAGTAAATCGCCTCAGGGGAAGAGGAGAGAGGAAAGGAAGAGGGCTTGTAGAAGTAGAGTTGTTCAAGGTGGTGGGTACACTTCTCTTTGTTTGAGAATCTCCCCAACGTGCACCTTTGTTTCAGCAATAGGAAGCAGATTGTCAGGGTCTACTGCAGTGAAGCAGTGACAATTCTTTTTTTTATTTTTAAGCTTATTTATTTATTTGTTTATTGAGAGAGACAGAGAGACAGGGACAGAGAGAGAGAACAAGTGGGGAAAGGGAGAGAGAATCCCAGGCAGGCTCCGCACTGTCAGCACAGAATCTGCTGCAGGACCCGAACTCAAACCATGGGATCATGACCTGAGACAAAATCAGACACTCAACTGACTGAACCACCCAGGTGCCCTCTAAACACTAACATTTCTGATCTCCTTTTTGGAGCTGGACTCTTTCCTTCCCATATGCCAACCAGATAACGTTTCTTTTAATCCCCAGCCTCACTCCTCATGCATCACTCTCTATAAAGATGAACTGTTGTTTGCCTTAAAAAAAAAAATCTATTTTATTTTAAAATGGTTTTATATTTACAGAACAATTGCAACAACAGTATAGAGGTCCTGTCTACCCCACACCCAGTTGAACACCTGACATTAGAACAGTGCATTTTTCACAATGAATAAACCACTAGCAATACACTATTATTAACTAACGTCAATACTATTATTCAGTTTTCCTTAGCTTTTACCTAATGTCCTTTTTCTGTTCCAGGAGCTAACCCAAGATGTCACATGACACTTAGCCATCATGTCTCCTTGGGCTCCTCCTGGCTGGGATAATCAGTCACTTACCATATTTTTGACAACCAGACAGTTTTGAGGAACACCGGTCAAGTATTTTGTAGAATGTTCCCCAGTGAGGATGTGTCTGATGTTTTTCTCATGATTAGACTAGCGTCGGAGATTTTTGGGAGGAAGACCAAAAAGTGCCATTTTCATCACATAATAGTACATCACACAACTTATCAACACAACTTATCACCATTAATATTAACCTAGATCACCCGGCTCAGGTAGTGTTGGTGAGGTGTTTCCAATACAAAGGGACCCTCCATTTTCCACACTGTGCTCTTTGGAAGGAAGTCACTATGCAGCCCTACATCTGAGAAGAGGGGAGTTATGGCCCCTCTCCTTGAAAGCATAGGATCTACATAAATTACCTGGAGTTCTCTCACATGGGATATTTGTCTATTCTTTCCCATTCATTTGTTTATTCAATCATTTATATCAGCAAGACTCATGAATATTCGTATTACACTTTGGGCCAAAACTACTTTTTTTTTTTTTTTTTTTGCTCATATTGTTTGCTCTTAAATATCAGTAACAACACTGGATAAAACCATTGTCCAACCCAAACCCTGAGATACCTGAAGGCAGTTAAGAGTCAATATCCAACAAATATTTATTGAGCACCTACCGTGCACCAAAATCACATGGCTTTCTGCAGCAGATAATAATGCAGTTGACCATCAACCTTTTTATTATTATTATTATTATCCTTTGTCCAAGATCAGGTCTTTAATCTCAGCATGGAGCCAATCTGTCCAACGACCGGCTTCCGTGGCCCTTCCTTTAAAGGCTTCCTTGGGGAAATGTCTCTAACACACATTCATTCACTGGTGTGTGAGTGGGATCAAAAGCTTTCCCTAGTCTGCCATCCAGTACTCTAGGTCAGCAGCCTCTCTCATTCTTCACCATGCAGATTTCTTATCTTTCACCGGCTCCTTAACTGTCTCCCCATTCAGCATTGACATTGTTCTTCTGAATAACGCGTTAATTGGAGAGAAGATTCTACCGCGTGGACTCGTTCATCTTTCTTCTCTTTCATTTCCAAACTTACACATACCGACTTCCACCACCACTCTCTTTCATTATGCCTCCCATAATCCCAAGCCAGTTTCCTCACCTCTGTTCTTGTTCCTCGCCTATTTCCCTGGAGACTAACTCCATTAAATATCCAATTCCTGCTCTTTTAATCTTCTGTCATTGTCAACCTGCAAACACATCCACCTTCATCATTGTTATCAATGCTAACATTTTTTCCGTTCTTAACCATGCGCCAGATATTGTGATGAGCACTTTATAAGTGTTCCATTTAATCCTAACGTCAACCCCATAATGTAAGCAATATTAGCCTTGTTTTACAAAACAGGAAATAGGCTCTGTGAGATAAAGGGATTTGACCAATATCTTGTCACTGGAAAGTGGCAAAGCCAAGAAGGACCTTACAGCAAGGTTCTGCAGAAATGCTCTGATCTTCCCATTGACTCAAAGGATTGTTTTCTCTGCCTCTCACTGCCTTTGCTCTGAGCAAAATATAAAATACACTTCGCACAATTTTCCCCTCCACCATACCACAAACATACTAATTCGTGCCTCTCCTTCCAAGAGTCGATGTTCAAGTAAATTTGAAAACAACCATATTAAATCCTCGATCCTCTCCAGAGGGGACGGCAGAGGAGGCAGCAAGAACAACAAATAAACCTTGCAAACAAAAAGGTGGATTATCCAAAGTCACCAGGCGGTAAGTTTTAAGCCAGGCTAGGTGGGAGAAAACGGTATGCTTAACACATGCATAATGACAAATATCTCAACAAATGACATCCTCAGGGGTAAGAGTGTGAAAGGTCAGAGGAGGGAAGATATGTATCTTGGGTCCCCAGGATGAATGCAAAGTTAAGAAAACAGGGCTTTGATGTTAGCCTCAAATGCTTTTGATTTCTTTTCTAACCTTTCTTTTTTTTTTCTTTCTTTCTTTTTTTTTTTTTTTAATGGACGAAAGAAGCCTTCTAACCAGCGAGGTAAATAGCTCATGGGTTATTTATTTTATCTCTATTCCTAGTTAAATTGAGTTCAAAATAATTAGATAACCCTGGAAAAGCCGCGACTGGTACTGCTAATTCCACCTAATGATTTTCCCGTGTAGTTGCCCAGCGAAAGGGGTTATCTGTGAAAACAAGCTTTAAACTATTAATAGAGCAAAATTACAGCTTCAGCAGCTAACCCCAGGTAACATGGTTGTGGTAGGGTATTAAGACTCCGGGTTGGGGGCCAAGTTGCTCACTTCTCCCAAATGACCTTTCCTTTCTTACGCGGAGTTGACGGTTCCATACCAGACCTCACGGTTAACTTGCTCTCGACACCTTACGCTATTTGTGGCCTTAATTGAGGGACCTAAGCAAACAAATTAATCACCCTGGCCCATAAAAATGACAGAATTCATATGGTAGCATTCTTCATTCTCTCCAATTTGTTTTCCTGAAATCCCCGCAGCGATTTATTTGCTGAATATGCGAGTTTTTCCCCCCTTATGAAAATTACAAATTGTTGTCAAGGTTAACGAGTTAATATTCTCATTCAATATTTATTTTATGGGGAGACGGCAGAAGCACAACTATTCCTGTACTTCTCTCCACTGCAAAGTCTGGTTTCTTAATCAAAATGACAAGGACACTGTCCTTTGTATGATACTTGGAATCATCGAGACTAAAAAATGAGCTTTATTAATCAACAGACCCTGATTAATTATTATAAAGTGTGGTGCCTACATTTCTGTACATTTTAATAATTCCTGCAGAAGGCTAACAATGTCCCTGGAGGCTTGGAGGCTTTGGAGTTTGAATGTTTCTAAGCAATGTCACAATAAATAGTCGAGAGGAACCGTGTTCTTTCTCTAAGCCACTTTGCTTCAAACCGACAAACCAGGGAAAACCTTCTTTTTCCTATTTCCCATCTATAATTCATCATTTGCATACAAAGTAAGGAGCCAAGAGCCAGCAGCTTCATCAGCTTTCAAAATACCAGGGGACAGAGAGGGTGATTTATCGCAGGCCACGTGATCTAGTTCACATAATCAGAATATTTCTGCAGAAAACATCCCGACATGCTTTCTTGATAAGAGTGACCACACAGAAGATCAACGGGAGAAAGGCCAGGGGTCTGAGAACCTCCTGTGAGCTGTGATTCCCGGACCTCCTTTCCCAGACACGCCCAGTCGGAGTCCCTGTCAATAATGGGACATAGCCCACCCCAAAGGCTGCAGGCATACATGCGGTTTTAAGGCTTCTGAACCACTCTTTTAAAGTATCATGCCAAAAAAAAAAAAGAAAATTAAAATTAAAATAAATTTGAAATAAACATAAAAATAAAATAAAATAAAAAAGCATGAGAAAATCACCTAAAGCCATGGAGATCTTCTCTGTCTTGACTGTGGGGTTACCTCAGGGCATATGTTAGACAAAAGCATGGGCTCGTGCCCTTAAGATCTGTGCATTTCACTGTATATCAATTTGACCTCAGTTTACATGTTGGAAAAAAAAGAGCTTACAGGAAGTAAGAAGAGAATTAAAACAGCTATGTATCTATGTCTCTAACATCATTATCATCATCATCATGAGATATATGTATATGTAAATATATGTACGTGTGTATATAAAGGTATATATATTTGTATGCATATACCCACAGTCTATGACCCTCCACATTCTCCTGTTTCTTGTTCTCAAAATGGTTCTCAAAATACACAGCGTATAATAAACATGCTGAAGCTCCAGCCATTGCATCAACATTCCAAAGGGGGGAAAGGCCAGGAAGCAGGAGAAAAGCAAAGAAGAGTTAGACGTTCCATTTTCATCTTCTACATACAGACCTGTGCTTTCGGCTCATTGGCCACCAGGTGTTACACGGCCCCTGCTGGGATCCAGTATGGTTGGGAGATGCTGCCTCTTCGCTGGACTCACAACCTGAATGATTTTGGATACTTGTATCAAAGGAAGTAAGGGAAGATTAGATGTTAGGAAAGCGATGCGATGCGATGCGATGAGCCGAGGAGCCGTCTCCACACCAAGGTTCATAGTAGAAACTAAGTTGACTCCAAGAGCATCAGAGATACTATGTTTCTTCTTGCAAATTTGAATATATGGCCTGAGATCTGCACCAGCTTCATCGTTTTGTTTTTTTTTTTATTTTTTTCATGTTTATTTATTTATTCTGAGAGTGAGACAGAGCACGAGCAGGGGAGGGGCAGAGAGAGAGGGAGACACAGAATCCGAAGCAGGCTCCAGGCTCTGAGCTGTCAGCCCAGAGCCCGATGACGCAGGGGGCTTGAACCCACGAACCGTGAGATCATGACCTGAGCTGAAACTAAGAGCCAGATGCTTAACCGACTGAGCCACCCAGGCCCCTAGCTTCATCTTTAATAACGTAACTCCTTGAGTGGGAGAGACAAGGATGTGGCCACAGACAGAGCTCATGGATTTGGGAAAAGCACACAGACTTTCTTTTCCATGGTGGAGCCCCAGTAACTATTACAATGTGCCGTTTTCAGTTTTAACAGTTACGAATTACTTTCAAAGTTACCTCTCAGTAAAACTCTTTTTAGACTTCACCAAAGTCCAAATGCCCCCTCTGGAAATCCTACAGGTGACTCCATCACCCAAACCAGATGTTACCATGGTAAAAAATTGATCCTGAACACCTGGTCTGCACATTCCAAAGAAACACAAGGGGGGGGGGGGGGAATGTGATTCTACCTCATGATGTTTCTGGAAGGCAGTCCCTCTTCTTTTTTTAAGTCAGGCGTTTCTATCACATGTATGATAGAATCCTTATAAAACATCTATCGGAGACCTTCACGGGACTCAAGCAGTGTGAGTTCAGGACACTTGCAGGTGCCCAGGTCAGAGTTTCATGGCTTTTCCTGCACACTTTTGCGATAGAAGCTCAGTGGGTACATCTCAGGGCTCTGGAATCCTGGGCCTCATCACTGTGCTTCCATTTTACCCCGTAAAGTACAAGTTCAAATCACAGATAAGAAGTAAATGAGATTATGATGTTAGCTTTCTCCAGAGATAACAGCAGTCCAGGTCATAAAACTACCATATGGCAGATTTGGCAGTCTTTCCGGAGTGCCATGGATTAATTATCACATAGACAGACTCCAGTCCCCATTTGCAAGCAGCTTGGTCCCCCTGTGGCAGAGATTGGCAACCCGGTGAAGGCGAGAGCTTGTATTATGTTTGGCAGGGACACGATGTGACCTTACTGTGGCCAGTTCTGTCATCTCTTAACATTTCGCTCATGATTAAGTTTATCATTTCAAATAAACACAAAATGTCAGGTCTCTGGGTCTACTTAACATGGAGAGCCCAAATAGACCTCTCTTTGATTTAAAAGGGTCCAGGCCAAGGAACGATCTGATTAGCTCTCCCATCTGACTTTTATTAGAGCTATCAGATAATACAGTGAGGGCAAAATCCTTGCTCCAACTGGCTAGTTGCCACAAACCAGACCCCCACAGGGTATCTGCCATATTTCCCTTGACATCTCTAGGTTACTGACTCAAAGCGGTGGTCACTGGATTGATCCTCCTGGAGTTTTGCCTTTCATCCTGGCACCTACTCACCCTGAGTCAATTCTGCCCACGTTTATCCTGGTTCTCCATCCGTGGAGGATGCCTGATTGGCCTGGACCTTTCTTCTGTTCTGACTCTCGCTGATGAGGACAGATCAGAGTGCTTGTCAACCTCTGCCCATCTGGGGCTCCGGTAAATATTCCATTCTCTCAACAGACACCTTGCCACCATTTGCCACTGGACACAGGGTGTTGAATGATTTACTTCTCAAGTGCTGCTTCACTCAACTGAAACCACCAAGCAGAAGGCTTGAGGGGAAATGCTCTGAGTCCGTTTAGCTCTAAAGACGTTGCTGTAGATGAGAGGCAACCAGTTGACGTCTGTACTGAAGGTGCTGGAGACTTCCAACACTTCTGCCTTTGGTCCAGTCTCTGGTTTGTTTTGTGGTTACATCATGAATAGCTGTGCTAGTCAATATCATATAACTACAGACTCCGTGCAGCTTTTCAGTCTAGAGCAGAAGTCAAAGCCTCTGACTGCGCTGAGCTCATTCATCCGTTCATTTATTCAGTAAGCATTAAACTGCTTGCTCGGGCTCCATCCTGTCATCGCGCCGCTCTTCCTCTTCGTCCTGCAGTCCAGTGGGCCTTCCCTTTGAGCTTTGGACAAGCTGAGGTCCTTCCTCCCCGGGGAGACTTCTGCCCTGTTTCTTCATTCAATGTTTCCCTTCTCCATTCTATTTGACCACAGCTTGCCTGCTTCCCTTTGATGCGTTTTCACATCTCAACTCAAGGGTCCCTTCCTCAGAAAGAAAAA
This sequence comes from Prionailurus viverrinus, assembly GCF_022837055.1. NCBI lineage: Eukaryota > Metazoa > Chordata > Mammalia > Carnivora > Felidae > Prionailurus > Prionailurus viverrinus. The sequence goes on from NC_062563.1 coordinate 9,515,585, forward strand.
GGGAAATCCCATGGTCCGCCCTCACAACAAGAAGTAGAAGCAGAGAATAAAAACAATGATCACAGTTGTAATTAATAAACTGTGCTGATGACTTATTAAATATTAACCCCCCTCGCCAGCTTCGTGAAAGTCATGACTCTGTTTTGATTGATGCTGATCCTCGATGGCTAGCCCAGTGTCTTGCCCGAAGTGATGCTCGACAAATATTTGCTTATTGATACACTGAGCACTTACATGTGTCTCCAGGAGGGCTGCTGCTGAAGTGTTGGGAGAAGTGTTCCTGGAGGAGCTCACAGGTAAGGCATGAAGGGAAAACAAAGGATGGCAATCGGTGTAGAAAATACTATAATACATTGCAGGTCCTGCGATGGGTAAAAGGTTGGTATTAAAATATGTAGATTTCCAATACCCTTTACCACATTGCTACAACCCTCACTAACACCTTTGAGGGGAAGGTAGATACAGATACAGATTTTTTTTTAAAGCCAATTTTCAATTCATTGAACTCGTCAAACAAATGATACTGTGAAAGCCTAAGTGCTCTTGATTTTCAAGAACCAGGCTTGGTTCAGAGGAAAAGAAGTGGTTTTATCAGAATTCCAAATATCAATGGAAGAGCTTAAAAGACTGTGGAAATGCTGTTTCATAAGGAAAGCAAACAAGAGAAGCAGATATATGATGATGTTGTAGTCTTATTATCACCTGGTAAAGAAATTTTCTTTAAAAAATTACACTGGGTGGGAGAAGAGTTTTGGAGAACAGTATCTAAGAAGCAGCCCCGGCCTTTCTCCCCTCATAAAGAACAACCTTTAGTGGGAGAAGTCGGGTGTCGGACAAAGTCTCAGATAGGTTTGGAAAATCCTGGGTCATGAGTACTTGTAAGTCACTTCCTCTGGCATAGCCCAGTCAGCCTGTAAGCCACTTAGAAAAGGTCCTCTCCCATTCAACACACTACTACAAAAACATGGGGCCAGCAAAACCAATATGGCGCCCATGCAGTCTATTAGCAAGGGCTGAGAGACGTGTCCAGATGCAGAGTTCCAAGGACAGTGTCATAGAGCACCGATTGTGCCAGTATGGTATGAGGAAACCAGCCAAGAGTTCCTGCGCTCCCAAGGAGCACAGGGTATACGCTAAGATGTAGAGAATGGACAAAGAATGCAGAAATGCTAGCTATGAGAAGGAGATTCCAGAACACGATCCCCAAACACCAGATGAAATAACCTATTAGTAGTGGAGACCAGCAGAGCCAGAGGATGGTATGAGCCCTGGACAGTTTCTTCTTCGATGCCAGGATGACTGTCTCGTCAACAGCAATGCTTCAAAAATTATAAAACCCAGGAAGGAGGAGGATAGGTAGAGCATCTTAGACATTACGGGAAATTATTTTGGTGGTGACAGAGGTGATGAGATTAAGAGTTTTCAGCCATTGGTGGAAATCAAGGCACTTGAGTTAAAATTTTATTTTAGTTGTAGGAAGATAAGTCTACGTTTCTGCAGCATAGATTATGTGACTGTCAACACGTTGAACCTGCTACAATGCAGGTTGCCGAGAGCTAATGAAAGGAATGACCAGGTCTGTCTGTCAGTGAATAGAGGGAAGGTATTTGAGTTGGGTCATGAAACCTAAGTAAGAATGTATCCACTGAAGGTGGTCGGAAGTGAATTCCAGGCAGAGGGAGTAGCGGGTACTCAGGGAAAGGGGCACAGAAGAACACGGCCCAGTCAGGGAGCAGAAAGAAGGTCAGAGTAGCTAGAAAACATCAGCGTTTCTAAAAGAATGAGTCTGGGAAGTTGGGGTGAAGCTAAGTTAAGGAAAATATGCTCAATCCTGCAGCCTCTGAAAATGGAAGTTTTTAAGAAGAGAACGGAGTTGTCAGAGTTTTCCACAATGGGAGGGAAATGGGAATCACTTCTCTAAAGGATAATTTGGCTTTTTCTCTGTCTTAAATGCACATGACTTTGACCAAGGGATTCTGTTCTAGGAATCTGAATTAGGAATGTTTGCTTGCCCATGTCCACAAAGCTGTGTGTGCCTAAAGATGATTACTGCAACAGTGTTTAAAATAGAAAAAAAAAGCAGGTAGCCCCAATGTTCACTGTAGGGGACTCTGATATAGTGAATGGTGAAATATTATACAAAAGTTAAAAGGCGTAAGATTCATCATTCCTGAAATTGAAAGATATCCAAGGTATGATCAAATTCCAGCTTCATCCCTTTAATAACGTATGTTCTTGAGCAATTACTTTAACCTCTATGTGCCTGTTTTCTCCTGTGCAGAACAGGGATAGGAATATGCATATCTCACAGAGTCATCATGAAGATTAAATGAGTTAATACGTATAAAGGGCTTAGAAAAATATCTACTGAATATTAGACACACTATGCATTATTGTTATTATGTATTAAGATAGAAAAATAGCATAGCACAATATGCATAGTGTCATCTCGTTCGGGTTAAAAAGACATAGGAGGGCACCTGGGTGGGGGCACCCGGGTGGCTCAGTTGGTTAAGCAACCGACTTCAGCTCAGGTCATGATTTCACAGGTAGTGAATTAGAACCCCATATGAGGCTCTCTGCTATCAGCACAGAGCCCGCTTCAGATCCTCCGCCCGCCCCCTACTCTCTCTGCCCACCCTACATGCACTGTGTCTCTCTCTCAAAATAAATAAACATTTAAAAAAACATATGAAACTTAAGTGACTGAAGTATTTCTAATACCTTTTTTTTTAAGTAGGTTTCACACCTAACACAGAGCCCAAGGTGGAGCCTGAATTCACAACCGTGAGATCAAGACCTGAGCTGAGACCAAGAGTCGGATGCTTAACTGACTAAGCCACCCAGATGCCCCTATAATACCTTTCTGAAAGAAGGCCAATGGAACTGTTGGCAGGTGATATATCTAGGAGTTGGAACAGATGCTCAAGACTGGCAGGGGAAGGGGGCCATTTTATCATTTTATTCCCTCCTGTACTGTTTTTAATTTAAAACACATAATATGGGAGCACCTAGGTGGCTCAGCTGGTTAAGCATCCAGCTTTGTCTCAGGTCATGATCTCACATCTGGTGGGTTCAAGCTCCGTGTTCAGTTCTGTGCTGACAGCTCGGAGCCTGGAGCCTGCTTTTGATTCAGTGTCTCCCTCTCTCTCTCTCTGTTCCTCCCCTGTTCTCTCCCCCTCTCTCAAAAACAAATACACATTAAAAAGATTTAAAAAATGTTTTAAACAAATCATATGCTTGCATTACTTGTAAAATTACCAAAAAAAAAAAAAAAAACAACCAAATTAGGGATGATGTTCAAAATATGTATTTACTAAATCACTTGAGGTAGATCTACATGAGATGATGTCAACAAATACAATATTTAATGGAAAACGGTGGCATACAATAAATGTCCCGGTCATTAGGATGCTGTAATAGGTTTGGAAATTCTCAAGCTCAAAAAAAAATGACCACGGCCCTGTGTTCATTCAAAGTGCCACCTTGGAGGTGGAAAGAAAAGGCTTCCAATTATTATTATCATTACTATCAAATATGAACTATAATTATTAAATATTATGTCAATATAATTATCATTATCATTATTATCTTAGCTTCATAATGTACTAGCATAGTGACCTTGGCAGGTTTTATAACTTCTCTGGCTTCTTTTTCCTTTGAGTATAATAATGGTCCTTGGCCCCAGGTAGCAGTGAGGATTAAATGAGATAACGCATGTAAAGCACTTTGCAAAGTGGTTAGCATAGAGCAAGGGCTCAAAATGCATAATAATAATAATAATAATAATAATAATAATAAGGATACTACTAATAATAAATCACCTCTTCTTATATATTTTTTAAATTTTTTTAATGTTTATTTCTTTTTGAGAAAGAGAGAGAGACAGAGCACAAACAGAGAGAGAGGGAGACACAGAATCCGAAGCAGGCTCCAGGCTCTGAGCTGTCAGCACAGAGCCTGATGCAGGGCTTGAACTCACAAACCATGAGATCATGACCTGAGCCAAAGTCGGATACTTAACTGACTGAACCACCCAGGCACCCCATCACCTTTTCTTATATTAACCATACTCAAGGTCATTTTTCCCCACTGAGGCCATTCTTCTGAACCCCATGCAAAGGAAGAACTGATTCAAAGTAGTTTCTAAGAAATTTGAGCTTCTTTCTTATGGACACCATTCTCTACATGGAGAGCTTAACCCTTCTGATAATGGAGATACCTGATTTAAAAAAGAATAGTTAATGAAAAATTGACCTACCACGTTCTAACAATTTTGAAGCTCAGAAACTCTGGCAGGTGAATATATTTGGATAAAATTCACTTCCAACTCCTGACAAAAACGAAAGCAAATAAAATGACAACAGTTGCTTTCTCTGCTCAAAAGAAAATGTCCCATGTCCCTGTCCTTTGATGAGATGATATCAAGAAGCCATCATTCAGTGCCAATTCATGAGAATCAGCAATGCACTGTAGTAAGATTAAGTCATGGCAGGGATGCAGGACAGGGGTGTAATTAACACTGATGAGTGCTTGGATTTTTTTAAAACCAACATCAGGAAAACCACACAAAACTACAATGTAATGTAAAACATTCTCCTGAGCTGGCAGGGGAGTGGACAGCATGACCCACAGGGTCTCTGTTCCAACTCGAATTGCTATTATTCTCTGGGATGTGATGTCTTAATCAGAAACAATAGCTTGTCTAATTGACTAAGGTTGGGGGGAGCCCTGCTACCCCTCGCAGATATCTCAACAGCGAGCGCAGTAAATGAGTAATGCAGTGAAATTAAGAAAGGACAATTCAGACAGTGAGATCAATTAGATTGTGAACAGTCATACAAGCAGAGGCCCAGAAGCTTCTTCACTTGAAGTGCTTAACACTAGAAAGGTGACACAGAGACATTTTCTGCAGAATTATCTTTTATTTGCAAGATTACATGGGCTATTTTTTTTCAAGAGTAATATTGAAGAATGGCTCGCATTTATAATGTGCCTCTCACTTAAGGAGTTAAAAAATATTCACATGTATTAAGTGTATATCTCTAGTCACCATCACAAAATAATTTATTATAATCCCAAATTCGCAGATGTGGAAATTAAGACACGAGTGATCTATTATCTCTAAAATACCATATATATTATCATACATAAAGTAAAATATAATATACGAAGTATCTTAAATGAGAAATAATAGTCCTGGTACAAAACCCTAATGTTCCCTAATATATATGAGGAATATTGCACATAAACCATATAGCGTGGCTATTTTTGTTCAAACCCTTGCTGGCATGTAGCTGGACAAAAGCAGGAGAATCTTCTCTCTGAAAGTCAGTTTGTTAGAGAGGATTTGCTTAGGCAGTTTGAATATGGCTTTTCCATAAGTTTGACTGCCAAGTTAGAATGCAGTTTGAAAGCAAAGGATATGGGACTGAGAGCCAAGAGGCCTGCCGCTTCCTGACTAGGCATGTGATTTTTTGGACAGGTCACTAAACATCTCTGGAGTGACATTTCCTTAAAGTTTCCACTGCCAAGGACTCCCTTCCTCTCTCCCCTTTCTCTTCCATCCCAAGAAATTCACACTTATCAATTGCACTGCACTTACTATGTATCAGACCAACCACCCCAACCCCTTATTTATTATTATTATTATTTTATTATTATTATTATTATTATTATTATTATTATTGCTATTTGCTCATCACCTGCCAATAAGAACCTGATTAGGAGGCAACCGTTATTATTATACTCAAGTGAACCAACAACTTGATCTGTTGCTTTATTCTGGGTAAGATGTACACTAATACTGTAGAATATTAAAATGGGTCCATGTCTCTCCATTCCTCCCTATAGGTCTTCTACAGGTTCAGGAACCCCAAGTCTGGAGCCACCAGACTAGGTTCCTCCAACTCCAATGAACAAAGAAGAGGTGAGAAAGGACAGGGCTGATCTGAGAGCCTTGGTCCTCTCAACAGCTCAGAGCTATTCTGTTTCACTACAATTGCCATTGGTGTGGGATACCTAGAACCAGATTGAGGACCTTCCAACCTTTAGATAGAAACTGGAAATCCCAGCTTCTATGCAAAACGTCATGTTTAAATGTGGGTTACCCTGCATTCATCAAGTCTCAGATGACATCGTTCAAAATGCATCGTAATTTCTGAGGAATTAAGAGGTAAAAAAAATGTTTTCTAGAAGTTTTTAATCGTTTTCTTTTAAAATTAATTTTATTTAGAATTTTGAAAGACATAATTTCTTTTTTTTTTTTAATTTTTTTTTTCAACGTTTATTTATTTTGGGGACAGAGAGAGACAGAGCATGAACGGGGGAGGGGCAGAGAGAGAGGGAGACACAGAATCGGAAACAGGCTCCAGGCTCCGAGCCATCAGCCCAGAGCCCGACGCGGGGCTCGAACTCACGGACCGCGAGATCGTGACCTGGCTGAAGTCGGACGCTTAACCGACTGCGCCACCCAGGCGCCCCGGAAAGACATAATTTCCATGTAAAAGGATCATGGGGCTGAGTATGCCCTTTGGGTCACCAGCTGTTGTTATTGTCGTTGTTGTTGTTTTACTTCTGCCTAGTCTCCATGTTCTCCAGTGTCCCTTCTTGCTCTGTTATTCGACTACTCAGTCAAAACACTGAGATGATCATAAACGTAAACCTCTTAAAATATAATCTTCCCCAGGAAAACCAGTATGTGAAACAGATCAATCGAGAACTCGGTGAGTCCTAGATAGACGTATCGAACACATCCCACTTTAAATAAGCTTATATAGAGCTAAATAAGAGTTGGTTACAGCTTGATTCATTGACAAAGCTGAATAATGCATAACATTATTATGCTTCATCTAAAATTGATAAAGGATTTATCTATTGTTATTGAGTTACATTTTATATTTTAAAGCCATGATTTGTATTTTCAGGGCTCAAATATTTTCATAGAGTATCAGAAAACTTTTAGCCCCCCAGCCCTCAGCTTGTGTTGCCCCATAGATGAAATGGCCATATGCAAAACACCGGTCTATTTCATCCTTCAAGTGAGGACCCATTACTTGCCAGGAGAGTGTGCGTGGTATGTCACTTTGTCCTCAACTAACACTTTGAGGTAGGTATTACACACGTAGCTTCAGCTTGCTAAGAAGGAAATTTGGACATGATAAAAAGACTGACTCAGAATCGTAGCTGATTATGCTGTCCCTTTCTGGTTCCTTCTATACCAGCCCCTCATTTGCAGTGTCTTGGGAGGCTAAGCAGTATACACTACTATCAAGGGTTCTTCTTCCCAAAGCTTCTGGTTGGATTTGGCCAATAGGGAACACCACCAATAAATTAGAGGGGAAAAAAGAGAGAGTGATCTCAGTGTATTTCCCTTTAGCTCCCTCCCTGTGTGGAGCAGAACCCTCTTGAGATAAGGTGGTCATCTCCACATGGCCCTTGGTCTCTTGAGTCTACACCCACCTCTCCTTCCTCTTGCCTCTGAGGCACAAGGGTCACAAAAGGGCCTCTCTGTGAGTATTCCTTGGGTCTCCCTCTATCCTGGCGGTTTCTCTATACCTGCCCACAGTTTTGTAAATAGTCCCTTTATTTAACTCTCTTCAAAAATCTGCTTATTTTTGTGGCTGTCAAGCCCAGACAGCTCCAGGAACCAACCAGAGTTTCAAGCCCAGGTCCTAATAACTCAGAATCAAAAATACTTTCCAGCAAACCACAGAGCTTCCCAAATTATCTCCTTAGGAAAGCTCTGAGCCTGTGGTATTACAAGTCTGTTTTAAACGGGGGAGGGGGGGGAGGAAACACTTAATAAGATAGACAATTATTTCCTGTCATGTAACATCTTCTTCACTAATGTCAAATACCATTTCTTTGAGAACCATCTAGTACCTGTGAACTGTTCGGAAGAAAAACGCTATGTAAATCCAAGGTATTAATAGCGTATCATTTTTGCCTAGTGATAAAAGCCCCAGCGTCACAAGGCTACTATAGGATAAAACCATTTCAACAGGAGAAAATCTTCAGGAAACAGATTCTACTACAAAGACATTCAGTTTGTTTAAAAAGTATAGGTTTGCTGAACTCATAAAGGTGTTAGAGGATTTGCTAATGCGAGGAGGAACACAAGATTACCTGTACGTGGAGAACAGAATGTTCTGTTTCCCCTGTCACAGTCAGCGGTATCATTAATCGCATAGGTAGTCACCTGGAGCTGCTTGGGTGCACCTCAATGTTTGGTTCCTACCGACATTATAAAACAACTTCTCTCAATGCCAATAATATCCCCCTCTTATTGTTTTCAGCCACACGGTTTCTATTTATATTCTAAGTAACTCACCAGGCAATTCTGGGTTCCGGTTTATTTTTCCGTAAAACGAATAATATGGTACAAAGCAAAAGAACAAATACTTTTCATAAACACTTACTTGGACTGGGCCACCGCTAAACTGTGTCTTTGCATTTTCTCAGTGGGCATATTTTATTCAACTGAATGTTTACAACATACTATACCAGTACACTTTATTATCCTCGGGTTACAGATGGGGAAACTGAGGCCCAGTGTGTTTACTTATCTTGCCCAAAGTCAGCTCAGAGACAACAGAACGCAGGCCTGAATCTCCTGCCAAAACACTCAGTTTTACGCGGGGTTACACGGTCAAATGCAAACTGAGACGGGATTGCTGCACAGACTTAATGGAGCCAGCAGGGGAGGATGATGAAACTGGAAAGCAGGTACCCCACCTAAAGGGACAGTCAACGTCCAGCTCCAGCTGACCGATCATTCCCGTAAAGAGTGCGGACACAGGACAGCCATGTCTTTGGCTTTTCAAGGGAAGTGAAAATCCTGAATGTTTCTATGTGAATCTCCTGATTTTTTTTTTTTATTTGTTTATTTTGAATGAGAGTGTGAGCATGAGCAGGGGAGGGGCAGAGAGAGAGGGAGAGAGAATCCCAAGCAGGCTCTGCGTTGTCAGCCCAGAGCCAGAGGCGGGGTTCAATCTCATGAACTGTGAGATCATGACCAGAGCCCAAATCAAGAGTCGGATGCTTGGCTGACTGAGCCCCCCAGGTGCCCCTGAATCTCCTGATTTTTAAATGCAGGTTATCAGCTCATAAAAATAGTTTAAGTGTTCAAGCTAAGCTCACGGACCACAGGTCTGTGTGCTGTGCCTTTCCCTCGACTTCTTGGTGTGCAAAGCCAGGAAGCTCAGCTCTACAGTACCTTGACCATCTTAGCTACTTTCAAGGCCGGGAGCATCACACAGGTCATGGAGTTGGTCATGAGGGTGACCAAGCCATCCTCATTTGCCTGGAACTTTCCTGCTTTCAAAGCCACAGGACCCTCGCCCCAGGAAACCCCAGCCCCAGACAACGTGGGGCCCTTGGCCACCCGGTTAAAGCAGAGAACTGACTTCTGGCATCTGCAAAACTCCAGAAGGTCAAATAACCTGACCTTTAGAATGTGTCCTTTCTGGGGAATCTCACTCTCCTTGGAGGTGCTAATTTGCTAAAGCTTTTGTGTTTCCACTTCAAAAATTAAGCTGCCTCTGAAGTCAGGGTGGAACATTCCCTAGGACAGCCCCCCAAAGCAAGCGTCCCAGAAACTCTCCGCAAATGAGGAGAGGAGGGCACTGGAAGGCAGGCGACGTCCCCGAGAAGGCTTCTGGTTGTTATTTGTCAGAGCATCCTAATTCGAATCCAAATGGGAGCGTGCCATTATCGGGGATTCACACAGCTCCAGGTAAACAGCTAATGAGCAGGCTGCCAGTTCCATTTTTATCAAGAGCCCTCCGAGACTCAACCGTGCCATTTCATAAAATATGCAGATGATAGTGCGCGGAGAAGAGCAAAGGCTTTGAAAATGATTCACACAACCTAAAAATGATGTTGAAAGGGAGGAATTAAATATTCACAAAGTGAGAGAAATTAAGGCATATTAACGGTTCGAATGTGGAAATGAAATGAATAACACGCACAGAGTTGATGAGAACGGCGTGATTACAGATCTGCCCAAAGTTTCTAATTCTGACACCGTGCGGTGTGGAGGTGCCCGTGTGGCTGGTAAGGGCAACACATGAGGTATGGGACAAGGCTCACGATGCGGACGGATCAGAAGCAAAGCGAGGAAGACACAGCAGTGATTAACATGAGGCTCCGTTCTGTGCTGAGGGTGAACTCCACGTTCACAAAATGAATACTAATTACGAGCACAAAACAGACTTTAAGTTGGCCAGACGCTTGATGTTGAATGTGGCTATTAAGTCCATAATGAGGAAGGCAAGGGAAGGCGTTAAGTCTGGAGGGGCTACATTCGGTGAGGTCACCCTACCCTCCACTTTGAAAAAGGGGACAGAAAGCCAAAACTGTGGCCCATCCAAACTAGAATTAGCAGTAATTATTATATAATATGTAATGATGAGATTTAAATGGCTAACACATTTTCTCTGCTGAGATCATTTAGACATGATTCATACAAATGATGAAATTAATAGATCTCCCCCTTTCAGACGGCCAGGCAGCCTCAACTAGATTTTTCAACAGAGACGGATCCTAGTGAAATCATATGAATAGAGAGATTTACGGAAATTGCAGGAGGGATTGGTTCGGTGCAGAAGAACACATTGGGATTTAGAGAAATTCACGCATTCCCGCTGGCGATGAGGGCATAGCTCTTGGTCTTTGCTTTTTCTTTTCTTTTTTTTTTTAATTTTTAAAAATCTACCTGTAGTTTTAAGAGGGGTTTTAGAGGTAAAGATAAGAAACCAACATCCTCCGAATAAAGAGACATAACACCGAAGGCTAAACAAATATTTACAGGGCGATAGAGCTGCCCTTCTTGAGTCAAAAATACAAAAGGACACAGTGTCTATACGTACAAATACATTTTAAATAGTGATAGGGAGACGACTCAAGAAATTTAAAATTTAACACCTATGGCAAACAATTTAAGAGATGACGGTATTTGCATAGGAGGTATTTTTTATTTCAGTGCACCTAAAATTTTCAAGAGAAAATTAAGGAAAAAGTAAATAAAAAGGAAACAAAAAGAAAGCTCAGAGCCATCTTTGATAAAGCATTTCTTTAGCATTTCTGCTTAAAACCCATCATTGTTATCAGATTTGGGGCTTTTTTTCCCTCCTGCAGAAGTATAAAGCAGTTACGGGGGACATGAGGACTGCCAGAGATCCGCTGTGTTTTCTGAGGGGACAGTTCCCTACTCCTATTCACTGCACAGCACATGAGCAAATTAACAGGCACTTGGGGAGGAAGCCCACAGTACGGGGCTCAGGCATGTAATAATTAACATAGCCTTGCTACCTCCCTGGCATCTTGGGATGAAAATATTAATCATTCACAGCTGTGATCGCCTCAAAATCTCCTATTTTATGGCTTTGACACATCCATGAATAATGCCATTTACTATAATGTGCAGCATATCAGAAAGAATATTTTTACAGTGTGGCTGCTTCTGCAGAATTCCTGGTAAACCCAAAATGAAACCTTGGTTCCCTTCAGCATCTACAGAAAACAGAATATGACACCGCACTACCGATATATTCTGCTTTACTGATCACCTACTGTGTGCCAGAAATTCGGTGTGTTCTTTGTCTAAGCCTTACAATGGCTCTATGAGGGCAGTGCCGTTATTGTGTCCATCCTGTTCATGATGAAATGGGGGCTTGGCAGGTTGAGGTCAAACAGCCAAAGACATGGAGGCAGGGTATGAACCTCCATCTGCTTTGCTCCAAAGCCCGTGCTCTTCCCACAGCATGGAGTTCAAAGGCAACTTTCCATATAACCATGACATTGGTTTCCATCATGTCCCGGGCCCCACTGGGTCTCTGAGGGGTTCGCCCTGGCAATTAATTCATTTAGGGAATCTGTTTGGAATTTTTTCTACTCTGCTTCATCACTTTGAGGACCTTCTTTTTCACTTTTCCTACCCTTGACTTGAGAACGCAGCTCAAGTGCACGCCCTGGCCAATGCATTCTCCACCCCACAGTTGAGACTGAGAATTTCCCAGTGAAAATCGAGCCGGGAGCTCCCTTGTCTAGAATCTTGGTACTTTTTTCCTTACACTGAGGACAGCGGTGGGCAATACAGTGCCTACGATGTCCCAGGTGATCTTAAACATCCTGTGCCCTGTGCCCCCAGCCTCATATCCTGCTTTCCTCCTTCAAGGTCTTTCACTAACATCCAGCAAAGAAAAAACCATGGGTCTCATTCCGTCTCCAGCCATCCTACATGCTGAGCTGCCTCTACCCAGAACCCCTCGGCTAATTCCTCCTTGTTCTGTCGATCTTCCTTCCCTTACATTTCACAGAGCTCTCAGAGTTCACACTTTTAACTCCCTAGTCTCCTTGGAGTTTTCTAGATGTTCTCATAACTCTGTGTTCTCCCTGACCATTGTCACGATTAGGATTGTCCTCTGTATGATTGTTTGTGCCATAATATCTGGTCCCCATGGGAGATTTTTAAATTCCATGATGGCAGAGACTATGTTCTCTGGCTTATGCACATAGTAGGTGCTCAATAAATACGTATGAGAGGGAGAGAGGGAGGGAGCAAGAGAGGGGGGAGGGAGGGAGGACTGGCTGACGCATCTTCGTTTTAACCAGAATCCTTCCTGCTTCCATTTTCTGTGTTGTCTAAGCCCGCACTGGAAGTCCTTCCTTGTTGATGTTCACAGCACTTAACAACAACCAGCAACTATTGCATCATGACCACTGTTGTTTTATCAGGAGTGGGGAGGCTGAGCTTGTGTCCTTGGAGAATCATCTGACTGCAGGAGCCTTGACTCCCCTGGGGCCCCCATCCCTTCTCCGCACACCTCTCTCAGAGGCTTGTAACTCTGTGTGCTGCAATTGCTTATGCGCATGGCTCCTCCCTCCCTCGCCAGACTGCAAGCTCCCCACACTCAAGGACTTACCTGGGGCGTATCTGAGTCCCTTCAGGGTCCAGCACAGGAGATACTAGGTACATGGCTGTTAAAAAAAAAAAAAAAACAATTCCGGGCATTAATGACGCAGGGAGTCCTTGAATGAACAACTAGAGGAATTAGTAAATTGGTGAGTTAATAAAATAACTCAACACGAAAAAACAGTTATTCACACAAGTATTTCCTAAAGTGGAGTTATTGCCTACCCCGCTGGTGGTACACAAGATAATGTTTAGGGATACGTAAACTGACGTTTCAATTGTAGCTGCTAAGGGACAAAGAAAGAGATGTGACCAAAAAAAAATTAACCTGCACATTAAATCCCTTATATCATTGATACTATTGCTTAGGACGATTTAAGTTAAATTAAAATATTAAGCAAATACAGTGGTATTATAGGTGTAGGATATGGCAAAAATCATGAAAATGGTACATAAATGTGTGAGGTTGGGAGCATATGGTTTGAAAATGAATGGGAAAAAAAAAACCCTAAGATTTCATGAGCTTTTACTATGCTCCAGGTAGTGCTTTATTGTTGTTGTTGTTGTTTAAGTGTTTACTTATTTTTGAAAGAGAGAGAGAGAGTGTGTGCACGTGTGAGTAGGGGGTAGGCAGAGAGAGAGGGAGACAGAGGGTCTAAAGCAGGCTCCGCACTGACAGCAGCGAGCCCGATGCAGGGCTTGAACCCACAAACTGCAAGATCATGACCTGAGCTGAAGTCAGATGCTTAACTGGCTGAGCCACCCAGGAGCCCCTGTTCCAGGTGGTGGTTTCAGCATTTGACCTGTATTAAACTCAGGGACTCTTTTTTTTTTTTTTTTAATTTTTTTTTTTTTTTCAACGTTTATTTATTTTTGGGACAGAGAGAGACAGAGCATGAACGGGGGAGGGGCAGAGAGAGAGGGAGACACAGAATCGGAAACAGGCTCCAGGCTCCGAGCCATCAGCCCAGAGCCCGACGCGGGGCTCGAACTCACGGACCGCGAGATCGTGACCTGGCTGAAGTCGGACGCTTAACCGACTGCGCCACCCAGGCGCCCCAACTCAGGGACTCTTCATAATAGCCCTCTGAGTAAAAACTGTCCCATTTTACAGGTGAGGATAAGGAAACTGAGCTGTAGAGAGGGGCAATCTTTGCCCAGGGTCGTATCACCGATAAGTGTTTGAACCAGGGTTCAAACCCAGGTGGAGCCTGAGGTCTTACATGCAGTGCTGCTCAGACTCTGGCAGAGAAGGCAGAAAGGAGCAAATGAGCAAACATGTGGGTCAGTGAGTGAAGCACGGGCTAAGGGGTCACAAGAAGGAATAACTAACCGCTGAGCCAAGTGCCTTTCCTGAGCATGACTCTGAACCGGGAAAGATGCCGCAAGGGACCCCGAGTCACCTTTGTTCTGTTTCTGGCCTTTCCGCAGCCACAGCAGTGCAATAGTCGCCCCAGACCTCCACGTGGAGGCCAAGTTCTCCAACTACATCTACTTGTGGCTCACGAAAGGGGAAAATGCCCCATTTGTCTCCACTGGCGTCTGAGGGCCCTCCCTCTGAGCTCTGACGTCCAACTAAACAGGCGGATGTGAGGCCGACCCATTTGCTCCTGGACGATCTGCTTGCACCCGCGTGGGAGGGGATGGGAACAGAGGGATCCTCATGGCAGCCGTCATGGCCCAGGGGATAGGACCCGAGGGCCACCCATGCCCACTCAGAAAAACACGTGTCTCTTCTCACTTAATGATTCTCTTAGAGAGTGCAGCATCCTTCCCCATGCACCAGGATCATGTTGCCCGTGACTTTTCAAGAATCAACCAACTCCCCTTCCCTTTCCAAATCTTCTTCTCATAGTTCTCCTGCACCTCGTATGTTCCCCCTATAGCTCTTTATGCAAATCCTAAGTCTGAATTCTATCTAGGCCCCTTCTTAGCTGTGCATCACCGGGTACCTGAGTGATGGCTCCCTTCCCCAGGTGTTAAGTGGAAACGCTATCAGCCCCCCCCTTATCGGGTCTCTGTGAGAGGTGGAATGATCGAACTTAAGTCACGGAAAACGCGGTAACTGGCACGTGTTAACACTCAACATACGGTGACTTGAATCCTATAGTGGGGTTGATGGCAATGCCTAGGGTCGCGAGAGCAACATTTACTTTTGCAGCTCTACGCTTCATTTCGTTGTCCGGGCTTTTTCCACCAGGTGAAAGAAACTTAATTGATTCAGGCTCTCACCTCCTCCCTCTCCTTGAGGTTGAAACTTAAATTCCAGAGACCGGGTTTCTGGTGCCCGGTCACTGTTACCTGTCTATATGGATATACAACAATGTGTCCCTATTCAGTCTCGAACAGGAGAGTTAAAATTGCCTCCCCTCAGCACAACGCAAGGCCCCGTCAGCAGTCCCCTGTCACTTCCAGGCCATATTCGGATGGATGTACCTTTCTGATTCTCTCCACTTTGCCCTACAGGAGGGGAGAGCTCTGTAGGCTGCATTAGAACTATCTGCACGTCGGGGCCCCTGGGTGGCTCAGTCGGTTGAGCAGTTCTTGGGTTCGAGCCCCGCATCCGGCTCTGTGCTGACAGCTCAGAGCCTGGAGCCCGCTTTGGAATCTGTGTCTCCCTTTCTCTCTGCCCCTCCCCTGCTCACGCTCTGTCTCCATCTCTCTCAAAAATAAACATTAAAAAAATAATAATAAGGAACTGTCTGCACATCATCCTGCATCAGTCCAGATTTGGAAGCACAAAATATTAACGCACTGAGGCGCTTAACAGTCGACGGAGGAGCGGAGGGTCACCTTCTAGGAATGAGTCCTGAAAAGGTACTGCGGGACTGGCCTGCGAACGTCAGGAGTATGGAGAATCAGGAAGCTGCCACCAGAACTACCGGCTTCAAATCCACTTCTTCAGGATTAAGAAGCTGCTTCACCACGGCCAGCTCGGCAGCCACCCCTGCCGCGTCTGCGGTGGCGACAGCGGAGATGCTCTGCCGTCCGCCTCTGACATCCGCGAAATCAGCATCTGGATAAGGGGACTGCTTTTAAGACGCGCCTGCAAACGGCAACCTTCCCTGACCGTGCCTTCCAGAAGAAACCGCAGAGGCAGGAGGAAGGTAGCACCCGCCTCTTTCCCACCCTCTGTTTATCAGAAAAATGCAAGGTGGAGCAAGGATGAGGAAAGGTGAACCTGCAGACAACCAGCAAAGAATTGTCCCCCCGCCTCTTCGAGGACAGGCCACTAAGACCCTGGGGATGGGACCCTGTGGTGAGCTAATGCCAGAAGAACCATACGGATGTCACAGCAAGTTCTTCACTGGCGTTGAGCCAGGAGGACAGGGGGCGACCTGGCACCTTCGGTCTTGTTTCCAGTTTTCGCAGACTCTGGGTCCGTGAATTTTGTTATGTAAGCCCTTTCCAGTGCCTTCGCCTCTCCATGTTCCCTTTACAGCCACTCACCTGGTGTCATTAGCGCCCATTTACAGGTGAGGAAACTGAGGCCAATGTGGGATGAAGTATTCAGCATCATGTGGTTTTGTTGATGTTAAAACTTCTTCCATTTGGATCGTCCTTTAAAAAAAGAATTCCAAATTACTGATACAAGATTAGAAGAGAAAGTAACTTTATTTGGAACGAGGAAATACAGGCTGCCGAATTGTAAATGTTAAAGAGCCAAAATCTGGAAAAATAACTCAATATTTTAGTAACTGCCTGACATCTCTAAAAGATGTTTTCCTACATTTTTTTGTGTGTCATGTTCTTTGTCTTGTCCTGACAGAGATTTTATAAAATATCTTTCTATAGAGGAAATAGAAAAATAACATCATCCTTCCCCAGCATGGTTGATCAAAACCTCTTCTATTATTGGTAGTTTATAAATGCTTATGGGAGTTTTGTATCTCAGAGGCAATGTCACATACATTTTTAGAATAGTTCTCAGCTTGGGGAAAGCCTCCGTCAAGTTTCTTTCCTACGTAAGCTGTAGGATGTCAGGGATATTCCAACTTTTTCATGGAATGACTAACCCTAAACACTCTTTGAATGAACAACCCTCAGTTACCAGTTCGTCACTGATGTCCTTATTTTATGGTGTATTCCGTATTTTACTGTCTCTCGTTTATGCTGGTATTCTGTGCCATATTAGTAAGGAATTTAAGCAGTGGCATTATGATAGTTTCTTTTAATTTCCCTTAAAAAACAAAAAAATAATGTATGGTGCAATTAGTTTTTTCTTTATTTTTTAAAACTTATTTTGGGAAAGAGAGAGCACTAGCTGGGGAGGGGCAGAGAGAGAAGGAGAGAAAGAATCCCAAACAGCCTCCGCACCGACACGGGCTTGAACCCACAAACGGAGATCATGACCTGAGCCAAAACCAAGAGCCAACAATGGAACTATGCCCAGGATGGTGCGTTTATAATTGTGTCTGCTGCAAGAGTGACTATTCTCCTGAGAGAACAGAACTTCCAAGTAGACCATTGACGAGTATCATATTCTCCACTTACTAGTATACATATCTGATGCTCAGAAGAATTTTCCACAGACTGGCGTCCAACTCATTACCTTCCTAACCATGTTTGTCTTCTACTGACCATTGGCGGTACAGACACCTTAGGCTATCTTCACATCCGAGGGCTGCCATTGGCTTTGTGCCTTCCCACCACAGCACTGGGTTCATTGACACAGTAGGTGTAGGGGCGTTTCTAGAAGCCACTCCAAACCAGGATACTAGCAGGATCTTGACTGATTGGAGGAGCACAAAAATATATCATACCAACCCCCAAGGAAATCTGTCCTCCAAGCACATTTCCTATTACTAGACCTTAAAATACCAATGGTCATTCTGATGCCACTCAACTCTAAGGTTAAGTATGGCTGAGGCGAAGTTGGAGAGGAAAAAGGCAGCATCTTAACCGATTCTGCCCCAAACATTTTACTTGCACAGATGTTATAGATCCATATCGCCATGACAACACATTAGAAGGACCCCTCCCAGGGCCTGAAATGTGAGAGTCTCTGAAGCTCAAGCTTGTTTGGCCTCAAGGTACAGCCAAAAACCCAGACCGGGAGCGTCTTTCCGCCATGCCTAAAGACCTCCCTGTTCCAAGAAGCGTCTGCCTAGTCTGGGGACATCTGCTTGCTCTATATTAGCCACAATTAATAATCAGAAGCAGAGATGTAGCCGCTTAACGTATATCAACCACTCTTCTGGGAGGGAGCTGTCATCCTCTGGTTCCCTTTTCCCGAGATAGGGAAATTGATAGGTCACTAGTGTCTGTGAATAGCACTCAAAAGGTATCATATTTATTCTAGCTTCAGCTTCAAATCAGTGGCTATCTGCATTATGAAGAACATCATTCTATAAAACACATTTGGTCTTCATTTCACAAATGCTCCTGAAGGGAACATATGGTAATCTGTTTAACTTTGTATTCCACAGAGATATTTAAGCCCCATCCACCAAACTCTCATGCTATTTTTATTATAAAATTCATGTCCTTTTTATACCCTAAATATCCCCCCTTTCTGCTTAGATGGTGAAAACCACCCGAGGCTACAAAACTACCCTGTTTACCATCAAATTCATGAGTCACGCCCTACGGTCATTAAATGGAACAAAAATATCATTGACAAGGGGGTTGACAAGCACATATGGGTGGAGCCCATATTCTTTTGGGTTTCAGGCATGAATGATGTTGAAGTTATTTGTTTTTTTTTTAATCAGAACCTATGCTAACAAAATCTCTCAATTTGCTCTTCTGAATTATTTGTTTCCTGCTGGAAGCTAACTCCTGTAAGTTTTTCTCCATTGTCCATTTTTGAGGCTATATTTCCAAGTCTGATTACTTTCCCAGATAGGAATATTGCTTCTCCTTGCTTCTATTTCCCCATCCACAGTGTGGTTTAAAGCACTAATTTCACTTCTTAAATATCCCTAAGCTCACTGCCCTTCCCCGCTCCCAATGAGAGTTCACTGTGGGATAGGACAATGGGAACTCGAGGTTTCCATTCTAATGAGTCATTGATGTTCAAGCTGTAAAACAGAGCTGGTACTTAACTGGGAGCTGCTTGTCAATGCAAGGAAGAGAGCAGTGTTCCTAAAATTTGGTCTGGGGGAGAAGTCATTTCTCAAAAAAAAAAAAAATCAATGCAATTCCTTCTCCCAAAGTAGGGGGGAAGTAGGGGAGGAGGGCAGTTCATATAACGCGAAACAGCGGCTTGCCTCTCTGTATGCCCATCACCATTTATGAAACATGGTCTATGACCAGGTGATTCTCAGTGGTCAAACATGTTTGGAAAACAGTTCATTTTAAACCCTCATCGGCTTTCATTGATACACATTAGCATATTGAAGGCTCCAGAAGTCCTTCACTAAAACAAGCAAAATTTAATTTTTTTGTTGTTAATTTCCCAGTTGCCCTTAATCATGTGACTCTCCGACAAAACTAGCCCTCCACAAATCACACTTTGGGTAATGTTGCCATAATTAATTTTTTTCTGATTTTTAATGGCATATTATGCCTTTAATGAATAGATTTTATTCAATAGAGGAGAATCTCAATAGGTTTCAGATCATTTGATTCAACTCATTTTTTTAAGACTGAGAAAAATGATAGAAGATATGCTTGCATAAAATAATGTGGAAATTTTACGTAAGCTTCAGAATGAAGAATCAGAATTCAGAGTTTGGGTTCTGAAGACCTTGAGTTGCCTTTCTGTAACATTCCCAAATCATAATTCGTGGGCAATTAGCCTAATACTCATCTACTCATTCATTGTTCACTCGTTCATTCTTTTATTTATTGAGCAACTACAACATGCTAGGCACTGTCGTAGACCCTGAGAGACCATAGATAACTTGCTCATAGGGAGTTTGTAGCCCATTAGGAAACTACATGATCGTAAAAAATAACACAACTACCCATACTTAGTTTTAATTGATGTAAGTTCTACCATAGAAGAGAAGAAACTAGTGCAGTGATAATATATAACAGAAGAACATGACCCAGTTTGGGGGGAAGAGGAAGATGTCAGGGAGGTCTTCCTGGAGGAAGTAACATTAAGCGATTGCCAGAGAGATGATTGGGGATCAGATCAGGATATTCCAGCCCCCAAAACTAGAATCTGCAGAAAGAAATTTCAATTTCAAAGACATGGAAGAAGGTCATGTGACTGGAACCCAGAGAGAACAAGAGAGAAAGAGGAGATGAAGCTAGAGAGGTAGCTTTTGGGGCCAGATCTTCTAAGGCCTGGAAAGCCAGTAAATACATATGAGAATGTCAATTCCAACATCAGTGTGAAGCATTATTGATCAAAGCTTTCAGTTTCAAGGTAAGACAAAAGGGGGTTCTTGGTTTGGAAAACAAAATGGATTCTATCCTAATCCCTGTAAGTACTATTTAAGCTTACATGCTTAAAAATTCCACCCAAATAAATGGTAAGAATTAAGCAGCCCAGGGGCACCTGGCTGGCTCAGTCAGTGGAGCGTGAAACTCTTGATCTTGGGGTTGTGAGTTCGAGTCCCAAGTTGGGTGTAGAGGTGAAAGAAAAGAAAAGAAAAGAAAAGAAAAGAAAAGAAAAGAAAAGAAAAGAAAAGAAAAGAAAAGAAACGAAAAGAAAAGAAACAAGAATTAAGCAGCCCCAAATAAAAGAGATCTGAGCTATGCAAGATGAGCCCGGTCAGTTCAAATCCAAAAATTCGCCATGAGAGGAGAGTGTTCTGCTGCCTAAGCAAAGGCTGGGTCCCATGGAAAAGCAACTACAAGTTCCATCACCCAGTCCGTGTGGACCACGGGGTAGCTGTGTCCCCAAATCTACCTTCTATCTCTCTTGGCTACATCTGAAATATATCGGCTCTAATCCCAGTGAGTGAATGGGGAGAAAAGGTGGGATTTCCATCTCTTTAGTACAATAATCGTCTCAGAACAAGTCATCCTCATAAATAATTCCATATTATTTACATCCAGTCACACTGTCTGGATATCTGGGACTCATTTAATGAAACGGTTAGCTTTAAATATTTCCGGAAGAAGCCTTTTAAAATTCAGAGCATATGTCTTCAAGACTAGAGGTCAGGGTTTGTGATCAAATATTATGCCCTCAGACTTGAAATACTGTGTATGACCTGTGACCGGAAGAAGGACAGCCTACCAGAAGTTACTAGCTGGTTCTGGGGAGGCAAATGCCTGCTTGAAATTATTTATGATGGATAACAATACTGATAAAATTGCCTTCATTCTCCAAGCCATTCCACTCGTCTCCTTCATCTCTGCAAAACATCATTTCCAAGATACAAGGCACCCACCCACGGGCAAAACCTTGCCTTTCCTACATGCCTCCTTGTCCATATCTGGGTGCAGACTCGAAGCCTTGTTGGACTTGTCCCACAAGGTCTACCTGCCCGCCTCTCCTTCCCAAGGCCAACCAACCCAGACCAGTTTCCGTCGCGTCTCCCCAGAGAGGTAATTTGGATGTCACAGAGAGAGACACCTTGTAAAGTGGGTCCATAGCTACTGTCCTAGGGTAATGATAGGACCATGGGGCTTCTCTACCAGAAAGATAAGGGCTCAGATTCAGGTTAAAATCTCAGAGAAGCGACTGTCCTTCTCCAAGCCTTGTTTTCTCCATCTACAAAATGAGCAGGAAGCCAGGTTGGGGCTGTACTAGCAAAGGCAGTTATGAGCCTGGGACGTGGAGGCAGATCTGCCTGAGTTCCATTTACGACTCTCCCATGTGATTTTGGGAAAAAAGTGTTGAACCCCTATATACCTCAGTTTCCTCATCTAGAAAATGGGGATAATAATAGTACGTTGGTTGTGAGGACACAGTGGCACCATACATGTAAAATCCTTAGGATGGTGTCCAAATGAGTGCCCAGTGGTTATTATGAACACCAAGACTACTTTAGGTCCCCCAAGGCTCATCCAGATGGCACCTCAGCAGGGGCATTCCGGTCCTGCAGGATCATCTCCTAATGCCATGGGCCTCTTGCAAAGTCATGGTCTAGCCCCTCTCTGCTACAGTTGTTAATAGGTGCATCAGCCCCGTTAGCTCTGAATCTCCTCCCCCATCTTGCAAACCCCTTGCTGTACCTTGAGGCAGCCTGTTTTCACCCCTTTCCAGGCTTGAGAGCTCTTTAAGTCAGAGACGAGGTCTTGTTTTGCGTACGTGTAATTGGCAATGACGATTTCTTGGCAACAAATATACGATGCTTTGTCATGCTGCCAGGTAAAGCCGCGTTCGCACCGGGTCCAATCCTCACGTGAAGGAGTCCCCACTGCCCTGCCAGGTGGGGAGCCGTCGCCTCTGCTGCAAACCAGCCCCACGCAGAAGGGTGTCAGCACTCCCTCCCCCACAGTGTGAAGCCCACGGTGCCCAATTTCCCCTGGGCATGTACAGACTCAGGGTCCTAACTTCCCCAAATCAATCTAAGAGCTGGGGGTGGGGGTGGGGGTGGGGTGGAATTCACATATTGAGATTTTGCTAGTTTTACTAGATTCTTTTCTCAGATGTACTGGAGTCATGAAACCAAACAAATCAATTTTTTTAGTAAAGTCAGTTTCTTGCTTTTTGTTTTATTCTTAAATTTTTTTTTTAAAAACTTAAAAAATTTTTAAATGTTTTTATATTTTATTTTTGAAAGAGACAGAGCATGGGCAAGGGAGGGGCAGAGAGACAGGGAGACACAGAACCTGAAACAGGCTCCATCTAGGCTCTGAGCTGTCAGCGCAGAGCCTGACGTGGGACTCGAACTCACAAACTACGAGATCATGACCAGAGCTGAAGTCCGATGCTTAACTGACTGAGCCACTCAGGTGCTCCTTAAATTGTTTTAATTTGTAATATTTTTTTTGGTGTGGGAAATACAGTGGAAACATCCTCTTACAATGTTAAGGAGCAAGAATTACACTTCCTGGGTGTCCATCCCAGATTTTATTAGTAACCTCACTCAGATTACTAATCTCCCAAGTTCTTTTCTCGTCTATAAATTGGGTGATAATATTAATTCTTCATAAAATTGTTAATACACACAAATGGTTAGAATACTGCCTGGCACAGGACATTCATCAATTAGTGCGACCTACTAGTACTTGTTACTTCAGTGACACAGTAACCAGGTCTAAAATTAGATCCCCAGCCCCCCACCCCCACCCCACCCGCCAACTTGTTTAAATCTCACCACTAAGTACGTTCTTGTAAGTTTCCTTTATTGGCTTTGCGCGCCCGCGGGCTCGAGTGTGTGTGTGTGTGTGTGTGTGTGTGTGTGTGTGTGTGTGTGTGACCTGCTAGGTGCCAGGCACTGTTCTACCAGGTTGGGAGAGAGATGTAAAGACAGATCAGATGCCTGTTTTTCTGCAAGGCAAGAAAAAACAGAAAACAAATATATAAACAAGATGATTTGATTTATAGTTACCATGAAGCTCAAAATGCAGGATGAAGTGACAGAAAACCAATAGACGGACAATTTTTGATCATGAAGGAGGATTCTTTGAAAAGGTGACTTTTACACTGAGATCTGAATAGAACAAAGAAATTCTCATGCAAAACAAAACAAAACAAAAAACACGGGAATAGAAGACAGATGGAAAAAATATGAGTCATCAAGTACTTATCAGAATAATGTCTATCCCACTAATGTAGACCAGAGAGTGGGACGGTGGCCTGTTTCGGTAAATAAGGGTTATTGGGACACAGACGCACCCACGTTTTTATGTGTCATCTACACCACACACATGCTCCAGCTGCACAGTCGAGTAGTTGTGACAGAACCCAGATGGCCCCCCAATCTAAAGGATTCACAATCAGGCACTTACAGCAAAGTGTACCGATCCCTGGTCTAGATCATAAGACCCATGAGGGTAAGCACCACATTCTGCCTGCCCTGCTGCTTTCTTCCCCCCTAGTTGTATGTCACCAGCAGATCCCAGAAAATAGCGGGACAGGCAATAAACGCAGGACATTTTTGTACCCGCATGAATTTTTTCAGAACTCTATTTTAAATGAAATCTCTTGAAATGATAGCTTCAGAGCACACGGTTTTCCTTCGGGAGAACATCGCTGGCTCCCACGTGTCCAGAGAAACAGTTTTATTTCCCCCGATGAATTTCCTGCAAGGTGCTCCCACCGAGACGGGTTCCAGGCTGACGCGGCAGCAGTTCCGTAGAATATCAGCCGAGCTGGCAAGGATGAGGTGCAAGGAAGTCGCCCTCTTCGCCAGCTTTGCAGGTAACGCACCCTGTGCACGATGTAAATTCAAACCAGCATCCCCCCTGGTCTCTTCCCACTGGATGACGGTAGCTCCCATCCTTCGGATTTGACAGTGACGTCTCCAGACAATGCCAAATGGCCCCAGAGGGTTACGGGGGGATGGAGTGAGTAAAATCAGCCTCAGCTGAGAAGTACTGGCATCCACTGAAAGTGTCCTCCTCTTTCTACGGGAACTTTTAGACTTTGATAGCAAATCTTCTCAAAAATGCACGCGCAGAGAGCCGTAATATTCGATGTTCGATGTTCAGCTTTTCAATTCAAGCCACCTGTGTACTTTCACATTCACCTAGGTGGGGCGTGGGTGCTAGTTAAAAATGACAATGTTGGGGCGTGCCCGGGGGGCTCAATCAGTTAAGCGTCTGAATCTTGATCTCAACTCAGGTCATGATCTCGCAGGTTCCTGAGTTCAAGCCCTGCATCAGGCTCTATCGGTGCGAAACCTGCTTGGGATTCTCCCTCTCCCTCTCTCTCTGTCCCTCCCCTGCTCACACACACACTCACACTCTCTCTCTCGGAATAAATACACTTAAAAAAATGCTTTTTAAACGACCATGTCGGTAATTCACAAAAACTTTATGGAGAATAATTTTCTCTACTAGGGGCATAAATGTTTTTTAATTGTTAAATTTAATCTGAGATGGAGAGTCGCATGTCCTCTTTGGAGATGAGGCGGTGTTGTGGCGGTTGTTTTAAAGACTCTCGTGGATAAATGCAATTGGAGTGCTGTGATTCCCTTCGCGGCTCCTAGATCAGGCATGATAAGAAATCCTTAAATTCTCTCTCTGCTTCTCATAAAACCTGAACTAAATCTACCTGCCGGCCTGCGGCTAGTGCTCCACAAGCTCCAACACCAAGGACAGCTGCACACAGGGATGACCCAGGAGGTGAGCCCAGAAGATGCGCATAGGGACGACCCAGGAGGTGAGAGAAGGGAAGAGAGGAACAGGGAAGTAGAGAGAGTGGTTATCTAGGTGGATTCTGCTTTTGTTTTGTTTTGTTTTTCCAACAAAAAAAGCAAACAGCATTAATATGACCTCCTGGGGAAGGAAAATTCAGACCGGGGCCATCTTGGTCTAATAGGACAATGAGCCTAAACATTCATGGTTGTTTAGGATGTTGTATATTCCCAAAATCAGTAGAATTTTTGATATGGTACACTTCATTATTATATATCAAATAATTTCTGCAATGATCTCCTAATGAAGAAGCAATCATAGCTTGTAACCCAGCAACCTATAAATATATATTGTATATATGTATACAGCATATACATATACAAAAATACATATACATAGGCATATATTTCACTCATATCTTGGTTTTAGCTGTGAATCATCAACTTTTTAAAAAAGAGAAGCTTCTCAGGGCACCTGGGTGGCTCAGTCGGTTAAGCATCCAACTCTTGAGTTCGGCTCAGGTCATGATCCCAGGGTCGTGGGATTGAGCCCTGCATCAGGCTTCCTGCTAAGTGTGGAACCTGCTTGGGATTCTCTCTCTCCCTCCCTTTGCCCCTCTCCCTCACTCTTGCTCTAACTAACTAACTAACTAAATAAATAAATGGAAACTTCTCATGAAAAAAGATTTAGATCGCTGGCTTCTCTTCAAAATATAAAAGATACCACACCCACCTCCTTGAATGCTGACAATCCACGGGAGGTCAACAGCATGGCGTGTGCTCAGCAGTTTGCCACACTCCCCACCACCCCCCAGTATGGATCCTTGCCTATTTCACACACTCAGGTTGGCTACCTGGAACCTGTGGGCAGTTTTGCTTTGCAGCTGCAAGTATAGATTCATTTTATCTTTTTCTTTGGCCTCTTCCTGCAGCCAGGCCAAGTTTCTTTTTACCTTCAAACACATTTTCTCCAAATGCATCGCTCTCAGAAACATCTGCCCAACTAATCTTACCCAAATTTCTTAGGCCAGCCATTTTCTCCACTCAAACGTATCATATGTCACTTACGGCAGCATTTCCCAAAATGTACACCGTGAAACAATCTGTATTGTGTAGAGAAAATAGAAGAATACTATGGTTGAATGAATTAAGCAAATGCAGTAGTATACAATGTTAAGAATCTCTGCAGCTGTACTTTTCAGAGCCTATAAAATGCAAATGTGCTCTATGAGTTTCCAAGGTGGGGCAGGTATGTGAGCAAGTCCTCGTTTGCCACGGGACTCTGGAAAGCTGTGCTCTATTGTCATATTTGCTTGTCTTTAAAAAACTGCATATTCATGGCATCCAATATTTTTTGCTAATTGTTTTCAACCACAGAGAAATTGCAGAGAAGGGAGGTCTGGACCATCATGGGGGAGGGGCAACTTTTTCTCTTGCACGCTAAGATCATGAAAAAGTAAAATGTAACCATCATCAACACAAACACCTTTGCACAGAAGAGAAATCATTTTAATCACCCCCAAAATAGGAAAAACGGCATCTCCATAAAGGACCACCCTTTTTAAACTGAATGCATTTGGCTCACAAACTGTGTGCGATGTTTTTCTTATTTCCTTTATTTCATTGAAGATCTGCAAAAACTTTGTCACCGACTGTCACCAATGTGCAAAACTGAATTTGGGAAACATTGGTCTACATTACATTAAATCTGGCAACAACACCATCTCGAAAGCCACAGTGAAAATAGTTCACACATGAGAGGAGAGAGAGTCAGCTTCCAAGGCAGGGTTTGCTGTGCGGATGTGGAAACACTGAAGCAGGAGGCAGAGAAAACAAGCCGGAGAGCAGGGTGGACTTGGCCTTGGAGTGGCTTTCGCGGATGCCTTTTGCTGACCTGATCTCACGTCGGAATTGCACCGGGGAGGTTTCTCAATCTCGCCTCCACTGCAGGGGCTGCCCTTTGTGGCCTGGCATTGGTGGGAATGGGGCAATGCTCAGGATGTCAAGTGAATGACCCTAACAGGTGGGGTCAGAACAAAGAGAAACAGAAGTGGTACTTCACGTGATGAGCCGGTGTAGTCTACAACCTTGAAAACAGGGTATTTAAACCATTTCAAGATGCAAGAAGTTGATGATGCTTATGGTGATTTTAAGGAGTAGCTGTGTAAGACAGCAATACGTCCCAGTTACCCATCGTGGGCACAGGTTTCGCCCTACGACTGGTGGGTTGTTACTTCTTGCTGGAGCACATTTCTTGAATTGCTCAAAGTAGGAACTTTAGGAAAGTCCTAATGTATTTTATAAAGTCCTTTTTTTTTTTTTGGTGCCATTGGACCCTTAGCCAGTTGATTAGGATGATAAAACATGGAGCCTCCAAATAATCCATTTCTATTTTTAAGGACTTTTTTTTTCCCTTTTATTGTTTTACAGATTGGTTTCTCCTCAAGAGATTAATAAATCCTTGAGGGCAGGAATGGAAACACACATTTTAGGATCCTCACCGCCTGATGCCTACTCAGTCCTCACTAAATGTCTTTGTGAAAAACAGATGAATGTGAAACTAGGTATCCGATGACGACCAGAAGACCGCGTATTCCATTTTATTTTCATTTGGCACTTTTATTTTGAGGTAATTGTGGACTCCCATGCAGTTGTAAGAAGTAATTCAGAGTGCACCCTTAACCCAGTCTCCCCTAATGGGCACATCTTGCCAAACTGTGGCACAATATCACAATTGACATTGACACTGGCATTGATGCCCTCGACTAGAGAATGTTCCCATGTTCTCAACATTCCAAGGATTCCTCATGTGGCCACTTCTTTTCTGCCTCCAGGGAGAGGTCCAGATTCCCCATTCAGCCTCTGATGACACCAGCACAGGAGGGCTAAGATCCTTCATTCCTTCTGGATGAGGGGATTTCTAGCTCCCCACTGGCCTCTGATGACACCGCAGGGTGAGGGGAGGGACTGATACTGGGGGGCGGTGGTGGTCGTCCTGTCTCTCCCTGGTGTGTCCTCTGATACCAATCAGGTGGGAGTCCTGGGGCACCTCGTTACAGCCTCCTGAAAGGGAAGGATCAGCTTCCCATTAGCCTTTCCCGGTGGGAGTGAGGTTGGAGCCATATTTCTTTCTCTGGCTATTTAAGCGTTTTCTTTCTTCTTAGGCTGCCCTTTTTTTTTTTTTTTTTATCCGTGGGCTAGAGAGAACAGGTTTTTGTTGGGGCACTTTTCTGTGCACCTGTTGGTGTTGCTGGGTTTCTGGCTTCTTTGGCTCCCAGTGTGGGTTGTAGGATGTAAAACGAAACCCCAGGGAAATCACCACCACATGGTCCTTGAGCCCAGAGACCCGTGCTGCTCTGCCTCCTTCTCTTTGCTTTCTTCTCTTCAACTCTTAGTGTCTTCTTAATTTGGTTATATATACAATACCCAGGATCTTTACTTGGAATAGGGAAAATTACATATACTCTATCCTTCTGGAAATGAAAGCCTTCACTTTACATTTAAAAAGGGAAATTAAAAAAAAATTCCTTGACTTATAATACATTTCACTGTTATTCTTAAAGACTGGGTGTATGTTTTATGTAAATGGGCACTTATTCAAATATTATTTTGCTACTCATCCATCTACAAGCAGTTCCAATCAAAATCTAACTGTGAGTCAGGGGAACCCCATAGTCAATTTAATACATAATATAACTTCTATTTCAAAAACAAATTCCTACCCATCCTGACTTTCTCACTTGTGTGCATAAGATGTACATATTTACATTTTGATGTATTACTTTTCCAATACCTAGTACCCCTTCTTAGAGACAAATAATTTACTTTGAACTAACTTTCCAGAACATAAAAAAAGAAAGGTCAAAAACCTATAGTTAGAGAGACCTGTCTGGATTTGACTTCCATTCTGTTTAGCCACAGTTAACAAAACAAAATCCCCATGGAATATATTTTCTCTAATTTCTCCTGTGAAAACATGCTTTCTCTTTTTCTTTTCCTTTCCTTTCCTTTCCTTTCCTTTCCTTTCCTTTCCTTTCCTTTTCTCTTTAAAAGAGAGTTCACAAATGTAAAAAATCACTGAAGCCCTTTCAAAATCAGGAAGGGATTTTCCAAACAGATCCATAGTGATGCTCTCTCGTGTAGGAAATAATTTTATTTGAGCACACAGGGGAGAAACAATCATGGTGAAGGAACCCCTACACTGAAGGTGTTTTGATCACCCCTGCTCTCTAGCCAGGACCTGGACTTGACCATTCCTCTGGCTGTTGAAAGGGCAGGGTCTACTGACTGTCAGAGAAAAATACAGAGCTCACAATATGAGACCTAGAAGGTCATAACGCCGAGAAACTTACATAGCAGCCTCAGAATGTGGTAGACAAAAAGTGAGGCCCGAGGGTTAAGACAGGAAATTGGGGGCTGAAAATCCCCAATTAATCATAATCATAAAAATTGCAGTTTAAATCCCCAAATACTAGAAACCTAGCTTTTAGGGTCATCAGAATAAGCAGAAACAGCATATTTTCCCCTATAACACACACACACATATATACATCATTCATATTGTTTTTTTTAACTTCTAAGACACATCCTAGGTCAACATAATTCATAGCTCACTCTTCTCCCTGTTCTTCTTGTCTCTCCATTCACCGTCTTAAATAATAGTCCAACGGATACCCTTAGTGATATCTACAGGAAAGTCAAAATCATCATCCAAGATCACATTCCCTGCTACAGACTGTCTTTACCAAGGTTCCCAGGAAGGACCTGTTATATTTTGAAGGATGGTTCCTAAGAGTTGAAATCAAACTGACAATCCTCTTCCAAGGAACACTCTGTAACTTGTCATCTCCACTGTCCTACTATGTGCCACAGATTAACTTGTACACACATGTCTCATAGAATTTATTACTCGAGTTGCTTTTGGGCAGGAGGAGACTCTCACACTTGATGTGATATCTACAAAACCTAACACACTGCCTGACCTATTGTTAGTATATAATATTGCAAGAAACAAAGGAACCTTCTATCAACCGGTATCATTTGGAAAAAACAAAAACAAAAACAAACAAACAATAAAAAAAAAAAAAACAGAAACAGAAAACCATTAAGAGGCAATACCCTGAAATCATATGACCAAAGTGAAGAATGACAGGCCAGCCACAGTTGCCATGTGTTTCCAAATAGATTCTGGAAAGTTAGAAACAAACTGAACCGTCAACAGGGGAATAGACAAATTAAACGTAGGATATTTAGCAGTTTAAAAGGAATGAGCAAGATCAATATGTATCGACGTGGGGGGAGATCTGTGAAAGACAGTTAGTTGAACAAAACAAGCAAATTGCAGAATGGTTTGTGCATTGTGATACTTTTTATAAAAGTAAAAGGAACTTCGGGCGATTCTGTGTGTCTTGTGTAAAAATAACCAATTCTATGTATTTTCTCAGGGAATATAACATAGACATAATTGATTTAAAAACAAAAAACGGTCAAAGGCCATATTTCAAACTCGTTAACGGTGGTTTCTTTGGAGGGAAGGAGGATGGGGATGGCATCAAAGGGGACTGATAATATTCACATTGTTCATTTCTGTTTAGAAGGACAGTTCTTTAATTACACATATTCCTTGCATGTGTAAACGTTTTTGCCTCCTATACACTCAAAGTTGGTACCTTGCTGTGCTTAAAACGTTTGCAAATTGTGACCCCCGTGCTCCAGAATATCTTGGTAGGGTTTGTGGATTTTTTTCCCCCTTCTCTTTCTTCATTAAAAGCTGAGAAAAACATTTGTGAAGGATATTGCTTAGGCCAATCCTCCTCATTCTGGAACAATCTTATTGTTTGTCAACTGCCAGCTTTGACATTCTCTCTCACTTCCCACGGTCTGGCAGCCGAGAAGGAATCTGGAGCCAATTCGATTCTCCCCCTCTGAAGAAACAGCTTAGCAGTCTGCACTGTGTTTGGAGAGAACTAGTGAAATGTGCATTTTTCCCCCTCTATTCTGAATGCCCAAGTGTGTTTGGGAAGATGGGGAAAAGCTGGCTCATGGCAGAAATGTGCTATCAGATCTGTAGGAAGAATTAATTTTTGATAAGTCTTGGTATTTGATGGGAGGTATAATGGTACGGCAAAATAGATTCTTGTCTTCACTCCTTACTTCCAAAAGTCTGCCATCAAAACCAGGCAACACAGACACAAATATTTCATGACAAATATTGATTGAGCGTTTTATTTCTCAACAATTCTGTGAACTAAGTCCTATTATTATCATCCTCACTTTACAGATTAGTAAACTGAGGTTAAGTGAATTGCAGAGGGCTATAAACTTACTATGTGACTGAGTTACAATTCAAACCCTGGCCTTTGGCCTTCTAGCTTAAGAGAGGCTTAGCCCCTTTTCACCACATTTCTATACTGCCTCATGTCAAAGTCTCTCCATGTTAGTGGTTGGCCAACAGAAGATTCTCAATGAACACTTCTTCAATGAATTAATGACTACGTTCCACCTGACAGACACTTGATTCAAGGACATTGTGCAAAACCAAGGGCATGGCCAACCACTCTATGTATATTGACAATAAGTTGGTATTACGTTATCTGAAAAAAATCGTCATGGGATTTGGAGACGTAGATACAATCCTAGCCCACTTCACAAACTTTGACAAGCTTCTTAGTCGTTATAAGCCTCAATGTCCATATTTGTAGAAGAGGTGAAGTATGGTCAGCAGGACCCTAAGATGACCCCCAAGATTCCTACCTGCTGGTGTATCATTCCGTTTCCTGGACTATGAATGAAACCTGTAAACATGATGGGATTTCACTCCTATAATTAGGTCACTAATCAGCTGACTTGGAGTTAATCAGATGGAGATTATCCTGGGGCGGGGGGGCTGACCTAACCAGAGGAGCCTTCACAAGAGGATGAAGCTTCAGAGGGATGAGTTCCTACTGGCCCAGAAGTAAGCAAACTGCCATGTTGTGAACTGCCTCTGGGAGCCATGTGGAAAGGAACTCCGGATGACTTCTAGACGACAGAGACAGTAGTCTCCGGGTGACAGCTAGCAAGAAAAGGGGAGCATCAGTCATACAACCACAAGGAAATCAACTATACCAACAACCAGTGGGCTTGGATGACCCGGGGACTTGAATGAGAGTCACAGCCTCCACCAACACACGATTTCAGCCTGCTGAGACCCTGAGCACAAGACCCAGCCAGTCCAAACCCTGACTCCTGACCCACGGAACTGTGAGATAATAAATGTGTGTTGTTTTAAACTACAGAGTTTGTGTTAATTTTTTATGTAGCAATAGAAAACTAATATAGGCGGTGATACATCATATAATGACATGAAAATTAAATAATATAGGAGAACTGCCTAGCACATATGTGATCACAGTAAATTTGGGCCCCCTTCCCTCTTGGGCAATGTGAGGCTGCCTGTTTACTATCCTGAAAGTGAGCATGACGGCCAGAGTTCCAACAACCATCTTGGCCCATGAGGACAAGAACCATATTGGAGATGACGAGCAGAAGTCGAAGGGACCCCGGAGTCATTGCCCCTCACAGAACAACCGTGTTGACCTGGACTTACATGTAGAAAGCACCACCTCTCACAAGGCAGTTTACTCTTTTGGAGTTTCCCGATTACTGCCGGCCCAACCCAATGTTGTTAACAGGTTCTAATCACTGAGGTGCGTGACTCAATGTACGGACTCAATCAGACCGTCACCAGAAAAAAATAGACAGTGCTGACTTTATTGGCAGGAGCAGGATACCCTGGACTTTCTAGAGCAGAGAAACCCAAGTGATGCCAAAGGACGGGGTTGGAGGGGGGAAGCTTATTCCACTTATTGGCCAAGAGAAAAGAGATTTCATCTTTAATTAGAGGAGGTGGGAGTAAAAAATAGGAGAGAAAGAAAGGGAGAGGAGAAAGGCACACAGCACTCCTCGGTACAGCTGCATTCCTCAGGGCCCCCAACCTACTTAAGAACCATCCTTCATCAGTATCATCATTATCTACTCCATCAGGAAGGGGGGGCGTCAGCAAAGGAGGATCAGACTCTCTCACGGAGCTCATTTCAATGCTTACATCGCAGGCCTCTCCTTTGCTGGAGAGAATTCCTATTTTATCATTAAAACTGCTGATTGTAACCCTGCTAATATATGAATATTGCTCACACACACAGAAAAGGAGCTAATGCAATCAAACGCAACACTAATATTAAATTACTGTAACTCATTTACCTTGCCCGCGCATCATGATCTCCCCCTCCCCTTGGCAAGAGCTTGTACATGCACACAAAATCTATAAACTCTTTCCAGGAATACAAAAGCATCCTCTATGATGTTGATAAGAAACAGGACAGTCACTCTCTCCTGACATATTTGTTCTTTAAAAACAAATCAATGGCACCGGGATTTGGCACCTGAATGCAGAACAACGACTTGATGAGGCAAAGATTGTCTTCATTAAGGACATTAATATTCATAGGGAGTAGAAAATCTGACACAAGAGAGGACTCACTAACCTTTTCTCATATTAGATTTTTACTTCTTAACACAATTACAGTCCGGCAATGACTTAATTAATGCTGCTTTTCGTCAGCCGCCTTTAAAGAGCTGTCAATTTGGTCCTGCAGAGGCTGTCAGCGAAACAGAAAGACAGTCATCTCGGTGAAAAAGACACAGGAAGAAATTCAAACACTTAATAGTATTCAAAGTGCTAAGCAAAGTCACATATCAGCCAGGATTAAGGAGAATTTGTGTCTTTTCTTTCCATCTTGTTTAAGTGAGTCTTGGCAATGGGGCATTGGATCTTGACTGTTGGGTTCGGAAGGTGCAGAGAAAGACAGAGCAAAGGGGGTGCAGGTGGAAAGCGAGAACCTTCCTGACTTAAAAATGTGGCACATTCAAGACCTACAGTCGAGGATGAGCTGGGCGATCTGCCCTTTGCCGTCACAGAATGTAGCAAAAGCATATTGTCCGAACACCCCAGTCCCACGTATCTTTGACCCAGATGTCGCAAACAGAAGCTCTACACACCAAACTCTCCCCTGCTTTTTTTTCTTGCATCGCACAGTGTTAGACATCATTAAAATAAATCATTGCCCAAGATGGAACATTTCAGGACGCTGGCTTTTCTGCAAAACTTAGGATGTTTAGCGACCCTGTTGGCCGTGACTATGGTGGCCCTCTCCAGCGTTCCCACCACTGCCTCCTCAGGCTGACACCTGTCTCATTCTTCCCTGTCCTTACCACCTGACCCCTCAGGGCAGAAGCAGTGGACTCTCTCCTTTTATCCAGTGTGGCTTCGGCTGCTCTCCAAACACAACCTCCATCTTCCCAGACGTCACCGCCTCCGCTCAACCCCAGGATCGTCCATTTGAACAAATGGTGCTGCTTCTGAGGGTGTTTTCCTCCAGTTATTTCTTGGCCGATATCGTACTCTTGTGACGTGGCTGGAGCATACCCCCCAGCTGTGAGCCTATGACTCAGTCACAGCACTATTGACATCTGGAGCCAGAGAATTCTCTACTGCAGGGTCTGTGCTGTTCGTTGGAGGATGGTCAGCAGTGTCCCTGGGCTCCATCCATGAAATGCTAGTAGTAACCTCCCCATCTCCTCAACGTGCCAACCCAAAATGGCTCCAGACGTTGTCCAGGGTCCCCAGGGAGACAAAGTCACCCTCAGCAAAGAATCACTGGCCTACCTGGTCCCTTCTGTATCTTCAGCTTCAAGGCCCCATCCTGAGTGAAGACGGCCCAGATTACTCTAACCCACACTCCCCTCATTCTCTGCTAGAGCTATACCTCCGCCTTTCACACACGGCATGCTGTACTTTCCCTTTGTTGTTGTTCAGTGTCTAGACTAAAAGCAGCATGAGAAGAAAGACTACTACAGGGGCACCTGGGTAGCTCAGTCGGTTGAGTCCAACTTTGGTTCAGGTCATGATCTCACAGTTCGTGGGTTCGAGCCCCACATTGGGCTCGCTGCTGTCAGCACAGAGCCCACTTTGGATCCTCTGTCCCCCTCTCTTTCTGCCCTGTCTTGCTTGTGCTCTCTCTCTCTCAAAAATAAACAAACATTGTTCTTTGTTAAAAAAAAAAAAAGACTACTATAAATGTTATTGGAATAACTGGTTCAACATTTCACAATCCACTGTCAGGTTAGTTATGCCTCATCAGCAATGAGTTGTTAGTACAGCCTCGTGGACGGCTTTGGGAGAAAAGGCACAACGTCACTATTCCTTCCCGGAGAAGCTCTCAGTGCGCAGGTCACACCTGCATGACAAGCAGGCGTCCTTGCTTAGGGCTGTGCTATCCCACTCTCAGAACAATTAAGTCCCCCTTGCTACATCCTGGACCTTGACTTCCAGTTTGGAAAAGGTGAACAATCATGTCGAGGGATGACAGTGTCGTGATGCCTTGATTTTTCCCCGCCCCGGAGGCTACCGGTATGGGTCTCTAAGAAGACGCAGAAGGAAACTTGCAGAGCTTCTTTACTCTGGGAAGAGTTACTGGAGGCTACAGCCCAGCAGACAGTCCCTGGCCCAGGGGAAAAGATGCGATGGGACTGTGTGGGGCGGCCGCTCCCAGTGCCCTTTGCCGTCAGCGCTGGTTTCTCAAGAACGTGTGGGAAATTTACACAAGGAACAAGGTATCTGATGCAAAGAAATTTCCTGACCCCTTTCCTTTGGTGACTCACTGTTTTTAGACCCTCTGATTCACTGAGATCTTCTTTTTATTAAAATTTATTAATTTTTTAATTTGAGTATAGTTAACGCACATGTTACATTAGTTTTAGGTGTACCATCTAGCGATTCAACTTCTCTCTACTTAAGCTGTGCTCCCTGTAAGCGTAGCCTGCATCTGTCGCCATACAACGCTGTTGCGATAACATTGACTATGTTCCCTACACCACACCTTTCATTCCCGTGACTCATTTATGCCATAACTGGAAGCCTGTATCTCCCTCTCCCCTTTTTGCCTGTCCCCCAAGCCCCCTTCCCTCTGGCAGCCATCAGTTTGCTCTCTGCATTTCCAGGTCTGATTCTGATTTTGTTTGTTTATTCATTTGTTTTGTTTTTTACATTCCATGTCTGAGGGAGATCATAGAGTATTTGTCTTTCTCAGTATGACTTGTTTCTTTTTTTTATTTTTTTAATGTTTACTTATTTTTGAGAGAGAGAGAGAGAGAGAGAGAGAGAGCGAGCGCTAGCAGGGAAGGGGCAGAGAGAGAGGGAGACACAGAATCCGAAGCAGGCTCCAGGCTCTGAGCTGTCAGCACAGAGCCCAAAACAAAGCTCGAACCCACAAGCCATGAGATCATTACCTGAGCCAAAGTCAGACACTTAACCGACTGAGCCACCTACTTGTCTCATGTACCACAATACACTCTAGGTCCACCCAGGCTGTGGCAAAAGGCAAGATCCCATCCTTTTTATGGTTGCATAATATTCCATTATATGTATTAATCACATCTTCCTTATCTATTTGTCTATCAATGGGCACTTAGGTTACTTCCATCTCTGGACTATTGTAAATAATTCTTCAATAAACACAAGGGTGTATATATCTTTTCAAGTTAGTTTTCTTTGGGTAAATACTCTGAGACATTCTTGCTTGTGATCTCTTGATTG
This sequence comes from Prionailurus viverrinus, assembly GCF_022837055.1. Classification (NCBI taxonomy): domain Eukaryota; kingdom Metazoa; phylum Chordata; class Mammalia; order Carnivora; family Felidae; genus Prionailurus; species Prionailurus viverrinus. The sequence continues at coordinate 9,552,288 of NC_062563.1, forward strand.
GCCCCAAAGTGGGGGCTCACTGAGAGAGAAGGTCATCCTGGCTGGTGACCCAGAGTCAACATGAGTCCCTAAAAGTCTGATGGAGAAACATCCAGGACATACCATGGGATTAAGGCTGGAGAGGCCTTGGATCCTATCATTCTGACACAGTGGGGATACTTTACAGAAATCATGGACCAAACACTTGAAACCCAAGAGGGCTAAACCATTGGATTCTAAGGTTAGGATATCATTCTGATCAAAGCTAAGATCTCAAGCAGCCAAAAGGCCTTCCTGCAGTCGGCAAAACCACGCAGGCTGCATGGGACCAGTGTTCAACGGTAACACCATGTGGATGCACCAGAAACAGCAGCAGCTGGGACCTGAGGTAGGTTTCCAGACTTCCCAACCCACCATTTCCCTCTCCAACTGACTTTTGAATGAATACAGCTCCTGGGACTCCGGGAGAAGCCATATGGGCATGGGAGACAGAGCAGGAGGGCAGCGAAGACTGCATGAGGGATACAGTAAAGTTTCTACTTACAAGTGTTTATGAGGCCTCGAGTAATTGACCAGAACTAATACAACAAGTGTGGCTGTTTTCATTACTCACATTGTAGAATCTCCTGAGTCCAGTTGTGCCTGGCAGAGTCTGCCAATTAATCCGGTTCTGATGTCAAAGACAAAGGGATCTGTTATATGACCACCAATAAGGATAACTTAGGCTTTAGAGTTCAGAATCAGCCGTGTCCACTGCCCTGTGGACATGCAGGGCACGTGAACATGGAGGGCATGGGGAAGGGAGGTCGCTTCTCCATGGATGAGCATATTCACATTCAGACTGGCCAGTCCTAAATTACGGAAGCAAAGAACTGACCACACCTCTCCTGTCTACCATCAGACCCTAGTGATGCACGGCCGCACATACAGGATTTGACACATCCCAGATGTGAGTTCAAGTCCCAGCTCTGCCACTTACTAGCTACGTGGTCTTGAACAAGTACGCGACCACCCGAGCTCACCTGTACAACTGCGATAGTGACTTCATCCCAGTTAGCCTTCCCTGAGAAGGTCCCCTGTAACAAGAGAGGTGGTCTACAAGCCTCATTTCGTATAATCTCATGCTATCTTTGAGGTGCGGCCATCATTCTCATGATCAAAAAGTGAGGGCGTTACCAAATTGTTCAGGATGATGCAGCTAGTAGGCTGTGACATTAGGATGTGAACTCAAGCTTCCTTAGATCTTGTGTTCCCACTACTGCCCTGCACGGCTTCTGTCATGGGGTTTGGGGATCATCAAACAAGATCAGGTGTGTAAGTCCTTAGCCAAATCTGTAGCACTTGGTAAGTGATCACTACATGCTACCTCTTATTCTTTTATTATTATTATTATTATTATTATTATTATTATTATTTAATGTTTATTTATTTTTGAGAGAGAGAGAGAAGCAGAGAGAAAGGGAGACACAGAATCAGAAGCAGGCTCCAGGCTCCAAGCTATCAGCACAGAGCCCGACGCGGGGCTCGAACTCATGGACCGCGAGATCATGACCTGAGTTGAAGTCGGACGCCCAACCGACTGAGCCACCCAGGCACCCCGATACTTCTTATTCTTCGTACACATATCCTACGCCTACGCATTAATCCCTTCTTACCCCTTTCACTTAACTTACAGTGAAACCTTCTTTGTTCACCATTTTACCCTGGCCTGACTCTGCATGCTTCTGTCCTAGGTCACAGCCTTCCTCCTAAGAACTTCTTTTTCCTTCCTTTTAGAAAATAAGCTCGAGCTCATGGTCTCCTACCCACTCACACGCACACAGCAAGTATATTTTTTCATGTGATGCTAACATAAATGTTGGAGTTCCTGTCTAAAGTGGGTATCTGGGACCCAGAATAGCATCTGAGCCCCTAATAAGACCTTCTCATGTTGGAAGTGAGGCCTCCTACACAACTGCATATACTGAACCGGTATTGGAAGTAGATTGAAAGCTTGTAGTTAACTACCACGGGAAGTTGATTTGGCCTGGAAATCATTCCAGGGACTCAGGTCATATCTTACCATTATTCGATTCTGCAGATAAAATTATCTGCCTTTCAACTGTCATTGAGAGAAAGACATCCCGGTTTTCCCACTGCGGGACCACCCAATCCTTAGTGGCCCCACGGTACCAACGTGGCTGAGCTGGCGTGAGGTTACTGCTCTTCTCCTTCTGTCATACTTGAACCCGGGGAAATCGCATGCACAGGTGGCCCAGAAGATGCGCAGAGGGTGACCTGACCCATATTTATCATTGAAAGAACTCACTCATCTCGGAGGACTTTGTGTTTTCTGGGACTCACACCTGTCATGGGGAAGACTGAGAACACCTTTCAAAGAAAACCTAATTTACTTAAAGAAAAGTGTGTGTGCCCCTTCAACAATCTTTTTGTGTACTATTCCATGGACAGGATGATGGAACAGACAATTTCAGGCCAAGGCACTTTCCTAAGACACCTGTCTGCAGATAACTGATCATGACATACAAGTGTCTCGAACGCCTGGGAAGAGGGATTACAGGCACGCGCTGTGATAGGCTGGGGGAGAGATGGATGTTCGCACACCTGTGTTAGGCAAATTCTCCCCTCCTCAAGGAATAAAGAAAGGTTGTCAGATCAAAAAAAGAGAGTCATCTTCCTTCTGGACTCTCCTTACCTTCCCCAACACGGAATCTGAATCTTACGTCCGGTAAATGGGAAAGAGAATTCTCATTCTATAGAATGGGTTTAAGAAAATGTGGGGAGAGAAATCAATATAAATAGTCATGGGCAATCTACTGGGTTTGGAGAAATCACTATGAATATCGTAGGCAATACGCTGGTTTTTGAATGCAGGTAGAATGGAAGAAACTTAAAACGTGGATCTTACTACTAGTTTCATAACCATTAACAATTATTCAGATTGATGCATATCTCTACAAAGTCAACCGAAAAAGCATTTTACATATCGAATGGTTACAACATCCTAAATTATTTACACATCCTGTCTTACATAGTCCTGCCAATAATCCAACGTGGAAGGAATGACGATTTGCATTTTGTGGGTAGGGAAACTGAGACCCGTTCTCTCTGGCTTTATACTCGCAATAGGTTTATGCGCTTACATTTATGCGATATAATCTCATTTTGCATACACACGAAGGTGCCTACACATGTATGCCTGTATTCACGCTCCCAGATCCTCATGTAGGTTTGCAGATCGCACCCTGGGAGGTCCTAGATAAGGCAGAAAGGCTGGGACTGAATAGTTGAACACTGTGATAATCCTCAGGGTGGCTGCCAACAAGCCTTGATTTAAAAATAAACAAAGCAAAACAAAACACGCAAATACGGTAATGGCAGAATTCTGCATTTATCCCCCCGTCTCCTTCAGAAATTTGGAATCTCGAAACAGAGCCGGGTTTGGCGCTTGGGTGTGTACGATCCTCATCAAAATGCTTAACACAATTCTGTATCAAAAGCAGTCTGCGACAGGATGCATTACATTTAGCTGCACCCGTTCAGGACACTCATCTGAAGCAGTTATTGGAGGCAGAGATAAAAATGAACTTTTCCGGATCAACTTGTGCTAACTCTTACATTCACTTTTAATGAACAGGTCGTACGTGGTTCTAAGGGTGTCTGCATTTTTCTTTAGACCTCATTTCTTCCCTTTGGCTGTAATGAGAAGGGAAGAGAGAAGCAGAGATCAGCTCCGAGTCCTGCAATAGTTCATAAATATCTCTTTAAATATGAAACTGTCTAAACCCTCGGTGGCCATTACTTATTTATCAAGCTTCCGATCCAAACTTCTCTCCATATCATGACCACTGTCTGAACTCACATAATGGTCTTTCAATATGTCAAACACTGAACCATGCTCCTCCGGTCTCCCCACCCTCTCTCGCCCCTTAGCCATCACCTTTCGGTTCGCCCACCTTCTATGTCATATTATGAGCTGGTGCCGTGTTCAATTGCCATTAATTCTGCTCTCGTCTGCCCTGGAACCACGGATGGACACAGCAAACCGTCCGTGGAACACACACACATTCTCAGACTGACAGGCTTTTATCCAAATAGAACCACAAGTATATGATCTGGCATCCGTGAATCAAATAATTGTTTAAAATCATTTTTTTGAAACACGGAAACCTGCGAGGAAGAACATTCTGAAATCGTGACAAACACTCTCACCCCAAAATGGTAATTTTAAATATTTTGGTGTGTTTCTTGATGGTCTTCGTCTATGCAGTCTTTTGCACAGTTTAGATTATACAATAGGTAATATTTGAATACCCCCTCTTAGCGGTAAAATAGAAGATTTCCACATACGAGTAAAAATGTTTCCTACTCTTCGTGAAAGAAAGGGCACAATGAAGATGTACTTATTAAAATACAAACAAAATAACAGAATTGGGTGGAATTCTCCTCCCAAAGCTTCATCTTGTGTACTCCAGCTTAATCACAGGTCAGATAACATTCTTCCTACTCTCAGATACAAATATCTGGTATGTTCTGGATTGCCTGTATAGCTGAGGATTGTCCTGATTATTCATTCACATGTAGTATCTCCGATTAACAATCTCTATCGATATTTTGCCTAACTATAAATTCCATGAGGAAAGGGACCACATTTTTCTTACTTCCCCAGAATATTCTGTGCCTAGCATGGTGCCAGGAATACGGTAGCAATTTAGGAAGTATATGTCGAATGAATAGATGATTTGTCTCCTTTTCCTGTCAACTCCTCAGGTGAGAATGGGATGCCAATTAAGTGGCATTTGTGCTAAACTGGGAGAACAGGAGAACAAGGATGTTCCATTTTGTAGTCAACATAGCAAGAGAAAAAAGGAGTTCCTATCTAATGCAGTACTGTTGTTCTTTAATTATTCTGTCTGTTTAGAGAAATAAATACCAATCCTTTTGTGAATGGCAATATATTTAATCCCTGAAAGATTGGCTCTACTCACGGAGCCCTTATAAACATGGAAAGCTTTCTCAGTTGTCTTTTGGACAATTCTAAGACATCTTCACGTGGGGTCAATGGTAATTAATATCATCCCAATCATACACCTTTATTCCACAAAGAAGACAGGAAGAAGCCTTATAAAAACAGAAAGCAGAATTAGGTGACATCATGAAATGCTAGACACTGCATTGAACTCTGTGAGGCGCTTAATAAATCTCTGTGCACGACAAAGATTTTATGCACAGGACTCCAGATGTGGAAAGAAACGTGGGTCTTTCCAAGACATGTTTACCAATGGTGCTTTATTTTCCCCTCTAAAAATAGGGATAAGAATAGTACCTACTCATAGAGTTACTGTGGTGGCAGGTAAATGAACTAATATCTTAAAGCACTAAGAACACTGCCTGGTACAGAGTAAGTGCCCCAAAATGTCAAGCTCCTAACAGACAGTGTCCTTCTTTGTATACATATTTTATCTCTCACTATAAAAGTGAAAATATTTTTATTATAGAAATTTTGGAAAAAACAGAGAAGAGCAAAAAAAAAAAAATCACATTTAACCCTTCACTAAGGGATAACCACTGCTAAGCCCTTTTTATTTCTATACACATAAAATGAGATTCATTGCTTCGAAAGATGGAGCCTGATCTCCTCAGCTGGAATGAGGGCCAGAGAGAGATTCGTAGAGATTCGTTTCCAGTGAGCACAAAGTGGAGGAAGTGATGGTGGGTGACCTCGGAAGCCGGCTAAGTCGTAAAAGGCATGGCTCCCACAGCATTGGCTCGTTTGGATTGTCACCCTGGGGGAAATAGGTCCCTGTATGGTGAGGACGCTCAGGCAGCTTATGGAGAGGCCCATGGAGGAGGAGCTGAGGTCTCCGACGAGCAACCAGAACCAACCTGCCAGCCGTGGGAGTGACCCTCCTTCCACGACTGACCCCCACCTACTCCCTGACTGTAAGTTCACGAGAGGCTCTGGGCTGAAACCTCTCAGCTGAGCTGTCTACAAGCTCCTGACCCACAAGACCATGGGGTAATCATAAATGTTTATTTTTTTAAGCCACTACATTTTGGAGCAACTTATAACACAGCATTAGATCGCTTACGCAATGGCTATATATGGCCATGTATAATGTCTAGAATTTCTGTTAGTTCTTTTCTTTCCAACCAGCTTCATTCTTCTTTCATAACCTCTCATAAATTATATATGTGGCTTTATCATTTTGAATATTTTAACGTATTATTTAAAAATCACTTAGATTGTTCTATGATCTGTAGTTATTGGGAACAAATTCTGTCACTTTTTGTGTGTTGACCTCATGGTGGTTCACATCTTTGTGTTCTTTGGAATTTCTGACTCTGAACCCACTTGGAAGTGAGTGCACAAGGCTCTTTAGTTCCTGGATGTCTCCCTATGAGTGGATCTCCATGGGGCTCTGTTGGGACCTAACAGCTTCGATCAATTCAGATGTTAATTTCTAGTTTCTGTGTCACGTATTCAACAGACTGTGTGACCAGGGACTCCATATCCATGCACAATGCAGCCTTGGGATTCAGATTTCTCATGGATGACTCAATCTACCTATGACACTGGGTAAATAAAAAGTTTCCTTAACCCTACCCTTGGAAGGTAGGGTAGTTTCTTAAGTTGACTTGTCACTGATGGGTGGCTTCCAATTTAATGCAGGAGGCTCATTTCAGTCTCCTGCCCACCACAAGATCATGAAGCCTCGCTCTCCATTCCCACACGGACATGCAAATCCAAGCATCAGCGTCTTTCCTAGAACGTCCTTGAGGTCACTGCCCCTCCAGACACACAAACACATAACAATTCTATTCTGTGTTCTCTGGACACCACCTCAGTGGTTCTTCTTAGTGAGCCCACCTTAGCTTCTCCTATCAGAGCACCACAGCGATAGCCTCTTCCCCTTTAAAGTCCTGCCTTTCAGGGGCGCCTGGGTGGCGCAGTCGGTGAAGCGTCCGACTTCAGCCAGGTCACGATCTCGCGGTCCGTGAGTTCGAGCCCCGCGTCGGGCTCTGGGCTGATGGCTCAGAGCCTGGAGCCTGTTTCCGATTCTGTGTCTCCCTCTCTCTCTGCCCCTCCCCCGTTCATGCTCTGTCTCTCTCTGTCCCAAAAATAAATAAACGTTGAAAAAAAAAATTTTGTTTTTAAATAAATAAAAATAAATAAATAAATAAAGTCCTGCCTTTCAAAATATGACACGCACTGACACAACTTCATTTAATTCTATTGATTCAGTCCATTGTATTTAAGCCAAATATAAGCATTCCCAAACATATGTGCTCGCTCTCCGAGGTCTATCCCCGCCCCCACAACACTATTTAACTTTCTTCTTTGTCACTTTGCGATGATCGCTACCTAGAATATGGTATATTTTGTTAACATATTAATAACCAAACATTGTGTCGTACACTCTTTACTATTGACCTGGATGCCCTGGTGGATAAGATGACAATGCCACATGTCACAAATTGTGGTTTACCGTTCAACGTAGATTTTAATAATCTACTTCTGATCCAAGGTGTTTGTGGCAACACCGGGTCGCCTTTCTTTCTTCTTTGGATAAAATGATACTTAGCCTACTCTCAGACATCTCCCGACATGCCAGCTTCCTCCCTGAAGCGCTGCCCCCACAGATGTGCTGTGGGTCTACACTGCAGGCAGGAGCACACAATGCGCACGGTGTTCCATTTTCATTGAGAACAGCTGCTCATTTGCTGTGGCGAGGAGAGGCCTCAGGGTTAGAAGGGACCAAACTGCTCAGCCTTTAATGTTTTTGCAAAATCATCTTGTTGACAAGTGCAGCATTATAAATTTGAATCCATTAGCTAAGAGGAGCCATAAATATTTGAATAATGGCCTTCTCAGAGTTTTACCAGTCTATCAAACTTGTCACATGTCCGCTTTTTACATTTTTCCTACTGTCGAAAAGAAAAGGGCTGAACCGCGTCTTCTAGATGGGTTTCTAGACGTGGGCATTTTATCCCTGCTTTCAAAATAGAAACGCTTTGCCAAGCAGAAGCTGATTAACAACACCACGCTAGTATCTGGTGGTGGAGGCAGAGGGCATACCGTCTACTAAAAGTCGCTCTTTCTTGCTGTGCGGTGCTGTCTGGCCCACCAGGGCTCTGTTTCCTCCACTGGCATCCAGGAATGGCTAGACGACACGCTCTAGCCAAGGAAATGTGAGCAGATGTGACGTGAGTCACATCCAGAGAGGGGCTTTTTGTGGCCCATATGTCTTCTCTGTTGTCTTTTTTTTTTTTTTCTCGCTAGAAACTGAGGCCCCTGAGGCAGTGAATGATAGAGCCGTAAGCCAGAAGGAACCCTGGATCCCAAACCACTTCCTGGAATACAGTAATCCGCATGCTGACCAGGAATGCTAACATTAGTCTGCTGCAAGCATAAAAATCCACTGCTGGGGGTGCCTGGGTGACTCAGCGGGTTAAGCATCCGACTTCGGCTCAGGTCATGATCCTGCACTTCCTGAGTTCAAGCCCCGCACTGGGCTCTGTGCTGACAGCTCGGAGCCTGGAGCCTGCTTAGGATTCTGTGTCTCCTTCTCTCTCTCTGTCCTTCCCCGGCTCGCACTCTGTCTCTTAAAAATAAATACACATTAAAAAAAATTGTAATGCGCTTCTGCCCTAAGCCACAGAAATTTTGAAGTTGGTTTTAACAGCTAGTGATATCCCAACTAATAAAGTGATCGACTAGAAGTTAAAATAGCAAAACTATTGATTTTGTGTGTGTGCTTCAGAGTTCTAGATTTCTTTGCTCTTGTTGTGTTCAAAAGAGATCTCCTAAATTGTGAAGTAGTGACCCCTGGACATGTTTCCAAAAGGTGGAACCCAGCTTGGCTCTGTGTTGTTCGTAGTCGATCACGAGTCTACCAAGACTATCTGTGTGAACATCATGGCGCCTGGCAAAGGCACCAAGCGGATAGGTATTTAATACATCGTCATGCCACCAGCTTGATTTCTAGAAAATTCAGCACAACTCTCAATCAATAGCTCCCAATAATAGCCCCTTAAGGAGTTGAACCTTACACTGTCACACTGGTGGGGTTTATGGCAGGTCATTGTGTGCATTTCATGGACATTTCTAGGCGTTCTTAAGTCTATCGCTAGATTAAACAGCTCACAACAGAACTCCATTCCAAACCCCTCCCAGCCATCACCACTTTAGATAATAACACTTTATTGCTACCCTCTTTACCCGTTTTAAAGTCTAACATTCACTGAGCTTTTACAATGTGCCAAGCACCGTGTTACATGTTCTATAAACATTATTCCTGCTAATCCTTCTAACAACCCTGTAGGATTTATATAATTATCTCCAGGACGCTGAGACTTAGAGAGGTTAACTAACTTGCCAAAAATGACACAGCTGGTAAGTGGTGGAACGTGGATGTCAACCCAGATCTGCCTTGTTCCAAATCCCTGTGTTGTGGGAATCTCATAGAGAACATTTATGAACGTCCATATACAAAATTGGTTTTATGACCCAGGGTTTCTCAACCTTCGCTTGTTGAACTCTGGGGCCAGATAATTCTTTGTCATAGGGGGCCAGCTTGTGCATTAAAGGATGGTTGACAGCATTCCTGGCCTCTGTCCACTAGAAGCCAGTAGCATCCTCTTCGTGTGACAACCACACATTGCCAAATGTCCCTGGGAAACAGTATCCCCCACACTTGAGACCCAGCAGCATAAGCTAGTGTTAGAAATAAATTTTTATCCCCAAAGACAGTGATCCAGTCCCTCTTTCTGATAAAGAAAATTATGTAAGTGATCATGCCTCCGTCTATGCTGTGGCTTCCAAGAAGTTCAAAGTCAAATTTAAGTTTCAACCATAGCAAATAGGTATTCCCCAAGTCCTGAGCAATCTCCATTCTCATTTTCTGATTCTTGACCTACTCTGTCCTTTCCCCTGTCTTCTTTATTTCTCAACTTCTTTTTCTTCCCCCATCTAGGATGTCTTTCTCTATTTCAAGTTATTGGAAATACTTCACAGAAGATCCAAGGTATAAATTGGAAAAAAATGTGACACTGATTTTGAAATCAACTTGCTTAATTATTTGATCCAAACTGAATCTTTCTCGGAATGATAAAATATTCTTTTCTTTTTAAATCTTTTCAAGAATTCTCTCTGATATTAAAAAGTCAAAGTTGGAGTAAGAGATTGAACTTTACTGAAACTTTCTAGGTCCCAGAATCATATTTTAAAACGGGTTCAGTCATTATAAAATCATAAAAAGAACAATAGAAGAGCTTTGGAAATATTTTTTTTCAAGTTTTCCCATTGCAAATGCTGAAAATCATTATTCCGTTAAAGCATTTTTATTACTAAGTTAATAAAGAGAAGATCTAATAAAATAGATACATTTCTAAGATGCTTTCTGAAATTTTGGTATCACTCATGCTCTAAGTTGATGCACAAAGACAGGCTTAGCTAGTTGAGAGGCTCTGCTTTTAGAATCCTACCACATGTTTTTCACAAATGAATTTTCCAGTCTGTCAATTACTGGGGAGATAAAAATTGGGTCCAGAACAAAGGGTGACTCAGAGGCTCATTTGGAAGTTTGGGATTTCTGGTTCTGCCTTGACAGATTTGGAAGAAGAGGCAAAACATTTCCTGTAAATACCATCGCTGGGATGGATTTTCACTCTCTCATCCCCCCATCAAACAGAAACCTACATTGTGCCTTGAGTTGAGCCCCAGAGAAATTATCAATATTCACACATCTGGCACAAATCTGTTGGAAGGGGGAAAAAAAAACATTATGCCATCTGTATTTCTTTAATCGTTTCATACAGCTCCGGTCTCTTGCAGTAATATTGTCACACAGTCTTGTAAATATAAAGTTATATTACTTCGTGGCTTGTTTGAGGACACTGTTCATCATAAGGGGAGGATGAGGAGATGATGTCACTGCCAGGAAAGAAAAAAAAGAAAGAAAGAAAACTCGCCTTTCCCAATCCCCCACCTTCCCTGCAGTATGGAGGAGCCAAATTTCATCAAATTTGGCACAGTTGTAGGAATTAACATGACTGAAATGTATGCCAGATTTCAAAACAATTTCTAACAGTTTCTGTGAGACCGTGTAAGCAACTGAAAATTGACATGTTGTGTTGTGCCCGAGTCAGCCAACTGCTGTCACTGCATAATTAGATTTTCCTGCATGAGAGGAGAGTTTCCTCTAAAAAATTATGAAATAGGCAGAAGCTAATATAAAGAAGAAGTGGGTCTGTTACTCACAAAAAGGTAGCCTGCCGCCAAAGAATGACTTTGGGCACGCGTGCGCACAGTCAGGAGAGGCCAGTGGTCCTGGCTTCCTGTGCTTCACGTGCATGAAATGCTCTTTGCAAAGGAAGTCGATTTACAGCACAGGCCAGATGGAAGTGCGCCCACTTGGCTACCCAAGGAATGGCTGGAACCCAGAACCCAGAACAGAGTTGAAGCTAGTGCATGTGTGGTTACTTCCTTCCGGTACAAAATAATAGATGTGGCAGAGGAAGCCGGGCGTCCCCAGTACTTACTTTACCCTTCTTCAAGAGTGAGAGTAGTTTTTGTTTGACAAGGCCACCCAGGTAAAGACTGCGTTGCCCAGGATCCCTTGCACCCGAGGGTAATCGTATAACTAGGTTTGAGTCAATGAGACGAGAGCAGAATGAAAGTCTCCACACTCTATGTGGTGCCCATAATAGGAAAGGCGGGTTCCCTCTTCCTGCTCCCTTCTTGACGGCAGGGCCATACGAACGATCATAAGCCATCTTTGACCACAAGGGTGAAATCTATGCCGCATAAAAGAAAGCTACACTTGATGTGCCAGAGCAATGAGATAAAAAGAGCCACATCCCTGATACCTTTGAATCAACACAGAGACCCTGCATGGTCTTCTGGAATGTTCCATGAGAGAGAGAGGCCAGTTCCTGCTTTGATTAAGCCATTGTAATTTTGAATCTGTGCTAGGGGCAGGCTTTTCTGTATCCTAACCAAGACTGCGCACTTGGAAATGACCTTCAGCGTTCAGAGCTAGGCCCTTGCAGGCAGGAAAGGGTTTGCACTCCTGGGCACACGTACCTTTGTGTCCTAATCATCCCCTTCAAAGTAGATACCTTTCCCCAGATGACCCTATCTCTCTGAAAGGCAAAGTATGACTCAAAATATCATTAATTCATTCATTCACCCGTGGTGAGGTGATCACAACCATTATTTTCATTTTACAAAGGAAGAAACGGTGGCACAGAGAATTGAAAGGGCTTCCTCCAAATCAATCTCAGTGTTTACACATCACGTGCTCAAGTGGAACGAGGAGGTCCTAGCATACAAAAAGCATACACAAGGTTTTTTAAATGACTAAATCAGTGAGTGCCTCCTTAAATAAAGGAGTAGAACCAAGGCTAGAACTCAGCTATGCTGACATCAAAGCTGGTGATTTTAGGTTCGCTTTGCTCCTCGACTATGTGTTGTATGAGGCTTCTTTGAACTGGATTTATGAGGGAGTTTCGGTGTATCTGTGAAAGTACATTAATTAACTTAAAATTTAAGAATCTCACATCAAGATTTACTTATTTCCTGTGGCCAGTAACACAAACCCTTGACTTGAACTGGCTTAATTATTCGTGGGCCTTACTGGCTTACAGAACTGGGAAGCCCACCCCCAGCACTCGTGTAGCTCTGGCTGGATCTGAGGCTGGAGTGGAGTCCTCAAATCATGATTCTTGCCATCCCTCAACACAGCTTTTCTCCAAGCTGGCTTCACTCCCAGGTTCCATATGCTGTCACATCCTATGTCTCATCCTGTTTAATTACAACAGAAAGAGCCCCACACGACTTGGTTTGATTGGTTTGATGGGCCTGTTTATCAACCAACAGCTATGTCTATCACCCGATCAACCAGGGCTCTGATTGGCTGGGGCATGGATCTCCGCCTAAATCCCAACCAGGCTGCAGACGCAAAGAGGAGACAAAACATGGTTCTCGAGAGGCCAAAAAGAGTGCTATCCCAAAAGAACAGGAAATGGATATTGGATAAGCAAAAACAAAACTCACTGCAAGTCTTTTACATACTCAAAGCTGTCCCATTATAGGAATCTAAACTTAGGTTTATTATCCCCTCCCAGCATTGGTCTACTGTTATTTCTCCACCGTATCCATTACTGATTTCTATCTAGTCTTATACCCATACTCAGAAGTAGGTATGCACAAACAGTACACACACACACACACACACACACACACACACACACACACTCCACTCTTTCTTCTGCCCAGTGCTGTTCCAATTCCCCTAAACATCTTTTGTCTTCTGGAGACAGCAGCACTCTCCTTGGTGATCCTGCACCATAATGCTACAGTCAACATCACCGGCATCTACATACCAGGTCTGCCAAAAATTGGTTGTATAATCTCAGCTAAGTAACTTATCCTTTGTAAGCCCTGATATCCTCATCTGAAAATGGGATCACAATCATTCCTACCTCACAGAGTTGCTGTAAGGATTAGACAAGGGGTGCATATAACACTCTTAGCATGGAGTCTAAACTCACAATATATGCTGGTTATTAGAGATGGTAGGTCATGGAGCCCCCTCCCTCCCCCTGCTTAGCCCTCCTTCCCCTAGAAAGTCTTATATTTCTGAACAATCTGGCCTAAAGTGACCCTATTTGAACTCCCATCATATTCACAATTGCCACGCTGGTTATTGGTTCTGAGACAAATACCATCTACACTGGTTATGTCTTCTCAACATCTTAACCCCTGTGCCAGAGGCTGCCCCCATTCTCACACTGGGATTTTCACTTCCTACTGAAGACTGACTTTCACAGTGTATCTGGAGTCAGGCAGACCAGGGCTGAAGTCCCAGCTTTACCCTTTACTAGCTGTGAGATCATGGAGAAATTATTTCACTTAAAAGAACCTCAGTTTTCTCTTCTGCAAAATACAGTTGATGTCAAACATACACAAGGCAATATATACACACTACTGTAGAATGATTCTAGACACACAGTGGGTGCTTAAAAACTGTTATTTTATATTACATGTATTCCTAACCTGCTTCAATAGCCTACCCTGATCATCCTAAGAAATAGTCATGAAATGAGTCTATTTGATCAAAATTCCTACTTCTCTTATGTATGATAGGATCAATACTCAGATGTATTTTGTAGTCTACATGGTCATATTAGCACAGAAGGCACACTCAGATCTTTAACTAAAAAAAAAAAAATTACAGCAGTCAAGTTCAGAGCAAGGAAAATGCCAGGGAACTACGAAGGATTGAATTCCTGTTATGAACTTAAAATGCACTGGACATTAATTTCATTATTTCATTTGGTCTCCCAAGAATCCTGGAAAACCAACCACCCCAAAAAGGAGTGGCTAAAACAACACTGTGATGTTTTTACAATTTGGTACGTTGCTGTAGTTTCTCTGGTGGTTTTATCTGGCATTCATACAACTGCAATCAACTAGATGGGAAGGTCTATTGTACTGTTCAAAATGGTTCTACTCAAATGTCCAGCAGGTGCTTCTGACTATCAGCTAGAGAATCTTGGTTCACCTCCTTGTGTTTGCTTGTATAAGCCAGATGGCTTTCTTGTAGTATGGTGGTCTCAGGGCAGAACTCCAACAGGGCAAGTCCCAACGGGCTGGTGCTTACCAAGCCTCAGCTTGCCCAACCCATCACAATGAACAGTGATGTTCCACTAACCAGAGAACATCACATGGCCAAGGCCAGACTTAATCTGGACAGGGATTTTTATCCTGTCTCTTAATGTGAGGTGTGGCAAATAATCTGAGGCCATTTGGAATCTGTCATAGGGTTCAAACAAAATAGTATGTGGCAACCAAGTGGCAGAGTTTGGAATCAAATTCAGGTCTGAATATCTCTATACTCCTTCTAACATACCGCAATGTCTTGGAATAGGCTGAGAATGATGATTTTCCAGGATAACTGAGATTTATACTTTCCTTACACATATTACATACCCTGTCATGTAACGGGCATTATTTCCAACTCTGGGGTGGCACAGATATCCAAAAACCTGCCTTCAAAAAGCTAAGATCATGTGACAACATCAGATTAATGGGATGAGGGGAAATTTTAGATTGCTGAGTCAGGATAGGCCTCTCATAGCAGGGCTGGAACAAGAATGGAGACATGAAAACAGCCATGGAAAGAGTGCTCAGGAAGGTGATGTTCTCAAGGCAGAAAGAAGCTGGGTGTTGGAAGGACAGAACTGAAACAAAGCGGCTAGAACAGACAGAGCGAGAGGGGGACAGTTGGGAGGAGTTTCGACAGGTGGAAGGGGAGTAGAGCTTCTGACCTCTTGGAGGCCCCCGAAAGGAGTTTGGATTTTATTGAATTGGAACAGGAAGCAGTTGGAGCATCAGGAGCAGAGGGTTGATGTGATCTGGTTTACACCTGATCTAGGCAACACTTGATAAGATGCCACGGTTGTGGCTGCTACACAGTGTGTAGATTGCAGAGCAGCAAGGGGGGAAGCAGAGCTCAGTCAGAAGGTTCCACGCGGACGGGGGCAACGAACAGGGAAAGAAGAGGAAGCTCTAGAATATGCTTTGGTATGAGGGTTTATAAGACCTCATGATGAATTATCTTACGGGACGGTGGTAAGTAAAGATAAAGTAAGTAAAGATAAGTAAAATAGAGTTGAAGATGTCGGCAAGTGTCATCCACTGGGGCCACAGTCACTGAAGCACGGGGGAGTCTACTTAATTATGAAACTGAATGTCTTTCTTTCCTCTTGTCCTCAGAAAGCATGAATGGGAGTCCTTTTGATTATTTTCAAGTTCATACGGACATGGTAAGTAAAAAGGACAAAGTGCTTTGGTGAAGTGGAAAGGGAGGAAAAGGGGGTTGGAAATGCACACTTTGGTTGCTGGGAACACTTTGCATCCGTCATTCCTAACTATGTTCTCTGACCGGAGCATAGGCATTCACCTGTAAACTGAAAGGTAGTCAGATCTAATGATGAGAAAACAAGAGAGGAACATCACACAAAATTCATTCTACTGTTTATATGGACACTTACTGCGTGATCCATCCAAACACAGCACAATAATCATGGCCACTGTACTACTTCTGAATAAAACGGAGACATGTTAGCCTTCCCCTAATCTACCCCGTGATCCCTATAGCTCCCCAAACCTCGATTCAGCCTTTTCTAATTCACAAAGTCTAAAGTTGTCCTTGGCGCCGATGTGAGTGGAGTGAACATCTATCCTTTTATATATATCTTTTAGCCTCAAAATACCTAAATCAACCCATATCATTTGGGAGGCAATTGCACCTTGTCAAGGCAAAAGGCCTGGACCCCCTTCTTGTCTAATAAATTACTTCCTGAGACTTCATTCCCTGTTGCCTGTATATTTTTCCTGCATAAAGCCCCCCAAACGATAAATCATCTTTCTGTCTTGTCCATCATGTCTGGGCTCATTACTTCACACATCCTAATTATCATCAATGCACAAAACTCAAGGAAAAAAGATCTGAACAGTGAAATGATATTTTTTTTTCCCTAACATGAGTGCAACTTCCTGTGATTAAAGACTATCATAATATAAATGGGTGCTTTGGATGATTTCTATGTAGCTCTTTTACATCTTGCAGATATTCTTAATAGGTCCGACTACCTAAGGAGGTGGGGGGGGGGGAGCTCTTTTTGCCTTTAAGACTTCGAAGTCTGATTTTTTAAGTGCACAGATAACTTGAATACCTAAATTGAAAAATGAGAAGACTATCCGTAGGGAAAAATGAGCTTATTGCTGCCTCCCTGAAGTTCATCAAATGTTGTCACATATTTCTCTAACATTTTTGACTTGGTTAAGTGCAAATTTAGGTGAACACACTCTTTTTCCCAGGGTTCATGGCAACAGGAATATAATATGTATTTTTCTCATTAATGAGTGCAGCTCTACAGTGTGAGGGATCTCAGGCAAATTGGGCTTTCTTGAGGCAGAGGACTGGACAGAATGACCTTGCATGTCCCTTATTTCATGACTTAGTTTTTGCTAACCGGTTAAGCACTCACTTCCCACTCCTTCTTAGGTGTATTTGTGGCATGTGGTAACTTGAAGTCTCCATTCTCAGAATCCAAATCCTCAATCATGGTGCATCTGAATTTCCCCCTAATGATGGGGAAACCCCAAATTAGGAATTAAGCAAGTGGACGAACATTAATAAAGCTCACCTTTAGTTTCACCAATTCAAGTTATGATATCGGAGGATCCAGGAATTATAGTTCACATGATTATTGAAACCTTGCTGTGCATCTAAGTCCAAATCCTTGTTTAGTGTGTGATTTGGGGCAGCAACGTCTAATTCGTCAATGATAGACCAGATCCCTTTGCCAATCTCACTTTTTCTTTCATGGTTATCACTGACGCCCGATCCTATGGCTTGTGATTATCAGGGAAAAATTCACAGTAACCCTTAGGCCAAACTGTGAAATAGAAAATCTTTCCCTGAATCTTTGTCTCCGGTCGGCTAGGTGGCCTTGAGCATGAACCTTAACCACTCTGGGCCTCAATTAACTTATCTGGTAAATTATGGAGCTGTAGTAAGGAACACTTGTAGTAAAATGCTTAGGGAAATACTTGGTAAGTATTAAACATTAGTGCTGTTGGGGCTGCTATTATTATCTCTTTGTTTAGCACACCTTTTTATCCTTCCTGATTTATCCAAACCTTGACTTATCCTTCCTGACCCAGCTGTGTAAGCCCTTGACTCCCACAGGCAAAGGCACTCATTTCTTCTTCCCTACTTCCATCCTTCTCTGAATCCTCAGGTAATTTTGACCATAATTATTTGCTCTCACATCCATCTTCCCCACTGGCCCCTGTCTCCCCCTTCGGTTGGTTTCCTTCCAGTGCAGAAATAGGGTCTTCTGCGCACCCAGCCAAGGTGCTAGCAGAAGTCCTTGCACATTTGAAAGAAGGGATGAATTTGCTCTTGGAAAATCTATGGGTTCTAGATATAAATACAAAAATAATAGAGCAGTTTTCTTCAGCTTAACATTTTTCAAGGTTCATTTAGATTAAAACATTCCATTTTACAAGAATGAGAAAATGAATCCCTTCAGTGGTCATCAATGACTGCTCTATTAGGAAAAAAAAAAAATAGATCCAACTGTACGTCATGTGTCTCCTGATACATGTAATGGATCTTACCTCTAGAGTGGTCCTGCACTTTACAAAGAAAGCAAGGCCAGATTACATCAAGCCTCTATCTATCAATCAACTTATGGAAAATGCAGTGGGCAGAGGAGAGTGTCGTATGATACTATGTTGGTGAAAAGAGTAAAATCCAGACTGTGAGGAATTCTATGGGGAAAACTCCACAAGATAAATGACCATATGCATGTTAGGGGGGAAAAAAAAGAAAAGGAGAAAGCTGCAGATTTAAAGAGAGTTAAGAGACAAGTCAGGAAATTGCGATATGAATTTTTGAATCCAGACTCAAGTAAATTCTAAAAGCAAATTGAACACGGACTGGATGCATGATAATATAAAGGAATTATTAATTACTTTAAGTGTAATATGGCTATTTTAAGAGCCCCCTTTGTTTTTATTAATTTATGCTGAAATATTTACAGATGAAATAGAAATGTGCCTGGGATTTTCTCCAAAATAATCAGATGGGTGGAAATTCAGATAAAACAAGACAGAGTAAGAAGTGAAGTTTGTTGAAATCGGGTGATAGATGCGTGGAAATGTATGGTCCCGTTCTACTTTGTGTTTACACTTCTTACTCATACAAATAAACGTAAAGAGTAATAATTCCCTGTATGATAAAAGCAGCTTCTACGTTTCTTCTATTTCACCGACGTTGCAAACTCTGACACTGTTTTTGCTACCCAGGAGACTAGATGCACTTCCTTTCATAGCAGAAGTGTCCAACCGTTATTTATTAGATTGGATTTTCTTGTTTGTGAATCCTCTGGTCATAACATATATTTTCAGCCATGGCTAGATCACCCGAACCACAAAGAGCTATTGTTATCAATTCAGTAGTAAATGTAACACCAGTAATTACGTGAACAACAGCTAATAGGGAATGAATGCTTACTCTTTGTCACTCTGGATGTCAATTTACATGGAGTTATCTCACTGACTTCTTGGAGAACTTTATGAGGTGTGGCACATGTCATAGGACACCATGGTGATGTAATTACCAACACAGAAACTGAAGCTTTGTGGGGGTAAAGCTACCCGAAGCCATAATGGCACGGTAAATGTCAGAGCCAGGCCCACACCAGACCTCCCATACCTCAACACCTAAGTCCTTGACCTCTCCTATCTGACATCTTTCCTTCTGCGTCTAGTGGGACAGGTGACTCAAAAATAGGAATAAATTATGATCCCTTTTCATAAGAGGCATTATAGACAGCTGATCTCAAGTCAAGTGGCTGCAGAGACACAGACAGAAGGGAACATTTTCCTAGATGATTTGAGATGAGCACTAGAGAAGGTGGCTAAGTGCAGACAAGGACGAGAAAAACGGATCTAAGATAGGAAAACAAGACATCCAAAAGCCTAGATCAAAGATTCCCAAGCAGTGGTCCAGCCAAGCTTTTTGTGTGGTCTGCACAAGGTTTAAAGTTTTTTGGACTGACTTTCCAACTTTCAAAGATTTCACATGTAAATCTACACTTCTGGGCTTAAAAAAAAAAAAAAAAAAAGAAAAATCAAGTTTGCTGGGCCCATGTTTCCCCCTAGTCATTACAAGTCCTGAAGCAGGGGAGAGAGTTGCTCAAAGTAACGTGTCAGGGAGTAGCATAGAGACGACATTTTAGGGAGAAGATGCTAGAATCAGAAATTATTTTTAGGTCTGGCCAGAAATAGCGAGATCCTGGCCAACTTAGAGGTAGAGGGAATCGAAACAAGGCAGGGGGTGGAAATCCATGAAGAGAAGTGGTCACAGGACTTGGAGACAGAATGCCCTAAGAGGCAGAGCTTTGTGACTTATACCAAGTCATAACGGGTGCCAGTGTATCCCATCCCCGTGACTGGAACGAATGAGGTCGTAGGAGGGAATTCTGCCACGTCGGGATCATTACATTTTGTATTAGCATCTGTCAGATGGCGACACAAGAGATCGGCATGGAAACGAAACAATGCAGTATCCGCACTGACATCTTGTAGATCTTAGAAATATGGAAACAGGATTTGAGTAAGAGGCAGGAGATGCAGACATTGGGACATTGTTCAGTCCTGTACTGACTACTTCAAAAGACACAGACCAAGAGAAGGTCTTCCACTGAAGAGTTCTTACAGTGAGGTCAGAGGAAAGAGAAAAACAGCCAGTAGTTAGATGTTCATGACAGCGTACATGTGATGAAGCCCAAACAAAGGAATGATTGTGTGTTCGGGGAAAATCTCTTGGAAGTTGCCCTTCTTCTTGAACCTTATCACAAAGAAACACTAGATATAGAGCACAAGGATGTGGGATCCATGTAATAAAGTTTGCACGGACTGAACCAACATCTGTTGAGAATATTTGTTGCCCGCTAAGTAAAATACACACACGACGTATCTCTCCATCTGCCTTATTCTTCCCCATGATACTCGGGGATGCTGGATATCACCTTCTGTACCGCCTATGTGCTTCCTGGCTTGATTCTTGCCTATTTCCCCTGAAAAATACAAGCTCCGTGAAAGCAAGGACTTCATCTCTTGTTTCTCAGGCTCTCCTCCAAGCTTAGGATAGCTCTTGAGACACAGTAGGTTCTCAATAAGTAGCATTTGGGAGTGTCCATTTTCACAGAGCCTGAGTTGGACAGAAAAGTGAGCAAGTTTGCAAGATGGTGCAACCAGTGTGAGAAGATCAGGGGGCTCGGCAGAGCACGGAGGTGGAGTCCTGATACGTCAACTGAAAGAAAAAGCTCCTGTAAGATCTCTACCTCACTGTAAGAGAAACAGGAGAGTTACTCTCTTTGCATGTTTATTAGAGATCGTACTCAAAGACACACAATCCAAAGCTAAAACAATGATGAAGTTGTGTCCACTTTTTTTTTTTACTTCTATCTCCAGCTAACACACGCCTTATACAAAAAAAAAAACTGGGGCGCCTGGGTGGCTCAGTCGGTTAAGCATCTGACTCCGGCTCAGGTCATGATCTCACGGTTCGTGAGTTCGAGCCCCGCGTCAGGCTCTGTGCTGACAGCTCGGAGCCTGGAGCCTGCGTCCGATTCTGTGTCTCCCTCTCCTTCTGCCCCTCCCCTGCTCACACACTCTCTCGCTCAAAAATAAACAAACATGAAAAAAAATTGTTTTTAAGTTGAAAATTTCCTTTAAAAAAAACTGCCGCCCATGATTCTGTCATTCTATTTACTTGTCCCTGATGCCACTTAAATTGGGGTGTGGGGACACAAGCTGGAGATGAGTGTTCATGTCACTGATGAGCTGTACTGAATCATCTCAGCCTTGGTGGAGTTAATTTAAGGCCCAGGATGAAATGTGTGGCATGTGTGTGTGTGTGTGTGTGTGTGTGTGTGTGTGTTCAGCGGGAGCCCATTCTCACCCTTCTGACGGAGGGCAGTGTCTAGCTAGTTTGCCCTCCCCGAGGGCAGGAAAGCCTTTCCCCTCTCACCTCTGCTAGCCAGTCTGGACATCAGGGCAAACACCCAGAACCCATCTTATCAAACTGCTTCCGTCGCGAAGCAGCAAGAAATTGTCAGATTTAGATGGTGATGCTGACTTCTCAATAGGGGAAAAAAAGGACCTAAATTAGACTTCTATAAAAAGAATATTGCATATTTATTTCCACAATAACACCCAGGAAAAACGTTAGTCAAGAAGCAAGCAATTGGGTGAATAAATAAGCTTGTCTTTGTTCTCATCAATTAAGTTATTACATCAGTTGGAAAACCAGTGAATTATAATACAGATGTTTAATGAAACACTGCTGAGCCTATAAGTCAAACTCCTATTTTGTGGTGTGATTTTGGCTGCATAGTTTTGTGTGTGTTAAACCGTATTTATTAGCTGATACCCATTATTATTTTGAGCAAGGTATAATTCAGTTGTCAGGCTCCATCGCAGGCAAGGAGATTTAATCAGTGAGAGCCGCTTTGCTACTGAGTATAAAACAATGTGGGTTTCATGAAGCAATCACGGCAGTGTGAAAAAATGGGATTAATTAGTATTGTATAAGAACAGGCAGCATGCTCATTAAAACCTTGTGAGGTGGCTCTTGATAAACTACCACTTGATAGGACCGCATTAATGTGACAAGGCAAAGACTTCATTCCCAAATCCTTCCTGATTGTATCTTGCTTTTAAGTTACCTGGAATGACCCTCCTCGGCGGCGGGAATACAAAGATCAAAATGACTGCCAGGGATCCTGGAGCCACCTGGACCCGGGAAGCCACGCATCGAGGGGGGAAAGCTTCAAAGCCAACTTTTTTTGAACTCGCAGTCAAACATGAATCAATAGTTGTAAATGAAGCTGCACCCGTGGGGGTGGCGGATTTGCATTCGCGCTCGGCAGGTCGGCAGAAACTAATTTGACGATTGGTAACGCGCCCTAATGAAGGCCACGTACAAACCCTCTGCCTGTTTGTTTACGGGGTGTGGGCGGGCAGTGGCTGGAAATGCATCCGGCCTGAGGAAGGCGGCAGGGGCTCCGGGGAGCCCTGGGGGCCCGGCCAGAGGAAAGGAAGGGGACAGAGAACCTGTTCTTTGCGGCGCCTCCCTATTAGTGCCATTGCCTCATTATTTGGATTTCCAAGATGCCTCTCTTAGTTCCTAGAACGAATAGTTATTTTTTGTTGTGTTTTGTTTTCACAGTGAAAGCATCTGCACATGAAAAAAAGCCCTGTGAGAACAATCTGCTTTGGGTAAGGAATACTTTTTTGATGTGCTTTAGACTCGGCTTCCTCTTTGGGCATCCAATTTGATTCTCTTCCAAACGTGGACCAGTTTGGGTTGTATCATCATGCTGCAGTTGGGGTTTTTTTTTGGGGGGGGAATGGGGGCGGGAGGGGTTCTTGAGGCGATGTCCAAGGGTATGCTTTCTCAATAGCTCACCAGATCTATAGTCTCCTCAAAGGATCTTCTCTTAACTGCACCCCCTCCCACCCACCCCCCCGCTCCCATTTTCCCGGTGGCTTTAGCTAACTCTGCCCGCGAGGCAACTCTACACAGAACACGTATCTGTTGGATGTACTTCCAGACCTGAAAATGCCACTCAGAAACCTCAGCGTCCCTTTTCCTTGCCCTCCCCGACTATTTTATATATATAAAACCTTGTTAAATCTCACCAGCACATTAAATTAATGTTTGCTACCATGAAGCTCAAGTACTCAGCTCACAATTATAGGTTGTTTGCAATTGAACTTGGGCAATTCCACTGCAATCCGCAGATTCAAGGCGCTGGGCAAAAGTCAGGCTACCTGAGCCGCCTAGATGGGATTAAGCACACTGCTTTATCAAGTGATGTGTTGCAATATTATTAATTTAAACCTTAACACCTCATTGTTGTGATCCAAGCTGCATGATGTAATGCAATATGACAGCCATTAAATTAATAGAAAATAGAATTCATCTCTCAAAATTTCACACAAAATAAAGGCACAGAGACAGACAAAAATAAAGGAAGAAAGACAGACAGATAAATACCTTTAATGTATATATTTTTTTCTGTTTCCAACTGAGTCTGCCTCTATCTGGCAGTGTTAGGAGGACCACAGAGCATCAGCCGTTTGCACAGAGATCCCCGCCATCTTATTTATTCCCCTGGGAGGCAAAGCAGTGAATATATTCCTATTTTGTTCCTTTTCTTTCCAAGAGTGGACCGCACAGACATAATATGCTGTAGGTGAGAGGGCACGCATCACCGTTTACGCGTGACACAGTAATAGGAAATTTCCGGCCCCTCTTAGCTTGAGGAGGACCTCCCGCAAAGACCCTACAGCTCCTTCAGGTAGTAGCCACCTACTTGATTTATAATCCTACAGCGGCGGAAGAGGTTAGCTGAGTAATTTGAATCACTAGATTTTGCTAATGAACTCGGGCCAGAGAGAGAAAGCACTTTACGTGGCAAAGGCTCCATTTCACCTTCCTGACGCTCCACATACTTTATCTCCAAATTTTTACATTATTTATACAGAAAGGGAAATGGTTCTCTCAGAGGAGAATGAGTGGGCAAAGCATCTCTGCTGATAGAGTATCTTCTACGATTCACGGCCGCGAGGACGCCCTGTCTCCGTGCGACCAAAATTGGGCTGCCGGATTTAGCGAAGAGACACACAGAAGGCCCAGTTCAATCTGACGGTTTGGTAAACAACAAACAAGGCGCTATTTTGGACGCACTTCTATGGAAAGTCGCTTGCTGCCTCTCTGCAATTCAACTTGAACGGCGCATCCCGCGTGTTAGCTGGGAGTCTGAACTGAAAGGAGGTGTATTTGCCCCAGCGAGGGCATTGCGTGAACGTCAGGAGAGAATGCCCTGCAGAGCTTGGGAAAACTGAACGTATGGAGCAGGCTTCTGGCGTCTGTGGTTCTCAGTGGAGCATTTTTATTTAGCAGATTACTATAGGCTTCACTGAGCTTTGAAATAAACTCTTGGTCACTTTTTTCCCA
Source organism: Prionailurus viverrinus (assembly GCF_022837055.1). NCBI lineage: Eukaryota > Metazoa > Chordata > Mammalia > Carnivora > Felidae > Prionailurus > Prionailurus viverrinus. Next base: position 9,576,881 of record NC_062563.1, read on the forward strand.
CATGGATAAACAAGCTTTAAGTGATGTCGCCTTCATATTAACCTCAAAGAGACTTTCCTACCGTTGCATTTTGTATAAAGGAAATACATAGTGGTTCGCACACCTGGGAGTTCCTGGGACCTTCCTTCCCACCAACACCACCGGGTATCTTCATTTATCTCCATAGACCACAGTTTCAAAAGCACTGACCTTGTACATAGCCACAAGAATGGAACGCAAGTATTCAGATATCTGTACAGAGAGCTGTACGCGTATATGATACAGTCAAACAATATAGGTACCTTCCTGTCCCCAGCCGCACTATTCGTCACAACCAAAAGGTAGAAACCACCAAAGGGGTCATCAGCTGACGAATGGACAACTAAATTGTGGTCTTTACTTACAACTGAATAGCATCCAACCATTAAAAGGAATGAAGTGCTGATACATGTTATAACGTTGGCTGAGCACTGAAAACATTATGCTAGGTGTTAAGCCAGACATCAAAGGTCACACATATCGTAGGATTTATATGAAACATCCAGAACAGGTAACCCTGTGGAAACACACGCAGACTAGTTGTCGCCAAGAGCCGGGAAGGAGGTATGGGGGACAGGGAGAAGGGGCACGGGGTACTGCTAACCTGGGGCACAGGTTTCCTTTCAGGGTGATAAAAATGTTTTAGGATTAAATGTGCTGGTTCGACAACACTGTCACTGTATTCAATGCCACTAAATTGAACAAACTGAGGGTTGTCGGAGGGGTGTCGAGTGGGAGGATGGGCCAAATGGGGGGTGGGCACGGAGGAGGGCACTTGTTGGGATGAGCACCGGGTGTTGGATGGAAGTGATGAATCACTAAATTCTACTCCTGAAACCGATATCGCACTGGATGTTAACTAACTCGGATTTAATGAAAATTTAAACATTTTTAAAACATAAAAAATAAAATGCTTGGTTTTATATTACAGGAATGCCGTCTCGATGAAAAGAAACAACTAATCAAAAAATCATTGACTAACAAGAAAATGGGATTTTCTATTTCTGCCTTTTGAACTTCTTACCAGCTACAAAACAAAAAACAAAAACCTTCTCATTTTCCATAAAACTTATTACATGGAAGACATTTCCACACAAGGTATTAACTAAACTAATATGAATTGAGCCCCTCGTAAAAGGGTTACTGGTAGGAGCACCTGGGTGACTCAGTCAGACGTCCAACTCTTGATTTCAGCTCTGTGCATCATCTCACGGTTCGTGAGTTTGAGCCCTGCGGTCGGGCTTTGTGCTGATGGTGCAGAGCCTGCTTCGGATTCTCTCTCTCCCTCTCTCTCTGACCCTTGTACTCTCTCTCTCTCTCAAAATAAATAAATAAACTTGGGGCGCCTGGGTGGCGCAGTCGGTTAAGCGTCCGACTTCAGCCAGGTCACGATCTCGCGGTCCGTGAGTTCAAGCCCCGCGTCGGGCTCTGGGCTGACGGCTCGGAGCCTGGAGCCTGTTTCCGATTCTGTGTCTCCCTCTCTCTCTGCCCCTTCCCCGTTCATGCTGTGTCTCTCTCTATCCCAAAAATAAATAAATGTTGAAAAAAAAATTTAAAAATAAAGAAATAAAGAAATAAACTTAAAACAAAACAGGTGCTCCATTCTGGGCCTGCTTACTGAGCTGAGCCCTGCTCACCACCCGGGCAGGACACCTACCTGCAGTCCCTTTCGTCACTGTCACACACAGCACCTTTTGCCTATGACAGGCCACGTGCTGTATGGTACTGGGACTGTAATGAATCTCAAGTAATCGTGGGGACAGGATAAATCTCAAGGGGCTTAGAAAACAGCATAACATAGTAACTCAATACACATGCTTCGAGAGCCAGACTCATCGGGTCCCTCATCAGCTGTGTGACGTCAGGCAATTCCTGAACCCCTGTGACCTCAGTTCTCTTATTTGTAAAACAGGGGGAGATAAGAACATCTACCTCCCAGAGCTGGTAAGGGTGGGGGTGGGGGAGCCGAATCAGTTTAAAGCGTTCCAAACAGTGCCTGGCACTCAGCCAGAATGGCGAAAATTACCAACCGGCGCTACTAAATCCCGGTGAGGTTACACAACCAGGATTTTCACGCATTCCTGACGGCTGTGTCACACGCACTCTGTCACCGCTGTGGAAAACCATTTAGCGCTTTCTTAGGAACTAAATCCACCTACTCTATGATTCGGCAATTCCACTCCTAGGTCTTCGCCCAAAAGAAATGAAAACCCATGTTTATAAAAAGATTTGTACAAGAATGTTCACTGCAGCTTATTCATACTGAAAAAAGAAAAACAACACAGAGACAACTCAAGTGTCCATCAGCAGAAGACTGGACACACAGGGTCTGTGGTCGTATAATGGAATAATACTTAGCACTAAAAAGGAATGAGCTAGCGATACACCAAGGAACACAGCGTATTTCCAGACCGTTATGTTCAATGAAAGAATCCAGTCCTGAAGAGGACATATGCTACATGATTCCATTTTTGTGAACTTCAAAAAAACAGTCACGGGGCATCCGGGTGTCTCAGTCAGTTAAGCATCCGACTCTTGATTTCAGCTTAGGTCATAATCTCACAGTTCGTGAGTTCAAGCCCCGCATCGGGCTCTGTACTAATAGGAGCCTGCTTGGGATTCTCTCTCTCCCTCTCTCTCTCTCTCTCTCTCTCTCTCAGAAATAAATAAAAGCAAAAAGAGACAGCCAAACTAGTCTATGGGGATAGAAATCAGAGTAGTCTTTGCCACTGCACGGCAGAACATGAGGGAATTTTCTAGGGGGATGGTAGTATGTGGTAGGAGGTAGAAAATGTTTTCTGTAAAGGGCCAGAGAGTAAATGTTTTAGCCTTTGAGGTCTACATACAGTCTTTATTGCATATTCTTCTTCTTTTTAAAATAATCCTTTAAAAATGTAAAAATCCTGGGGCGCCTGGGTGGCGCAGTCGGTGAAGCGTCCGACTTCAGCCAGGTCACGATCTCGCGCTCCGTGAGTTCGAGCCCCGCGTCAGGCTCTGGGCTGATGGCTCGGAGCCTGGAGCCTGTTTCCGATTCTGTGTCTCCCTCTCTCTCTGCCCCTCCCCCGTTCATGCTCTGTCTCTCTCTGTCCCGAATAAATAAATAAACATTGAAAAAAAAATTAAAAAAAACATGTAAAAATCCCTTCTTAACTGAGAGGCCACACAAAAACACTCCACCGGCTAGATTTGGCCGCGGGATTGCAGTTTGCTAAATTCTGGTCTATTCGGGGTGTTTGTTACGCGGACGTACACATCTGTCAGGCCCACTGAGCGGTACAGTTAAGACCTATGCGTTTTCCTATATGTATTCAGTAAAACAGAGAGCAGTGTCCAGAAGTTGAGCTAACATTCACACATTGGCTAATATTATTTCAGCTTCACGTTAAACGATACACTTACTTGTTTTTAATTAGAACAAGAAAACATCGTTCTTCCACTCTGTAAAATCAATTCGAGCAATATATTTAAGGCATCCGTTGTGATTCCCTCAACTGCCTAGACACACGGATCTATCCCCTTCCTACAAAGAGAATTTTATTTATAAGGGCAGTACCTTAAGCCTAGGAACATTCCCACGCAGAGGATATGGTCTCGCATCTCTAAGGGGTCTTTGAACCCTTGTCAGGGAAACGGGCATCTGTCATGGACCAAACTGTCTGTCCCACCTGATGCCTACTTGAGAACCACCTCTCCTTCCACAGGACAGCTTCCTACCCAGTTAGAGTCCTTACCAGTGTCACGGCTGAGGACAGAACGCTTCTGAAGAATTCCCTGTAGTTAAGATCTCCCAGGTAACAATTTGAAGCATTTCCAAAGGCTAAGACACTACCTTGAGAGTATTTTCTATACATTCACACGTTGCTTTTCGCTCCTTGCTGAAGAATGCTCTCTATGGGATCCGCCATTCCAAACTGCTGAGCCAAGCAGGATTAGCGACTGTCACAAAGCAAGTTCCATGTGGAGTGGAGAGTCCTCATCTGTTTCCAGCAGCCGAAGCTCTGGTATTGGTGGCAGCGAGAAATAAAAAAGCACTTTGCCAGATGAAGCGTAAGAGGACACTGGAGCGTGGCCCCACAAAATAAATTATTGCACTTCTTCTTAAAATTCCTATCAGAACCAAAGTTGAACTTGGTGGGGGGAGGGGGTGGGCTACCGTTAACAATTGGGATGAAGAAGAAATAAACTCCTTCATTAATGTAGTTTAATTAAATAATGTTTAAGCATTTGTTATGATAAATACTAATCATCTTTTTATTTTTTTAATACTAATCATCTTTTATTTATTTTTTATTTTTTTTAATACTAATCATCTTTTAACATCGCCACGTGCGATTTGAAGAAAGAGGGGCTGACTGCTGTCCTCGGGGAGCCCACAGTGCTGTGCACAGATGAGGTGGGCACTCTCACCACCATCGTCCCGTCTGTCACCATCTTGGTGATAAATATTATTTATTTATTATTACATGAAATACTATTTACTTATGCTTGGCCTTGCACTAAGCCCTTGAGACACGCTGACCCATTTAACCCTCTCCATAAATAACCCTGGGAAATAGATCCCATTAGTACACCCATTCTATAGATGCACAACTGAGGCTGCTCAGAAAATAAATAGCTTGGGGCACCTGGGTGGCCCTGTCAGTTAAGCGGCCGACTTCGGCCCAGGTCATGATCTCACAGTTCGTGAGTTTGAGCTCCACGTCAGGCTCTATGCTGACAGCTCAGAGCCTGGAGCCTGCTTTGGATTCTGTGTCTCCCTCTCTCTCTGCCCCTCTCCTGCTTGTGCATGCCCTCTCCCTCTCTCTCTCTCTCTCTCTCTCTCTCTCTCTCTCTCTCTCTGTCAAAAACAAATTAACATTAAAAAAATTAAAAATAAAAAGAAGGTAAGGAACCTGGCCAACCTCTGACCCCAGACAGCGATAGAACTCGCCTCAGAACCCAGTTCCAAGACTCCAAACTCTATGCTCTTAACGCATGTCTCTTTCCTGCATCCCCAAAGACAACTGAAAACATAAGCAATGATGGACCAGGAAGTAGTCTCTAAAAGTTCAGAGAAGCATCCAAGAGGACCAAGCACTAGAATGGAAAAACTGTGTGAAGTCAGACTTTGGTTTCACTTGGAAATAGGAGTCATTCCTGAGCAGGCAAAAGTGGGTGAGGCTGGCGTTTCATCAGGAGACCCCCACTTCGCTGGGATAGACTCCTGGAAATGTCAATTAAAAAAACATTAAACTCTCACAAGGGAACTTCAGTCCAATTAAAACAGCTTCAATTCATTTGCTGTCAAGTATTATCTTTTTACAGATACCACGATCTGTTCAAATTGATCAGAACATGATGAATATTTCAAGAAATCACTCTTCCCCGCGGTGGGAACAGCGATATATCATAGAACTTTGGTCAACGACTCATACCACCGTACGGGAAGGGGGCACTATGATTTTGCCTGGTACATGGAGGCGGGGTACTGTGTCTCAGACACAGGGTGCTGCATCTTTTATGTGCACGGAGACTGACGGGGAGAGAGAGGGGCAGCAGCAATGAGGAAATGATTCCAAAGGAATAGATCCACTCTAGAAACATCGAACTGGCAACTGCTCGGCAACTGAGGACTGGGTAACCTTCCTGAGCTGCTGTAAGGCATGTCGTTGGCAAACGAGCTGAGTGCTGGGGCAAGACCCTGCCGGCCCCACCGCTGGGAAGACCGTGGTGGCCGAGGGGCGTCTCCACGGCCTTCCCTGGAGAGGGGGACTCTGGTGAGCGGGAGGAGGAGCGGTTCTCCTTGGCCTCTGTTACTATGGCAACCTTCCCCTTTGTTTCCCTGGATCCAGAGCTGCTGCCTCATTTAGAGACTGGCATCAGGTGAGGCAGCTGCGTGATGGCATTAGGAAAATGAGGAAGTGGAAAAACAGCGCCGCTTGAGCAAACGCACACGCACACATCCTGGCACCGGGAAGGCATGGTCAGGACGAGTTTCCAGACCTCTTGCCACTTTCTTTTGAGCCAATCAGCAGCATATGATTGCAATTGCTGCTGAAGGATATGCTCGGGGAATTTTCGCTTTATTCTGGCTGTCATTTGGACGGTTGCCTTGGACGCGTTCTTCTGTTGCCCACGATACTTTGCTCTTCCCTACCCCATGGAGGGGTGTCAGTGTCAAGGTCACATCCCCTAACAGGCTTTCCCTGAGCACGCCCCACCCTCTGCCGATGTTCTCTCTCGGCATCCCGAGCCGTGAGCACGGTTCACAAGCCTTTCACTGATGCTCTGTGCTCATCAGTTTTTGCTCTGTCTCCTCGGCTAGATTACAAGCTCCGCGAGGGCAAGGAGGCCGCCATTCTTGCACAAAGTGCCGTCAGACGAAATGCGCCGGGCAAGTGGCCGTGAATGAATATTTGTGAAATAAATGAAGCATCCGCTAACTCCGAAAATGTGATTTCGGATGCTGACATACTAAGAGCTGCGGTAGTGACTTGGAGGCTCTCCATTTGTTTTTCTCTTCAACGAACAATCAACCAGAATCATATTAAGACCAAAGACCATGACCCGAGTTGCGAATCTATTTACTCTCACTGCTGTGTCTGCCTTCACTGCAGAATTTCCCCGTGTCTTCAGGCAGCCTGGTTATATATGCACAATGGAATAGTGTAGGGGATGAGAGAATGTAAATTCAAGGGATGGGGGCAGAATGCCTATCAGGTCTTTCTCCACTGGCTTGTGGCCACAAGAAAGGCAGCATCTCGGGACAGAAGCATTCAGAATGCTCAAAGGGTGAGTCCAAGGAAGAAATCTGCACCGTAGGGAGAGAGAGAAGAGAGAAGGGGGGCATAGGTGAGACAGAGAACAAAACAAGTTCTGCAAATGCACCGCATCCTTCCCCGATGCACTCACTCTTAGGACCCCCATGGGACCAGTGGCCTTTGCCGTCTCCCTGTATAAAAAGTTGATGATGAAACCTATTGGTTGCGGGATGAGTGGGGGCGTGGCATTCCTCCACTCCATAATGCAATATCGTTCCCAATTTATAATGCACATGAATGAGAAATTGGATGAGTTTTACCAAAAAAAAAGTATATTTCAGTCAACTTTGATGAAACTTACTCTTTCCAAAATAGTGAAGCATTCCGTGAAATAAAACGATTCGGGAAGAATGCATGATAGTTCATACATATGCAAAATCAGCAGCACCAAACAAACAGAAACCAAATTAAACAAACAACTAACAAAAGCTAGATGAAAGTATCTGTCAGCTCCACAGCAGTGACGTAAAGTTAAGGGATGAACTTCATAGAGAAGCAGAGTATCCTACCTCCCTATGTCTAAAGAATAATTCCTGAAAGGTAGAGGCCATGAGCCATTCGATTCCTGCTAATTTGTCGGTGATTATACTAATGACAAAACCAAAATTATTTCAACGAGTGGAAGACAGGTCTGCCTTACCTGAGAACCCAAAAATGATCTCAAGTAAGATTCTCTACCTCACTGGCTAATGCAGCCAAGGGTCTACACTGTTCCTCTTTGCAACAGTTTGGGCTCAAAGGTCTGAGATGAGTGTGATTAGCCAAGTCTAGGTTTTGAGCCAACATTACTAGGTCTTTGTCCTTGCTCCTGGCCCACAGCTGTTAAATCCTTGGAATTTCATAAGTGATAAGAGTAGTTATAAAGGTGAAAGAGAATCTTTTGTTATTCATAACAAGCCCCTTCCAACCACACCTGAGTTTATGTTGATGAGGTGACTTTTGGAAAACCCTTAAGGATGGGGGCACCAGTTGCTAGGGAGAACCAGCCCTAGTTTAGAGGGTTGAAACTTTTTGTCCCATCCTCCAACCTTCAGGGGAGGGGAGAGGGGCTGGAGATTGAGTTCAATCTCAATGATTTAATCAATGTCACATACATAATGAAGCCTCCACAAAAACCCTAACTGAAGGTTGGGAAACATGGAGATGCTGGGAAGGTCGAGTGCCCGGAGAAGGCATGGAATCTCCGTCCTCCTTCCCCCACACCTGCCCAATGCATGGCTTCCATTTGGCTATTCCTGTGTTATATTACTTTATTTCACCAAAATCCTGTTCTTTGGGGACAGCTGTCTTCACCCTACAAATGGATCGTACTCAATTCATATGGTGGCAGCGGGGCGGGAGGTGGGGGGTACAGTTCTCTTTGTTTCAAAGATGGGTGGCCCAGGTCACAGTAAATAGAATTTTCTTCCCCTCTGGCCACAAAGAATATTTTTCAATAGGCACAAGACCCAAGCTGAGTTCTCCTTGAGACTTTTGGCTAGCAAAAGAGACTTCAATCAAAATAATCTGTAGGGTCCAAATCCAGGAATTAATAAAAATGCTATTAATAAATAAGTCATCAAACCTATAGAGCTGTGGTTTTCAACCAGGCATATCTGGGCAGTTTTTGTTGTTTTAAGCACACACCTGGTCTACTCCAAACAAATCAAATGAATCAGTAACTCAAGAAGAGTCGGATGTATCTCTCTAATTAAGAACCGGTTTTATAGAAATACTAGGTTCTTGTGAGCAATTAAAGTTTTTACATTTTAGGGGCGCCTGGGTGGCGCAGTCGGTGAAGCGTCCGACTTCAGCCAGGTCACGATCTCGCGGTCCGTGAGTTCAAGCCCCGCGTCAGGCTCTGGGCTGATGGCTCAGAGCCTGGAGCCTGTTTCCGATTCTGTGTCTCCCTCTCTCTCTGCCCCTCCCCCATTCATGCTCTGTCTCTCTCTGTCCCAAAAATAAATAAACGTTGAAAGTTTTTACATTTTATACAGATCCCCAACAATGAATATGTAGAATAAAATGTCAGAATATTCATTTAAGCGTAAATTGCTTAAAAGATATTTGCTAGAGTAAAACTTTATATCACAGAGCTGTTGGTTAGAGGAGCAGGTTAAAGTTAAGAATGCAGGAAAAACTGGGGCGCCTGGGGGGCTCAGTCGGTGAAGCGTCCGACTTCGGCTCAGGTCATGATCTCGCGGTTTGTGAGTTCGAGCCCCACGTCGGGCTCTGTGCTGACAGCTCAGAGCCTGGAGCCTGCTTCGGATTCTGTCTCCCTCTCTCTCTGCGCCTCCCCAGCTCACACTCTGTCTGTCTACCTCTCTCTCAAAAATGAATGTTGAAAAAAAGAGAGAAAGAGAGAACATCTTTTCCTTGAGCTCTGACAAAAATCCTTGTGAGAACTCTTACTGGCCAAACCTGGATCATGTGTCCATCTCTAAAACAATCACTGTGGCCAGAGAATGGAATATTCTGACCAGTTTGTGCAGGATATTCACTTCTGGAGGTTTTGGTGCAGGGGTCAAGGTTGGATGAATGGTATAAACTCTACCCAAACCAGATGGGATGGGTTCTCCACTGGACAGAGGGATTCTATTGTCAAAAGGGAAAGAATATTGAGCAGGTAAAACAAAACAGCTGTCTACTCAAACTCAAGTGTGTAATATCCAAAGGGGTTTGTACAAGAGTAAGTGTTATTTAGAATACACTATTGGGGCGCCTGGGTGGCTTAGTGTCTGACTTAGGCTCAGGTCATGAGCTCGCAGTTTGAGTTCGGGTCCCATGTCAAGCTCTGTGCTGACAGCTCAGAGCCTGGAGCCTGCTTCCGATTCTGTGTCTCCCTCTCTCTCTGCTCCTCCCCTGTTCACGCTCTGTCTGTCAGTAATAAATAAAAAACGTTAAAAAAAAAAGAGAATGTAGGAAATAGCCATATTAGCCAGGATTCTTTTGGTTGTAAATGGCAGAAAACCCAAATCAAAAGACTGAGTTAAAAAGGGGAGGACTGATTGGCTCATATAGTTGGGAAGTCCAGGGGCAGAGTTAATTTTGGGTACAGCTGGTCCAGAAGTTCAAATGATGGTATCTGGGCTCCCTCTTTTTCTCCACTTTAGCCCTACTTAGTTTTGCTTGGATGGTAGAGGAGATGACCCCCCACCCCTTCCTCCCCAGGATCCCTGGCTTGAAGCTCAGAGACCCCCATGGAAAGCAGACTTCTTCTCTTCAGTGTCTACTTGCCATTTCCAGAAAAGACTCTCAGCGGCTCAACTAGTTAACATGATGCCTGGACAAGCAGAGTGATGCAGATAATGAGTCCCCTATTATGAGAGGCCCAATCTGGGTCCCATGTCACAGAGTGGACAATCATAATTAAAGGCTTAGAGGAATACCTAGCATGAGGAAAGAGAGGCCAACCCTACTCCCAGCCTAACCATGCAATGGGATGGTAGGAAAATGAAAGTCAACACATGACTGCCACACTCATTCCTAGACTGAGCTCACATTGTTGACATCCCCTCATTCTCCATTATGACCTACCAATGACTTTCCAAATGTCTGAAGTCAATAAAAAATAAATGAATACAATACTTAGCAACAATAACAAAATCTTACTATTGTTCAAGTGCAAATCAACGAGCATGCTGCTGGCTTAGAGGGCTGTCTAGGAGAGCTCAGATCCACAAGAACCCTTCCTCAATTAGAAGCGAGTCTTGGAGCATCTGGGTGGCTCAGTCACTTAAACGTCTAACTCTTGATTTTGGCTCAGGTCATGACCTCAGTTCATGAGTTTGAGCCCCCATCAGGCTCTGTGCTGACAGTCCAGAACCTGCTCGGGATTCTCTCTCTCCCTCCCTGTCTCTCTCTCTCTCCCTCTCTCTCTCGCTCTGCCTCCCCTACTCATGCACACTCTATCAAAATAAGTAAATAAACATTAGAAAAAATATTTTTATTTTTTTTAACGTTTATTTATTTTTGAGACAGAGAGAGACAGAGCATGAACAGGGGAGGGTCAGAGAGAGAGAGGGAGACACAGAATCTGAAACAGGCTCCAGGCTCCGAGCTGTCAGCACAGAGCCCGACGCGGGGCTCGAACTCACGAACCGCGAGATCATGACTTGAGCCGAAGTTGGACGCTTAACCGACTGAGCCACCCAGGCACCCCAGGAAAAAATATTTTTTAAAAAGGAAGTGAGTCTTAGAGGGCAGCAAAATTCTCTCCTTCCATTCTAGTGAAGCTACTTTTCTTAATGGTGAACCGAATCAAAGAAAAGGGAGACATCTCACTATATCTCAAGTGATTTCTGCCAAATCCAAAACTCTTCAGTGACACATAGAAGAAGAGTCCGGTAAACCCGCTCTGAAAAAAATGTCAAATGCTGGTTTCTAAACCAGCTCACACATGGCAATAACATAATTAGTACAAATAGCTACATTTCCATGAAGATTTCCAGTCAAGGAGCTTCGCAAATTAATTCCACTGGAATGATACCCCTTCAAACAACTCCACCTGTCTTCCATAATCACTACACATACACGGGAAGTCTAACTGGAAAACCACACAATAAGAGTTCCGGATGTACCAGGATTAGGAATAAAGAATACGTCTGAGGGGCACCTGGGTGGCCCGGTCGGTTAAGTGTCTGACTTCGGCTCAGGTCGTGATCTCACAGTTTGTGAGTTTGAGCCTTGCATCGGGCTCTGTGCTGACCGCTCAGAGCCTGGAGCCTGCTTCAGATTCTGGTCTCTCCCTCTCTCCCCCTTCCCGGCTCACACTCTGTCCCTGTCTCTGTTTTTCTCTCTCTCAAAAATACATTAAAAAAAAAAAAAAAAAAAAAAAGAATATGTCTGAAACTGTGGGAAGAATTTTAATATCTCAAACTGTCAGAAAACAGAACCATTTCATCTGATAGGCTATGTTAGGACCTACGGTTGAACATAAGGACAGAAGGACAGAAGGCTGACCTGGTATGCAGACAACAATGAAATGGAACTCTTTAGGGGCAGTGGCTCGGTTGGTTAAGCGTCTGACTTTGGCTCAGGTCATGATCCCAGGGTTTGTGAGTTTGAGCCCTGCATCGGGCTCTCAGTGCAAAGTCTGCTTCAGATTCTCTCCCCTTCTCTCTCTGCCCTTCCCCTGCTCGTGCCCACTCTTTCTCTCTGTCTCTCTCTCTCTCTCTCTCTGTCTCTCAAAAATAAACAAACATTAAAAAAAATTAAAAGAAATGGAACTCTTTAGTAAGTGAGCCAACCAGAACTCACACCCTTTATATGAATAAAGTTCCATGAGCTATGGAGCTTTAAATTTCCATGGGCTATAATATTTGCATGAAATCCATGAAACAATGTGTTATGGATTGAAGCTTTCAAATCTGATTCAATCTGATCTGAGGGAAATCTGAATTAAAGGTTTGAACCAAACCGTAAGGCAAACCCCAAATTAATTCAGGGTATGTTAATGCCAACATTTTGTTTTACAAATAAACCAAAGTTCTTAATTTTTAAAAATTAAGTTACTTTCAAAGAAAGTATGGATTCGCTTTGTAATTCACAACAAGAGAGTACAGTAGCACAACCACCACTTAACAGAGACATTTGGTTGATTTATTCAGCAGGTATTTATTGAACACCTAATATGTACTAGCCTTTCTGTGCTCAGGAGATAGTGACGACCTCAGTAGATTACACCACTGGCCTCAGGAATCCCAAATTCTAACGGAGGGAAACATAAAAATCTGGAAAATAAATAAACGCACACAAAAACTTCAGACTTTAGTTTCTCTGAAAGCAGGGGTTGGCAAACAATGGCCCGCAGACTGTTCCGGTAAGTAAAGTTTTATTAGAACACGGTTTATGCATCATCTGTGCTGCTTTTGTGCCACCGTGGAGTGCTGACTAGTTAAGACATACACTGTGTGCTCCACAAAGCCTAAAATATTTGCTGTGTGACCTGTTACAGAAAAAGTTGGCCAGCTCTGTAAAGAAACAGAAAGGGTGCCCTGTAAGGTGACCGGGATGGAACGCGAGCATAAGGTCTGGAAAGGACTCACCGAGGCAGTGGCATCTGAGTCGAGAGCTGAGGAATGGGAAGAAAACAGGGTTTTAGGCAAACAGAACAGTATGGAGGTGTGGTGGGTGTTCTTGTTTTATTTTTAGTGAAGTATTTTGCCTTAAAGGTGATGAACATGTCACCGGACGGTAGCATTAAGAAAACCTCAAATGGTAAAATAAACAAACCCAACACTTTCCACTGGTGCCTTGTGCAAGGTGATAAAAGCATTTTCAAGTTGTCTCTGGATTTGCATTCAAAAGAGGGAAGGGGTCCACAGGGTTCAACAAGCACCTCTGGGAAGAAGGAACTCATTGGTGCCCTCGCCATAACTGCCTCGCCTTGATTTCTGTGGATGAAGGGTCGAGCCTAAACGCATTTCTTCACAAAGTCTTTCTCCTTGCTCGGCCTTGTCTCCAACTGTGATTTCCCTCACCTCCACGTCTTTGTGCTGATAGGACACATCTGCTTAGAACATTGCTGGGCATAGCTTTTCCCAGAAAAGGTATTCCGATATCATCTGGGGAGAAGCAGAGAGTCGAGACCAGTGACTCGGAGCGAGTAAGATAATGAGGGAATCCAGACGTCTACGCGAAAGCTCTTGTTTATTTCCACCCACACGTAAGTGGCCCTTGTCGTGGGAGCATCGGATGCCTTGCTGGCCAGAGATGACTGTTCTCCTTCCGTGATGCTCCACGTCTCCAGGTGGGGCCCTTCTCCGTAAGGTTAAAAAAACCCCGCTTTACCTTTTGTGTGGTATCTTACACCAACGTCTCTTTGAGTCTCAATTCTCACATTATAGTGGAAACTGTTTCAGATGAAAATCCGTACTCGGCAAGCGTGTCCTTGCCTCTGTTAGAAACCTCATGCTCCATTTTCATGATACTTGCTTTTCTCCCGATGGCCTTGCTGGCCTTCTTTGTAACTTCACTTTGTATTCCTTTCTGTTCAATACTTTTCAAAGTACTGAGAGTTTAAAGAGGTACAATAAATCCCAGATCAGTTTTTAATGACCACGGTAAGCCTGCTTGTAATATGTCAGTAAGCTGAACCTAAGAGCCAATGGGGAATAGGCTATTTCTGCCTTAGTAATTGCCTCCACAGAAAGATTTATAATGTCATTATCTGAATCTACAAGAAATAACTCATAGAGCTGAAATACCCTAAAAAAATATTACAATTCTCTTAAAATCTAGTCATTCATAAATGCTAAATCATAAAACTTTTTTCAAGATGTTTTATGTTAAAAGTAAAACCCAGTAAAAATATAAATGCTCGTTTCTTAATCAGATTCCTCATTCTTTATGTATCTGTTTGGAGCTTTGCAGTTTTCTGGGCTATATTTACAAACCTAACATTTGGCCGCCAGAATCTCCAACCACTACGAGAAGCCATGGTGTCTGAAAAGGCATTTCTCGTCACCTTTTTATCTCTGTGTGATAGCAAGGAGGAAGGAGGAAGAGGGTTAGTTAGTGCGGCAATAAAATTAATTTCAGCAATAAAAGTCACCTTTTCCCCTAATTTCCCCATGAAAAAAACCCACACTAAACTTCCTGCCAAATGCACCCCAGAGCTGTGTTAAGCCGTTTCTGCAGCTTTCCTTCCGCGACCTCCTCAACGTTTCCAAATCAAAACAAGATCAGTCATTTCTTTCAAATAGCAGGAAACATCCTCCCCAATTTGTCCAGAGTTTAATAAAAAGCTGGTAGCCACATTTCCTCGTCTCCCTATGCCATAAAATAGAGCAACATTTATACTAATTTCTGCAGTGCAAAATGTTCTTTGCAGGAGAGGATCTATTACGGTTTTAAAAGGACACTTAAGGTGTTTTTCATAATTTGGAAAATCATATTTTCTCCCTTTAAATACAGTAATTTGGCGCAAACATGAACAGTGAATCAGGCTTTTTTCAGAAATTCCTTCTTTCCTCCCGTTGCCTACTCAAGATTGGGATTTTATTCACATGTTTAATATCTAGAATTGCAGCTAGGCCTTTGAGGGGGGTGGGGATGGAGAGAGAGGGTTATTCACAAGCACACGGGGAAAAAAAAAAACCTTACATCTTTTCTTTGCCATTCTTGTTGCTGCCCCTTGGAGCTGACCACCATTATGCCATTCCTTGATTATTATTTCCAATTCAACATCTCCGTAAATGGGAAATCAAGCGTCTCGAGGTATCTTTTTTTTTTAATTTTTTTTATGTTTATTTATTTTTGAGAGAGAGAGAGAGAGAGAGAGAGAGAGAGAGAGAGAGAGAGAGACAGAGTGTGAGCGGGGGAGGAGCAGGGAGACAGGGAGACGCAGAATCCGAAGCAGGCTCCAGGCTCCGAGCTGTCAGCACAGAGCCCGACGCGGGGCTCGAACCCACGAACCGCGAGATCCTGACCTGAGCCAAAGTCAGACACTTAACCGACTGAGCCACCCAGGTGCCCCTCTCGAGGTACCTTGATTCAACATATCCCAAATTGAACTAACCTTCTTTCCAGGAAAGTGCCAATCTTAGCCAATGACACTACCTGTCCATCTGTTTCCTAGGAACCATAAACTGAGGCCGAAAGACCAGACCTCTGGTCTTCTATCTCTCACCTCACGCATCCAGATAATTATGGAGAAAATGCCTACCTCCAAATATCTCCCAAATATGAGGATTTTCTTCTACCACCACTACCTTACTAATTTCTCACCTGGGCAACTGCAGCTACCCGCCAACTCATCACCCTGCACGTCACTCCCTTTGGTGTCCACAAGCCACACAAAGGCCAAAGAGGTCTGCGGAAAACTCAGATCTGATCACAAGCCTCTTCAATGGCTTTTTAATACTCTGGGTAAAATCTAAAGTTCCTTTCATGGCTTCCTTCAGAACTTGGTGACCGATGGCCTCTATGACTTCATGACATTGCTTTCTCCACCCTGGAACCCTGCCAGAAGCTGGAATCCTGGCCACTTTTTGGTTCTTGGGGTACATCCATGACGTCTTATCCTGCTGCCCCACACATGCTATTCCTTTTGCCTGGAGTAGCCTTCTCTTAGCCCACCTCCTTCCTCACCAAACTGCTCAGAATGTGGTCCTCAGAGAAGTCTTCCACACTCCATGGTCTAGAAGAGCTTCCCTTGTTGTACATTGTCTTAGCCACCTGCGTCTTTTCTCCTATAGCATTCACCGCATTTGACGTCATTTGCTAAACGATGGCCCCCTTACCTGGAGGCGCCATGGTGGCAGGGAATATCTCTTTTCTTTTTTTTTTTTTTTTTAATTTTTTTTTTCAACGTTTATTTATTTTTGGGACAGAGAGAGACAGAGCATGAACGGGCGAGGGGCAGAGAGAACGGGAGACACAGAATCGGAAACAGGCTCCAGGCTCCGAGCCATCAGCCCAGAGCCCGACGCGGGGCTCGAACTCAAGGACCGCGAGATCGTGACCTGGCTGAAGTCGGACGCTTAACCGACTGCGCCACCCAGGCGCCCCTCTTTTCTTTAGCACTGTATCCTCAGCCACTAGCAAAGAATACCTTGATAAATATGGGATGGATGAATTAATGTTATTCCATAATTCATCTTTCTATGTTGATCTCTACCCCGTCCATTCATCCCCTCAACAAATATTTATTGTAACTTACTTATGCCACGCACCATACTAAGCATTAGGATGAGCGCGTAATATACTAGGATAATCAAGACAGAGTTCCTAGTGGAGAAGCAAATTAATTAATTGACTAATTAAATTACATAGTATACATATTACATAAACAATATTTATAAATATATATATAATATATATGGTAATATTAGACAGTATTGAGAGCTGTGAAAAATATACCAGAATCAAACCACAACACTTCAAGGAGGGTAAATGTGGAGAAGGAATTGGCCACAGACAAATCCAGAGGAGGGAAGGTCCAAGCCAGAGGCTTAGCAAGTAGAGGGTTCCTTGGTAGAAATAAGATTTATGGGATCAAGCAGGACAGTGTGGCTGGGACATTGTAATCTGGGGGCACAGATGCCTAAAATGAGGTGGGGCCAGATCACACAAGACCATGGAAGCTGCGGTGTGGAATGTGGATTTTATTTAAGTGTCACCGGAAACCATCTGGCAGAAGGAAGGAATGACAGGGTTGGATTTTTGTTTCAGAAGAATAAGTCTGTTTCTGCTTTTTGGAATGGGGATTAGATGGGGGCCATGAGTGAAAGCGAAGGTAGTCAAGAAATGGTTTTAATTTGGATGCAAGCTTCAAGACTTCCCATTGTCTATGGGATAAAGCTCCAATTCCATCACGATGGAACGAGATTTTAGGTTCCCTGAGGCCTGGCCCCTGCTACCCCTGTAGGCTTACCTCTACCCACTCCTTGGTGGCCCCTGCACTGTCGCTGGTCAGCACACGGCACCTTGAACCCACCTTCATATTTTCCCTTTAGCATTTGACATATACCGACTTTTCTTTTTCTAATTTCCCCATAGCATGTGTTTTCTCCCTCAAACCTCATCTTCTACCCGGAGACATCAAAACGCTCTTGAAGACCAGAGCAAATTTTCTTCTTCCTGAACAATGGGCCATATCTTTAAAAAAAAAAAATGTATATATACTGCTTGCCACTTCTTGGATTATTGCTTTCCAGTATGGTTTACCTCTTGTTTAGTTATCTCACCTTCCCTGTGGGTGCCTATATCCCATTTCCTCAAGCACAGTGCAAAACCCCCAAGGGCAAAGACTTTCCTTATGTTTCTGCAGAAACCTCCCCACAATGGCTGCCATGGCGCCATACCCACAACATGGCACTCTCTGCTGATCTGCTGTGGAGGCAGCGCTAAATGCACTTGTAAGAACTGAGGGAAACATCAAGTTGCCTCATGACTAGGTAAGTAAAGGAGCTGGAAGTTGCAGAGATACACTTCAACAACAACAACAACAACAACTCTGCTTTTTAACAGCTTCTTTCCTGGAAGCCTCTTTCCTATAAAAACCGCCAGCTTTGAGTAGAAAATCGGATATGGAATATGAAAGAAGCTTGATGCGCTGTTGATCATTAGCTCTGAAATTCTAATCTGGCTTGAGATCAGAGATTTGGAACTAAGCCCCACGGAAGGAGCAGCTCAGAGAAGCCCACTAAGGAAAGGTTGCCATGGCCCTGGATAAATTCGGTGCTCACACGATGTGAGATTTGAGGGTGGACTGTGGAGAACAGAACTGAGGCCAGAGGAAGGTAAACCCTGGTGAAAAGAGAGCCATCAACATAGCCCGGCTGTGCTGCATGTCAGAACCGTGAATTAGGTTTGGGGAGAACTGGCCTCTGGCTTCTCATTTCTTGCCATGTGTCTTCACCTACTCAAGCGGGCATTTCACTGACAGGTTAAGACATTTAACACAAAATAACAGAAGGACAAAGGAGCATGGCTGACTGAATCACAGCAGTGGTATTTCTGTTCTCCAAAGGTAGTTGCCTGCGTTTGCCATGCTGAAAGTCTGTAAATGGGACCCTGGAAACTCATGGGGAGGAAGGATGAGAGAGATCTAATCAACTGTATGCAGAACAAGGAACTGGTGGCTACTGGGAAAATCTCACTTATTTTCCAAGACTTTTTTCTTTTTTTTTTTATTTTTTAACGTTTATTTTTGAGAGAGACAGAGCGTGAGTGGGGAGAGGCAGAGAGAGCGGGGGACACAGCATCCAAAGCAGGCTCCAGGCTCTGAGCTGGCAGCACAGAGCCCGATGCGGGGCTCAAACCCACAAACTGTGAGATCATGACCTGAGCTGACGTTGGATGCTTAACCGACTGAGCCACCCAGGTGCCCCCCAAGACTTTTTCTAAGAGAAAGAAGAAGGTAATTCAGGAAACATGGATGGAAGGAGGTAGTCACAAACCGCTCCCCTGGGATTAAGAAAGCTAGAAACCCTGGTGACATCCTCTAAATCTAGAGACTTAGAAGACTCTATTAATTGTGCAAACTCCAGAACAATTCACTTGATCTTGACACTATCAACATTGGGGGCTGGGTTATCCTACATCGGGGGGGCTATCTTGTGCAACATAGGATGTAGGCATCCCTGGTCTCCACTCACTAGAGGCTTGGAGCCCATCCCCAACCAGCTGTGACCAAAAATCTCTCCAGACATTGCAAAGTGCGCCCTGGAGGGGAGGGAGGTGCAAAATCACCTCCAGTTAAAAATCCCTGAGCTACCGTCAGACAGACTTGGGTTTCAGTTTCAAATTTGCCATTTCCGCATCTGTAAGATGGGAATAAATATCAGCCGCCTTAAAAGGCTGTGGGGAATAGTTAATGGATGAGATATGTAAACCATGAGCACAGTCAGGCACGTAGTAAGTGCTCGACAAATATCAGCCATCGCTATTCGTGTTACTATTATTTATTGGTCGTGGCCCAGGAAGAGAATTCCACACTCTTAACGTTAGTTTTGGCTCCTTTAAGCGATGGAAAGAAAAGGGAATTGTTTTTCATGTGATATTACTTCTCATGCCTGCTAATGAAGAATCATATATATCTCGCCATGTAATTTCTCACAGGTGAGCTCAAGGCCCCTGAATTCTCTTAATCTCACACCACAAATAACTTGGGCATCAAGGAAATCTTCCAGTATTTGCCATCAAGGAAAGAAAGAAAGGGTTCATTTTTTTTTTTCTCATTCAAGTCAATTTCCAAAATGAAACGGTAGACGAAAGTCACGCACACCAATTACCTAATTGTGAAACTGATCTTCACTTAAAGCATCCCTGTTTTTGACATAAATAGTCGTGAAGTGGTAAGTTTTCAGCATGATTGTTAGGCTGATTGCTGAGTGCCAGATATCAGAGGCTAAAGAGGTTTTAGCCTGGAGAATTACTCTAGCATCTTTCGGTTGAGGGAGAATCACTTTCAGTAAATTAAAATAAGCTACGTCCTCTACGTCGGCCCTAGTAACGTCCCACTTGGGTGTGAGAATTTGTGGTCTCGTGGAGGACCAGAAATGGGGGACGAGATGTGGTACAGAGAAGAATCATTCGTTCTTTAGTTCTCCCGGGATTGATTGTGTTTTGTTTTGTTTTTAAACTGAGAAGAGATATGAGTAGAAGAGTAGGAAAGGGTCTCTAACTTTGTAAACAAAGCTTTCTCTTGTATGTGACCTTCACAGTTAAGCCGGAGAACAAATGGTAAAATGATGCAGGTAAGCTGTGTTTCCATGGAAAACAACTAGATGTACGGAAATTCTACAATGCTTACCAAAAATAATGTATCTGCTCATCAACGCTGTTCATTGGATTGGTAGACTTGTTCTGCAAAGGACCAGACAGTAAATATTTTAGATGTTGGGGGCATATACAGTCTCTGTTGCAACTGCCAAATTCTGCTATTACAGCACAAAAGCAGCTATAAAAAAATATGTAAACCATTGTATACAAAAATGTATATAAAATATGTAAAGTGAGGTTGTGTTCCAATAAAACTTTATTTACAGAAACAGGCAGCAGGCTGCATGTGGCCCACAGGCCCTTGTTTGCTGACCCCTGCTGAAGGTAAAGCTCCAGAGAATGGCCAACCCCAATGCCACTGGCCTTTGTTATTATATCTGTCCCTTCAGTGCATTTATGACCCTCTCTGTGCAAATACCCTCAGGGAAATGATAAATACACGGCAGCCTTTTCATTTTTGTGTGACTGGACAGAATGATCGAGAAGGCTGCTCATTTTAACAGAATTATTCCAATGTCTTTGCAGACTAAATAAGCCTAGTATGGAACAGCACATTTAATTTAAGTTTTCCCCTCCAAAAATAAAAAGCAGTCATGTTAAGAAATCCCATCACTCAACACTGAGAGGAAGCTCCTTCAAGTCTTCAGAGCTAAGGTAATTACTGGCAAAGAACCCCTGATGAGAGATCCTTGAGAAATGGAAAATGTACCCAAAGAACTAATAAAACCCCCGTCAATTGCTGTTAGATACCTCTAAATAGAATGCAGGGAGGAGATAAGGGTTACAGGGTTATAGGGTTGCAGGCATCCAGCTCAAACAGAAAGTCAGAGGGAAGGACTTCAAGAGAGTGTTGTGGACAAAGAGCTGGGGGCACAGGAGGGAATTTGCAATTTCCCCCAGGATACAGGCCTAGAATACAGTTCATAGCCCCAGTGTATGTCGGTTACTGGTACGGGTCAAGAGAGTAGGGGAGCAAGAAAGGGGGAAAATGCCATCATCTTGGAATGAGCTATATATGTGGAAATAGTTGACAATTTAAAACAGTGTATGGGAAGGAAGGAAGGAAGGAAGGAAGGAAGGAAGGAAGGAAAGGAGGAAAGAAAGAAGGAAGGCAGAGAAAGAGGAAAGAGGGAAGGAAGGAAAGAAGGAAGGAAGGCAGGCAGAGAAAGACAGGAAAGAGGGAAGGAGGGAGGAAAGAAAACAGAGACCAGCAGATGAGCAGCCCATGAAATCAGAACATAAACGGAGAAAAAGTGAACCTAATTAATATGGAAGAATACCGGAAGTCTCCGGGCCCCTGTCCATAAAAGGAAGTAGTTGGGTGCAGGGCTAAATTCACCCTCCAGTAGGAGACCCAGACAGCACCTCTGTGTGTGGCAGAAATGGGACAATGAGTGATGAGCAGGTCACACACCTGCTACATCAGAAGGGAAACCCTCTAGGTGACATCACGGAGCCTCCTGACCGTCAGAGAAGATAGGAGATTCCCAGATTTTCTCTCAGGAGCATCTCTAGGTGGATCTGTGAGTTTGTCTTTTTTTTCTTTTATTTTTTTTAATGTTTATTTATTTTTGAGAGAGAGAGAGACAGAGTGTGAGTTGGGGAGTGACAGAGAGAGAGGGAGACGCAGAATCCGAAGCAGGCTCCAGGCTCTGAGCTGTCAGCACAGAGCCCGACGCGGGGCTCGACCCCACGATCCGTGAGATCATGACCTGAGCTGAAGTCGGACGCTTAACCGACTGAGCCACCCAGGGACCCCCCGCCTTTTTTTTTTTTAAAGTGAGTTTTTATACATAGCCTTTATTCTGACTCGAGACTGTGAAACCCAGAAACCACTGAAGTTCTCAAGAAAGTGTCTGTGGTGGAGGGTGAGATTGTTCACCGGGTACCGGCGTGATCCTTGACACACCCCAGCCTCTTCTGCAGTTAGCTTGGGGCCATGGGACTGCGCTAAGGCCAGTGGATTCTCCTGAAAAGGATGGAACCTGCGTTGAGGTCTGGCACTTTAAAATGAACCATCTGCCCTCTACTGCTCTCTCTTTCCTTGCAATGGTGCCCTCAGAGGATGTGTGTTCCAGATGCATAGCTGAAACGTGGAAGCAGCCCAGACCTTGAATCGATATTTGGGCAACAGCCATGTAGGCGACTCACTCAACCCCCAACAGACTGTGACATGAGAAAGGTACCTTTTTTGTTATTAAGCCACTGAATTTTCAAGGTTACTTGTCACCTTAGCATTGGCAGGCATGGCCCTGATGTCATCCCACTTTGACTAATCGATTGGGACCCAGATGTAGATGATGACAGAAAGCCCAACTCAGAATGGCTTGAGTCAAAAAAGAATTCAGGCACACCTGACCCAGAGCTTAAACAATGTAAATAAGAATCACATTCGCCCCAACTCTCGGCTCACCTTTTGGGGTCAGAAGCCTTTGGCTCTCCCCGGCACCTTCAGATCCAATCTCCCCATGGAAAAATCTAGAAGAGTAAAGAGTCTCTTTTCTTGTGATAACCCACAATGACCTCAGGATTTACTGTGATTGGGCCAGCTCAGCTCGCCCTGGACTTGAACTCACCCTTGTGGCTATGAGAATGCAATGTCACAGTCAGCTTAGGCCTGGTGCATATGCTCTGCTCCTGGAATGAGGGAATAGCCTGTACCAGGAGGGGAGAGTTTCCCCAAATGTAACACCCCTGTTGCCAGGAGAAAAGGGAAGGAGATATGGAGAGTAAAAATGCAGTCTCCAGTGACCTGAAGAGGGAGGTAGTTGTCACGACTTTTGTATTCAGCGGGAGCCCAAAAGTGCCATTCTCTAACCCCCGTGAGAACATTTAGCTCTCTAAATTTGAAGATTGGGGGATTCCAGTGGCTAGATGATGTTATTTTTAAGGTTATATTAAAAATGTCCCACAGTATCGGATGCCTGGGTGGCTCAGCCGGTTAAGTGTCCAACTCTTGATTTCGGCTCAGGTCCCGATCTCACGGTTCATGAGGTCGAGCCCCCTCATCAGGCACTTACAATGTGGAGCCTGCTTGGGATTCTCTCTCTCCCTCTCTCTGCCCCACCCCTGCTCATGCTTTCTCTCTCTCTCTCAAAAGAATAAATTTAACACTTTTTTAAATTAAAAATGTGCACAGCATGACTCACAGGAGCAATGCTATTGTATACCTCAACACTCCTGTTTATCCAAGCATGCCAGCTGATACTCACATCCTCAGTTCTTTAAAACTGCTAGGAACGGGTAGTTGAAGGGGGTGCTGGGGTGGCTCAGTCGGTTAAGCGTCTGACTCTTGATTTCGGCTCAGGTCATGATCGCAAGGTTTGCGAATTCAAGCCCCACATCGGTAATCCCATGCCTGGGATTCTCTGTCTCCCTCTCTGCCTCTCTCTCTCGCAAACATAAGTAAACATTAAAAAACCCACAAAGAGTAGTTGAGAAACACAGGCTGTGATTCAGAGAGATTTTTCTACATCTTAATTCTACCTTTACTGGGCTTTACCTATATGATCTTGGGCACTCTATCAAAATCTCAGAGCCTTCCCTGTCGAGTGGACAGAAGAATGTCTATCGTGCATGGATACAATAAGGATTTAGAATAATGTGTGCAAAGAGCCTGGCAAGGGGCCTGATAAGGTCCCTGCATGAGCAGGGGTGCGGCAGAGACACTGATAAGGTAGTCGATAAAAATGAGTTTTCTTCATGTCTTAGCATTACCATTACTCTACTTCCATGGGGTCTTGTATGCTATAAACTCTCAGTCAATGAACCAGGTGTTCTGTGAGTTACTGTTAGTTCTATAAATGTTTGCATTTAGAGAAAACAATTAGTAAACAGATAGAAGAAAACACAAGGAAGGAAGGGAGGGTGCCAAGAAGGGAGAACAGGGAAGAGGAAAGAAAGTGAATAGGGTTCATTCATTCAATAAACATTCTTGAAGGACTACAATGTGCTAGTCGTCATGAAAGCTATACATCGATAACATAGACTTAATCCCTCCCTCCCTGGGGTCTACAGTCTAGCGAGGAAAAAGAGATCATCAGCAATTATACATCAAAAGAACAGGGTGCGTATGCATTGAAAAAAGTAAATATTAAGGCGACCAAAAGGATGCAGGATTAGGTAACAGTCGATATGCTTGAGTTCGAATGGTCAAGGAAACTCCTCGAAACAGGTGAAATGAAGCCAAGATCTGAAGATTCAAATTGTAGCGGTTATTATTAGTACTGCTGACACCATTGTTCACTAAACCAAGGGTAAAATCATAGGCCCCTGATTCAAAAATATTTGTAAACCTCAATGATATTATTCTGAATTTGGAAACCTCCATGATATTATTCTGAATTAAAATTCAGCTCAGTAATATTTACGCATTCAGCAAGCATTCACCGTGCACCAGTGTGAATAGATTCAGCCACCCGATGGCTGCAACCAACATGAAACAATTCTTATCAACCTCCACAGAAGAACGAATACATGTGCAAACAGTGCAAATCTCTTTATATCTCTGTTACCACCCTCTAAGTTTGTTTCAACCAGATTTCCTTGTTAACATGAAAGTCATTCCTGTCCATCAATAAATGATCATGGAATGATGCCTTTATTTATTTTGTGCATTTTCTGATTCCCTCTGCTAGAATATAAGCTCTCAAAGGGCAATGTGATTTTCCGCATGTCTCCCTACTACATCCCCTGAACCTAGGGAGGCACTTGACACGCGCTAGGCACTCAATAAATTGCTGTTGAGTGAATGAATCAATGCACAGATAACTGTGTTTGCATTTCCCCAAATATATTTGCATTACAACTTGTAATTTCACACTGGGCTTAGTCAATGTTTTTTAACACACTGACACTTACAATCAAGACTCAGAGTCTTACTTATGCTAACAAATGCTGATTCTTCCTAATATACAGTATTGCTTTTCCCAGCTCTGAATATTAGCTTCTCATTCAATCATTATGACAGATATTTCTGAATAAATAAATAGGGTCCCATGTGTAGCGGCGTCTATTGTAAAACTGATCACTTTGATTCTATTTCGTTAGGGGCTGGATACAGGATTAGAAACCTTCTGGGAAATAAAGAGCCATCACGAAAGCATACAAATAATTGTGGGAGTGGAACCACACTCTGACAATGGACATGGGTCTCCCCAGCGCGAAAGCCCTGAAAGGGTCAGAAAAGGAGGGGGTCAGGAGTAGAAAGTGTGCTCAGGACACTTGAGTGGGGGGTCTCCGCAGTGGTGAATGCCCTTAAAGAACCAATCACAGTTGAATTGGCATGTTTAAGTCATTTTGGCAACGAGGACTGCAACCCTGTCTCCCGAATAAGATACTGCTGCTCTAGCAGAACAAAAGAACCATTAATGCCACCAACTAACCCGTGTAATTCTCATTTACACCTCTTTATTACCTTCCATATACTTCGTGAGAAGCATTACACATTCCATTAATTGTTAACATACACGCAAGTCAAGATCTTTTATTATGCGAGGTCATCAGTCAACGATAACAGAGATATTGATGTATTAGGCTCCTCATCAGAAGTTGAGCAACATTTCCATGCAAGATGATACATGGACCTTTAAAATGTACTCAATAATATTGAGTCTCAGTATTCCATTGCTTTTCTCTGGATGTGCATTTAGACCTTATACATCTATCTACCCACCCATCCCTTCATTACACATTAGGTATTAATTTTCTACTCTCGGGGCCAGGATCATGCCTGTCTTGTTCACTTCTGTGTCCCGAGGGCTAAAACACAGTGGGAGCTCAATAGACTGTTAGGCTTGCAAATAAGTGAGTGAGGATGTGGTTGGCAGAATTCTAAGTTCCCATGACCTGGTGTTGCTCCTGTGGTAATGTCCACTTACGTGGCAAAAGAATTTTGCAGGTGTCATTAAGGCTAATCCTCAGTCAGTCTTAAGAAGGAGACTTAATCTAATTACATGAGAGTTTTCTATGGCTGAGAATGGAATGGGAAGTCAGTATTTCAAAGCATACTTACTGAGTTTAAAAAAAAAAACAACTATACTGAGTTATAATCAATATACAAAGAACTGCACAAATTCATGTGTACAATTTGATATGTTTGAACATAAGCAAACACCCACAATTGCATCACCACAATCAATCATCAATGATAGACATATCCAATACCTCCTAGAATTCCCTGTGTCCCTCTGTTGTTTTTTTTTTTTCTATTTATAAAAAACACTTAACGGGAGATCTACCCTTTTAACAATACTGTGCTGTTATCTCCAGGCACAGCCTTGTACAGCAGATCTCCAGAACTTCCTCATCCAGCAGAACTGGAACTTTATGTCCATGAAATAACAACTCCTCACTCCCCCCAGCCCCCAGCTTCTGGCAATCACTATTGTAACCTCCACTTTGTCGTGACTTTGACTACTTTAGATACCTCATGTAAGTGCAATAATGCCGTATCTGTCCGGGGACTGGCTTCTTTCATTTACGTAATATCCTCCACGTTCATCCATGCTGCAAATGACAAGATTTCCTTCTTTTCATGGCTGAATACTATTCTACTATATCTGTACACTGATGGAGGAAGCAAAGAGAGGACCAGAGAGAGAACCTGGGACTCAAGGTGACCTCTGGCTGAGAGCCAGCAAGAAGGCACTACAACCAGTCCTAAAACCCCCAAGAAACTGAATTCTGTCACCTACCTGAATCAGCTCTTAAGAGGATTCTTCCCCCCCACCCCCACCCCACCCAGGGCTCCAGAATAAGACCCCAGCCCAGGGCACACCTTGATTCCACTCTTGTAAAACCCTAATCGAAGAACCCAGTTGAGCCCATCCAGACTTTTGACTTACAGACCTGTGAGATAATGCACAGGTGTTCTTTTAAGCCACATTTGTGGTAACTTGTTACACACCACAGATCTCTACTACTGGAGAAATTGGGGGAAAATAATGCTAGTATAACAACATAGTATTTTGATCTCTTGAAAGCTTTACATAAAAATAAATAGAGGGGCACCTGGGTGGCTCAGTCAGTTAAGTGTCTGACTTCGGCTCAGGTCATGACCTCGCAGTTCATGGGTTCCAGCCCTGTGTCGGGCTCTGTGCTGACATCTCAGAGCCTGGAGCCTGTTTCGGATTCTGTGTCTCCCTCTCTCTCTGCCCCTCCCCAACTCATACTCTCTCTCTCTCTCTCTCTCTCTCTCTCTCTCTCTCTCTCTCTCAAAAATAAATAAACTTAAAAAATTTTTAATTAAAAATAAAAATGAATCAGACTATAGAAATCACGTATCAGAGTTGGTCAACTGGGAAAGAAAGAAAGAAAGATTGAAAGATTGAAAGAAAGAAAGAAAGAAAGAAAGAAAGAAAGAAAGAAAGAAAGAAAAGAAAAAAGAAAAGAAAAGAAATTACCCAAATAGCAAAACCATGAACAACATATACAACAAAAGCAGGTAACAAGGCATTTTAGAAACCCCAAATTTCAAGAGCCCTGAGTCTTTGGCGGGTCAGACTCTGCAGAGAAGAAGCAGAGGAAAGAAATGTGGTGTCTGCAGACCTCAGAACAGGAGAAACTCTAGAGAGCCAACAGGAGCTCCCTGGAAAGCACAGTGGGCCAGTGTGGGGCAGCAGGCAAAACCGGGAATGCCATGATCCCTCTGAGAGCCAGTGAGTGCCAGAGGCCAGTGTGAGCTCAGAGAGGGAGGTTACCCAGGCCACATGAACCCTCAATGGCAACCAGCCAAAATCCCCTTCCAGGATTGGGCCCCACCTCAAGGAGAGTCTACTGGGAAGAGGTTCAAAACTGAAGGTTCAGGTAAAAGTGAGTGTGGGGGAAGGAGGGAGGTTGGAAGAAGAGCCAGAAAAATCTCAGAAAGGAAGCCACCCTACTTACAATGTACCTAAAAACACAGATGGGGAGGCTCTGTGGGATTGGAAAAACTATCCCAAACCACATTTCCTTCTCGAAGTTCAGGACAATTAATTTCACATAAACGTGACAACAGAAAAGTATGGAGGTCAGGTCCCTTGCAACATTACAAGAGGGAAAAAAAAGAGAACCAAGAACCAGTAACGTTCTTACAGAGATGCGAGAATACCAGAAAGAAATGCCCACAAAACAGATCAAACCGCAGCCTGCTACACTATACAATAAAATTATACAGTATCTGAGGGGGAAAAAACCCAACACAGCACAAATCCGAATTAGATAAGTCGGAAATGAGGTAAAAGAACACAAACAATACTTATAAATAAAAAATATCATTTTAGAAAATGAAAACCAAGATATAAAAATATGTAAGATTAGAACAATGAGCACAAAATTTAGCACAATATATAATGCCTTAAGACAAACAAAAGGCTGAAAAAGAAATTTTTAAAAATTAAAAAGAAACAAAAGGAGATAAAACGTTTAAAAGAGAGGACAAATATTAAAGACAAGCAGAGAAGATTTAAAAAAAAAAAGGAATGGGAAAGGGGATCCCTGAGGGAGAAAACCAATGCAATAAACAAAACAAATGCCAAAATATATAATTTAAGAAAAGCTTCCTAAATTTAAACACCATAGATATTTGAAACTAATTATTGAAGAGGTGCACCATGTACCTGAGAAATAGCGAACTGAAAATCTCCAGGATATATTCAAATAAAATCTGTCGGGCTTTCAAGCAAAAGGAATATCGTTAGAACATTTTAAGCAAAAAAGGAAAGTTATTTACAAAGGACAGAAAATCACTGTCATCAGATTTTTTGACAGTAACACTTAATGCCAGAAGAAAATGAAGTACCATATTTAAGATACTTTAAGGAAAGAAAATGTAAGCTAAGGATTTTATATCTAGCAAAACTGACTTCCACATAGGAAGGGCACAAACTATCATCATGCAGGAACTCGCGGCAAAAATCAGAACCTCTACAAACCACAGAGTTCCAGTGCTTCCCTGTGTGGGGACAAGAGCCACAGTCCTGAGTGGATCGGACTCTGTAGGGAAGAGGCAGAGGAGAGAAATGGGGTGTCTGATGGATGTGAGAATAGAAGAAACCCTTAGTGCTACTTGAAAAATCTAGCAGAAAATGAGCTTCAGACAATCAAAATGACTAGAGGCATCCGCAAGAGGACTGGATGGGGATATGAAACATACAATTCCCTGTAGGTTTGAAGATAAAGGAGGGTTAAGGGGTGGAATGTAGTACGCAGAGAACCTGTGCTCAGACCCTAGGGATACAATATAATAATAATACAAAATGGGTGGGGATATTAAGTGGGGAAAACATGTGAAAAATAATTTTAACAGTTTTAAGGAATCATATTGGTTATAGTGGTTTAGTACCGTTATTCCAAGATTGTTGTGTAATCGGACATAAGGAAATGAGTAATTATGAGATATTATCATTTCATCACCCCCTACATCTTTGAGAACCAAAATTCTCCACAAGGAAGAGGAAACGCAGATATAACATAGAAGAGGTTCAGCAAAATCCTGTAGTGCTGAATCTGAATTGGAAGTATCAGTAGAAACTCATATGGTATTTTATCTTCTTCTTGGTTCTTTATTCTGTGAACACCTAAGACCAACGACCAGCCAAATAGAAGGGGCATCCCTAGCACACGGGTTGTGGTCTTGAAATACCACTTTTAGAGAGCTGGGGCGGGGAGTAGGGGGTATGGAGGAAAGAAGGAAGGCTTCTTCCAGATCTGGAGCAGAAAATGCAGGCGAGTTGAGAACCTCTTAGGCCAGAAAGTGAAGGACCTATCAGGGTCACGTCAGAAGGACTCAGGACCCGACTGGAAAAGTCTCCCACTGGCAAAAAAGGAATAATTTGAGCTTCATTAAGATAATTGCAAAGGATTGAAACCCATCATATCCCTCATTGTGACATAAT
The DNA here is from genome assembly GCF_022837055.1 of Prionailurus viverrinus. Lineage (NCBI taxonomy): Eukaryota > Metazoa > Chordata > Mammalia > Carnivora > Felidae > Prionailurus > Prionailurus viverrinus. The sequence continues at coordinate 9,606,783 of NC_062563.1, forward strand.
GACATTAGTAATAATATAATAGTAATACTAATAATAAAACTAAGTGGTCTCCTAACTAAAGGGAGGATGATGGAGAACCTATTTGTTATGCCAGAAACTGATAAAGAAGAAGAACGGCACATTCATCTGCCTTTTCTATATAAACTTGCAGTAGCTTCTAGGAACTCAAGTGGAAGATGAGACAAAGTATCTCTTTTTAAAAGTTTTTCAAGTTTTCTCTCTCTGCCCCTCCCCCGTTCATGCTCCGTCTCTCTCTGTCCCAAAAATAAATAAAAACGTTAAAAAAAAAAATTTAAAAAAAAAAAAAAGGGGCGCCTGGGTGGCGCAGTCGGTTAAGCGTCCGACATCAGCCAGGTCACGATCTCGCGGTCCGGGAGTTCGAGCCCCGCGTCGGGCTCTGGGCTGATGGCTCGGAGCCTGGAGCCTGTTTCCGATTCTGTGTCTCCCTCTCTCTCTGCCCCTCCCCCGTTCATGCTCTGTCTCTCTCTGTCCCAAAAATAAATAAATGCGTTAAAAAAAAAAATTTAAAAAAAAAAGTTTTTCAAGTTTTATATATATATATTTATATTTAATATATATTAAAATATATATACATATAAATAAAATTATATATATACACATACATACATATATATACCTATAAATAAAATAAGTTATATATATGTATACATACATTATATATGTATGTATGTATGTAAACAAATCAGCATTTTATAAGCCACAGTGAAAAATCCGATGTAAGCATCATTCTTTAGGCTGTGTCAACAGCTGTGACACTAAAGGAAAGATGATGATCACACATTTCATGCCTCCTGATGAATGGACACACCACCCACCAAAAGCCTTGCCAGAGACGCCGGACCCAAATCTGACCAAGTCTCTAGATTTAAATGTCCATTTGCGGAAATACAGTGGACATAGGAACATTCTCAGCTGCACCAAGAAGATGCAATCACAAAATCCAGACTGTGGGAAACTACAGGTTAAATGCCCTGGGTCCTCCACGAGTAAACTGCAGTGAAAATAAAGAAATAGAGACGGAACCCGTAGATTCAAAGAAACTTAAAAGACATTATGACACCAACACAAAAAGAGGCAAGGCCTGGGGATAAACACTTGAGTGATAAAAATAATATAAAAACAAAAGGAGATTACCACTGTGAAAGCCAAGATTAGGAATCAGCAAGTTTTCCTGCAATAAATATTTTTTAGGCATTGAGGGCCGGACAGCCTCTGTTGCCACCCCTCAACAGTGCCTTTATGACGACGCAAAAGCAGCCAAAGATAGAAAGGAAATGAGTGGGCATGATTGTGTTCTAATAAAACTTTATTTACAAAACAGGTGCAGGCCAATCCCTGTTCAAGATCATAGTAACTGTGGGTCAGAGAGAGGGAATTTGAACTGGGATACAATACATGTATGGGCTTCTGGGGTGACCAGCAGAGTTTTATTTCATGAGCTGAGTGGTTGTTTATTATAAATGTGTTTAGCTTACATTATTGCATTATGCTATATAATTCTTACGTGTGGTTTTGAGTACGTGTTTTATTTTAAAATAAAAAGTAAAATCAAGTGACTCATGTAGACAGTGACTAAAAATCTGCTATTCAGGTTTCCAATGAAAGATGACAATTACTTGCCCTCCGTGTAGTATTTTCTCTTCAAAGAGGCCGAGTGAGCTAATGGTAGCCGAGGTAAAGTGTCTGGGCTGCAGTGACATCGCTAGGATTCGATCCCAGTTTCACTAGGACTGACTGTGTTGGTTACGTAGGTGTCACCTTGACGAGGCCACAATACCCAGGTATCTGGTCAAATGCCAGTTTAAATAAATGTCACTGTGGGGCTCCTGGGTGGCTCAGTCGTTTAAGCATCCAACTTCAGCTCGGGTTATGGTGTCGCGGTTTCTGAGTTCAAGCCCCACGTCGGGCTCTCTGCTGGCAGCTCAGAGCCTGGAGCCTGCGTTGGATTCTGTGTCTTCCTCTCTCTCTGCCCCTCCCCCATCCATTCTCTCTCTCTCTCTCTCTCTCTCTCTCTCTCTCTGTCTCTGTCTCTAAAATAATAAACACTAAAAAAAATTTTTAAGGTCCCTGTGAAGGTATCTTTTAGGTATGCTTAACATTTAAAGCAGCAGACTGAGTAAAGCTGATTACTCTCCATTTGTGGATGGGCCTCACCCAATCAGTTGAAGACCTTAAGAACGAAGACTGAAGTCACCCGAGGCAGAGGGAATTCTTCCTTCAGGTGGCCATCGGACTCCAGCTACAGCATCACCTCTTCCCTGGGCCTGCAGCCCGCCAGCCTGCTCTATCTGTTTCAGACTCAGCCCCACAATCTCTTGGGCTAATTCCTTAAAAATACACTTCCTGTTGGTTCTGTTTCTCTGGAAAGCCAGGACTAACACACCGAACTGGGTAACCCTGAATGAGTTTCCTACCTCCTCTGTGCTCTGGATGCTTCATTGCTAAAGTAGGACAATAACTGCAACAAATACCAGACTGTAAAAGGTAGTTTCTTGCCCCACGTGGGAGGAAGCCAATCGATACTCCCCCACCACCCCGTCCTGACATAATAAAGGGATGCCGGGAGGGGTAGCAGCCACCTCGACCATGAAGATGAAAGCCACATGCTGAGGCATTGCAGACCAGCAAAAGGAAAGGAGCCCGGGACTCTGATGTCACCACTTACCCATCACACCTGGTTGTGAGACAAAACCGCTAGGTTGAGCCAGAAAACCACAATGGTTCAACTTAACACAGCCAACCCTACCCTTCACCTTTGTAGTCAAGCAGGAAACAACAGACACAATAATGAGCTAGCGCGTTGTATTTAGAGCGAATGCCTAGTCATCATTACCATTCTGGGCCGTCCCTCCATGTTGGACATCCTATCAGGGCTCAATGACGCTGCAGCCATTCCTCCAGATAATCATCTCAGCCTCAACTCTAGAGGAACGAAAGCATGTCTCTCCCACAGGCAGCCGACAAAAGTCTCAGTCTTGGTCCTCAATCGGCATAGGAAATGCTGCTCTAGCTTAGACCAGTTAGCGCCCAGGCCTGATGCTGATGGTTGGGGTTAGGGTTGCCTGATTTAGCAAATAAAAACACAGGCTGCCCAGTGAAATGTGAATTTCTCGTACACAATGAATTGTTTTTAATATAATATGTCCCACGCAGTATTTGGGAGACAGCTGTACTAAAAAATGATGTGCCGTTTATCTGAAATGCAGATTTCACCGGGTATCCCGTATTTTCGGATGTCCCTAATTGAGGCCCATCACGTCTAAATACTTGAACTGGGAGCTGTGATTCATTCAATGAGATTCTGGGGCTGTCTTACTGAAAGCAGGTGACAGGGCAGAAAACACACACACACACACACACACACACACACACACACACACACACACTCTCATAGGTGTCCTCTCTAAACATCTCATGTTTCTAAACAAAACAACTTATAGGAACCACAAGCTGAATATCTATAACCTATAGATCTGGGGAGAGAGGGAGGGCCTGAAAAAGCAGGATGTAAAGCATAAAAAAAAAAAAATCCTACTTGTATCTAAGGTAGATATGATCCAACCACACCGATGTTTATGACAAAAATTTTCTATTTCTTTTCCTCTAGTCATTCAATTGCTGGATGAAACCCCCAATAAGACAGAAAGGAAATCATAGCACAGAGTATAAAGATTCAGAAAGAATATAATTATATGATAGGTGTGTGTGCTGTAAGCTTGCTCATATCTATCTTTCTTAAAAATAGATTGCATAAAGAAAATCTCTGATTTCATTGAAAACAATAATTATGTCAGTTATACCAAGAAAAGGATTACAATACTTAGAATTTGGAATACTCAGTAACTCACAGCTTGGTATTCTGCATATTTGTTGCAAACCGGAATATTCTGGTATGATAAACAGCAATGTGTATATGTGTGTATGTGTTTGTGTGTGCACATTTATGTACATATATGCATATGGCCTTCGCCTGTGATCCAGTTGGATCTAGAAAAATCCATTTCTGAGATCTGATAGGAATTAACAATATCATGTGAGTTTCAATGGTCTTAAATTAGACAGCTCTTAGGATGCCAGGATTCAAGTCCTTTGATTTTATGTAACTGACACCTTCCGCGCAGTACTTTAGCCAAGCAGGCTCTACAACAATTAAATACGAACAAAAGGTACCTAGTACTGACATTACGGCAAATATATATAGGATGTACGCTTAATTGTCTCCGCCTGTATAAATTCCACTCACAGCCTAAGCAGAGCCTCACTTCTCTTGTCCTTTGTGCAGACTCAAGCTCTGTGATCACGGGGAGATTAGATGCAGCTCTTTCAAAAATGTGGTGTTTCAAAATGGACAAAAGAATTTGATATATGACAACTGAAAACTGTTTTTGTTCTAAAAAGAAACACGAAGGAAATCTGTTTTCAAAACACCTCATTGAATGGGGAAGATGGCATTATACACGTATCTCTTCTCTGTTTCCATTCCTTTATCCTGTGTTAAATGAGCAGCTATTTTGCGCCAAGCACTAAGCACTGGGGACACGGGACGGTGTGGGGCATGCTGGCTACCCTTCTGAGAAGAGACGACCCCACCCCAATCTTCCGGGCTGGTCACTTCCACAGCCCCTGACGTGTTTCACATGTTTTGGCCTCCCGTTCACTGAAAAATGCTAAGAGGAATTTCTTGGAGTGAGGTATGTTTTGCCTTTGTTGTCCAAATGCTAATATGGTCCCCTCTTGTACACAGCATTATTTTAGATGAGACGCAGGTGCACATTTCAAAAATTTCATTAGCTAGGGGTGCCTGGGTGGCTTGGTCGGTTAGGTGTCCGACTTCGGCTCAGGTCATGATCTCGCGGTCCGTGAGTTCGAGCCCCGCGTCGGGCTCTGGGCTGACAGCTCAGAGCCTGGAACCTGCTTCCGATTCTGTGTCTCCCTCTCTCCCCTGGTCATGCTCTGCCTCTCCCCTGGTCATGCTCTGTCCCTCCCCTGGTCATGCTCTGTCTCTCTCTTTTTCAAAAATAAATAGGGGCGCCTGGGTGGCGCAGTCGGTTAAGCGTCCGACTTCGGCTCAGGTCATGATCTCACGGTCCGTGAGTTCAAGCCCCGCGTCGGGCTCTGGGCTGACGGCTCAGAGCCTGGAGCCTGCTTCCGATTCTGTGTCTCCCTCTCTCTCTGCTCCTCCCCTGTTCATGCTCTGTCTCTCTCTGTCTCAAAAATAAATAAACGTTGAAAATTTCATTCGCTAGATATATTTTGTATCGGTGCGTACCTTTTATACCTGTTGCCATTTCTATTTCCTTTTACAATAGATTTCCGTGATTCAAGACAGGGTTAGAGACCAAGGCGAAGTAAAAGATAACACAGGGGGCACGTGGATGGGCAGCCTGACTTTCAGGGACTCACGAGTGGGAAACGCTGTCTTATGTAACTCTGGGGACCCAGAGAGAATCCTGCTGGAATTTCTCCTGGTGTGTCTGCTGGTGCCGAGATGCCTTTCATTTGGGGACAAAGTCACAAGATCCTTTGACAGATATTGCAAGGTAAGATGCAAGGGCGAATGCCCCTGGGAGGAAGAGCACATGACGCTTAGAGGACAACGTAAAACTGGGTGACGCCAGGCTTCCTGATGTTTTTAGGGGATGCCACTGGAGACCTGAAAGGTGTCTGGGAAGGGGTTAAAGGGCAAAGAGAAGCAGTGGGCAGGTGAGCCCTGGTGAGCACTGAGTGCAATCATACAGTGATGCGTAGAGCGACCAAAAGGATCTAGAACGTTCTTGGTGCTTTATGGAGAGCAAAGTGCTTTGCACACTTCCTTCAATCTCCCCAAATGATAAAACCATGAAGCGGTCGGCACATTGTACATTTGAGGACATATATGACCAGAGTCGTTTAGTAACTTGCCCCAAATCACTCAGCCACGCCAACTTGAATCCAAAAGTCAGTTCTCTAATTACCTAGTCTGTCTTACAGTAAAGGATGTAAAGGAACGTGATTCATCTACTTGATGGACCACTGCAGCCCTTTGCTACTCTCCCGTGGGCCACAGACCAGCAACAGTGGTGTCACCTGGGAGCTTATTAGACATGCGGTATCTCAGGCCCCACGCCAGACCTGCTGAATCAAAATCCGCACTTCACAGAGCTCCCAGGTGGTCCATGTGCACGTTCAAGTCTGAGAAGCACTGCTGAAACCTTTCCTCCATTCATCCAAGACAGGAAATTGACTTAAAAAAAAAATAATAACAAAATCAAGAATAAAATCACAGACGGGACGGGTACGAACCTCCACGGACAAGGGCGGGAAGAAGGAGGGAGGGAAGAAACAGAGGGAGGGAAGAAAAGAATGAAAGGACTAATCACCTAGCAATCTGGAAAATATAGACCGTACTTCAGAAAACACTGTGGAAATATCCTTTTCCTCTTCTCGTTTTGAGCACCGATGTTTCGTATTTCTCAGGAAAGGGGGCAAAAAGCCAGAGCACACATACACCGTATAGGTGCAGTTTGAATGTGCCACAGAGCCCCCAGCGCCTAATGAAAGCCTTTTAAGTAAATCTCACGGAGCTCTAATCTCGCGGAGCCCATCCGTGTTCTTCTCTGCTGTTCTTATTTAATTTTTAATAAGAACACTTCCATGCGGCTCGAAAGCACGGCTCAATTAAGAAATATTCCTACCAGGCATCTTTGAAATCTTACGGCATTCTCTTCCTTCTGTTTCTTGATGACCCTCGGTTTGGTTGCGGAGGGTGGTTTATGAGGAGGGGGGGGGGGAGCAACGAAAGCTTATTTTTTAATTGCAAGTTCAATTTCACACTGTTCTTTGTGGGATGGCAAGACTGATTTTCAAAGACAGAACCGCAACTTGTTCACCTGCTGCCAGAAGGCTGCAGAGGAATATCTCAGGATTGTATTTTGAAATTTCGAGTGGCATCTTTGATCTGATTCCTTAGGTATTAGATGCCCTTGAAGTTATGTCGAGGTCATGAGAAATAATTCTAAATGAAACAATTGTTTCTGAATCCTATAACCCCAACTACAAGTATCTTAAAGTAATCTAAATTTGAGTCTCTTACAATGCTTAAGGTTTATAACAGAAGAAATACCCGCCTGGGTCTTCCTGGCAAAATTTACCTAGCATTAACGTTTCCTTTCTAAAGACCGGTTTCTAAAGATTTAAATCCAGCCACACATTTTCGCTATATGCTCACATTTTTCAGCTGGGAATTCACGGTCTCATCTATATCAGTGTATTTATACATCAAGCACATACACGCATGCACGTGTGTGCGTGCACACATCAACGATAAATGGTACTGCCCGCGTTGGTTAGTTTCGAAAGCACAAAAGAATAATGTTTAATGTACATAATTATGTATTCATTATTTTCATCTGTAATCCATTCTCTGCCTGACATGTAAGCAATCTTACTAAACTAGGCTTAATATAAATGGGACGATTATATATAGAATCATGAGGGGAGAAAACCAGGTAAAATAGCATTAAGACAGACATCACCATACATCAGAGCTATTGCTCCACTGACCATCAATTTCGACTTTGTCTATCCTCATGGCAAAGACAAAAAGAAAACATACTTTACTCTATGCCTCATACTTCATCATAGGAAAAACCATACAAATGCATCACAAGTAAAATGTTCTCACGCCCAAAGGAAATTTTCACATGGATCTATATTTTGGGGGCCTCAAGCAACCTAACAGCCAATGTCTTCAAATTCGGCTGCACGAAAGACAAAATACAGCAACACGGATTTCTGTTTGGACAATCCTTGTAAGAATATCTCACAGAAAGAGGGGATTTCTGTAGGTAGATGAGGTAATGCTATCCAAAGTTTATATAATGGGGAGATGTCACTGATCTTGGAGTAGATCTTACAAAATGTTGAATCCTCCCTTCAAACACCAGGGGTACCTGGTAAATTCATCAAGGCTACTTCCCAGTTTAGCAAAAGCGCTAACATTCCAGTTGACTTTGCCAGAGACTCAGTGTCTTTAGGAAGCAAATATTTCAAAGGCATGATTAAACTTCCTGCAGGAAGAATTTAGGAGCTTGAAAGATCATTTAACTCAGACACAAAGCATCTTTTTAAAAATAAGTTTACTGACGATGTTTATTACATAAAATCTACCCACTTCAATGATTTTTAGTAAATTTACCAAACTGTGCAACTATCACCATAATCCAGTGACAGAATGCTCATCACCCCAAAATGCCCACGTACAGTTCATCTCTACTCCCTCCCCCTATCCTAGGCAATTGCTAACCTACTTTCCGCCTTTTTTTAATTTGCTTTTTTGGATATTGCATATAAATGAAATCATACAACATGTAGCCCCTCGTGGCTGACTTCTTTCGCTTTGCATGATGTTTTTGAGATTCAACCAAGTCCTAGCATGCATCAGGACTTACTTCCTTTTTACTGCCAAATAATATTCCACTGTGTGGATATACCACATTGTCTCCATTCACCAGTTGCTAGACATCTGGGTTGTTTCTAACTTTAGCCATAGTGACGCTTCCCAGTTTCCAGAGCCGTGCGACATGCGAGAGGTAAATTAGGAACAAGTTTTGCCAAATCATAAATAATTTTCTGCACACCCCCTGTTTTCCCTCTGCCCCTTAGCTAATGTTTAATCATTGCAAGAGCTGACACTTATTCAAGCCTTAGGGTATGTGAAGCTTATTATGAGTTCACATCTGAACCCTTTGGCAATTAATTACTCAAGACCGTGCAGCTGGGAGCGCGTAATACAAGGGCTCGAAACTTAGCCGTTGGACTCTCGAGGCTGCATGTGGTCATGGTACGCCACTGCCTCTTCATATCTCCATGCTGACCTCCCTTCCTCAGGGAAAGTCTCTTCCTGTTCCCCAAACAGCTTAGACTCCTGCTAAACGTCACGTACACCTCTGTGCTTCTACAGGACATCCTGGTAATTGACATTTCACGGCCCTATTTCCTTCCAGGCTGTAGGTTCCAGGAAGACAGGGACTTAGACTCGGCTCCTTTCTTCCCCTCTGTTTTACCCTAGCCTTATTCGGGTCCATATAGGCATTCAACAAACATGTGCGACACAAATGAGTCATTTTTTAGTAGCATAACCTCCTAAAGTTCACACCAGGATAAGTTCGACAGTTGCCAAGCATTTCCAAAAAAACCAGTATGAGATTCCTACTTTAGTTAGATCATTGAGCATAAGCACTTAAATATTGGAACACATTTGCCACATACAAAACTTTGATTTTGGTCTATTTTGAGGATAAGCAGAGCCCTTTAAAGTGAATTAACCAATGGGTTGGTTTCCTTTAATGGGGTTGAAACACCAAAGCCATGCCATGATCTTAAGAGAGGATGCTGTCTTTCCTGGTTATCAGTAAGAAATGCTTTTCCTATACTCCTCGGTTTTGTGCTATTTGGGCCCCATCATACTTTGTTGGGGGATGGGGGGAATCTGTCCTGTACATTGTATAACGCTTAGCAGCATCTCTGATCTCTACCCACTAGATGCCCGTAGCACCTGCCCTTCACCCCCACCCCAGGTGACCATCAAGAATGTCTGCAGATATTTGCCACATGTCTCCCAGAGGGCAGACTTGCCTCGGTCGGGAACCACCAGTCTTGGCATTTTTCCGAGTATATCACATGTATTAGCTCATCGACTCCTAACGACCCCATGAGGTAGGTATCATCATCATCCCCATTTCAGAGAGTAAAACAGAACAAAACAAAACCAACTTTGCCACTGCAACTTTAAGGAAATTACCCAAGGTCACAGAATCCACTCTCCACTCTACTGCCTGTTGCTGGTTAGAGGGGAACCCTGTGGTCACTCGTAGCTGCATGAAGGCAGGGGACAGCAATAGCACATCTGGCTGATTCTAATCCCAATCCCTTGCCTTCACATAGTAAATGAGTACATCCATGTCACTGGCTTAGAACATGCCTGGGACACAGTAAGAGCTACCTCAGTGACAGCTGTTGTAAACATTATTATTCCCTGGGTCTGAGCACGTTGCCGCTCAAATGAAACCTGGGTTTATTAACAAGAGAGAAGCTTGGGCTAGATGTCATTCTAGAACATATTCTATAATAGCATGTGACACTGTCAGCAGCACCCCCATTTTCTAAAGCCAGGGGATCAATTTCATATAATAGCTCTACTAAGATATTGAAACATAAGTAAAATAGGAAGGGAGTTAATAGCCCTCTCATATCTTATATCATTTCAAACTGGAAATCCATCCATCATAAGAACTTAACTGTTTACTGTGAGTTTAGAAGTAATAAAATGTCACAGGCTTTAGGAGGCATTAAAAGCTTGTGCTTTATTCAAAGAATATTCAACATACTTCATCCATTCCTTCTGTTCACGAAGCCAAAAACCGAGGAGAAAATCATGATGCGGATAGAAACAGATGCTCTCTCTCCCTAACCACTTGCCCACTAGAGTAAGGACTAGGGACTGGAAATTGTGCTCAAACCAATGAACAAGAATTTACTTATTCATTTAACTACATACATGTATGCACTTGTCTATACATTGGAATATGTGCGTGTGCGGGTTGAGCTCACACTCTGAATCAGACAGAGTTCAAGATACTGAGGGTAGAGCGGTAAGAAAACCAGACAAAATTGCCTCCCCTCGTGGGGTTTACGTAGTAGTGAGAGACAGAAAAAGCACAAGGTAAGTATAACCACCTAGGTTTTGAACTTGGATGGAAAGAGCCCATTATATTCTGGCTTCCTTCCTTAAATGATATGGAAACAAAAGCTTAGCTGAGGTTGATGAAGGCTGGGAGAATGTTACAGACAACATCAAGCCAAAAAATGCTGATGAACCCCTCATCTTACAAATAAGAAAACTGAGCCCAAGACAAAAGTGCTTTGCCCACGGTTACCGCGTAGGAACCAGAAATCTTTCTGACACAAAAAACCAAAACAGATGGAAATACTCCAATTGAACTCATTTAAACCAAAAGGAGAGTAATTTGGCTCCTACAGCTGGCATATCCAATGGGTAAATCTGGGTTTCAGGTAAAATCCAGGGCTTCAGATTATATTGTTGGGACCCTGACTCTCCACACATCTCTCAGTTCTGTTTCCTTCTCTGATGGTTTCACTCTCACCGAAGCTCACCCTGGAAGTTTACAAAAATGACCCCTGGCAGTTCCTGACCACCAGGCAATGTAACATAGTCTCCAAGAGTTCAGCTCGGCAGCTGACAAATTTCAGATCCCAGCTCTATCATTTGCAAGCCGTGTGACCTCACGCATATTCCTTTACCTCCCGGGGCCTCAGTGTTTCCATCCGTGAAAGGGGGACAAATATGAGTACATACAAGACAGGGTTGTCGTAAAGACTGAAGGTTGTTGTATGTGAAACTATTCACGTAATAGTGCGTTCTTCAAGCAGTGCCTGGCAGACGGTAAGTACTCAGGCATCTATTACTGTTGACGGTTTATCGGTTCCAGTGGGAAGAGCTTCTCCTTTCTCAGTAACTCATACTAGGCAGGAAACGGAATTCTTCCTGCCCGGGGTTGTGGGCTTGTTCCTGAGCCACTGGAGCTGAGGTGGTAGGACACTCCCACTGGCCAGGCCCGGGTCATGGTCCATACTGCAGCCATGGATGTAGGAAGATGAATGAGTCCTGTAGAATCCCACAAATTGCAAATGAGGGGAAATGGATTCCCCTAGAACAGGGGGATGCTAGGCTGACAGGCAAAAGAGCTATTCATTCCAGAGGGCGTTGGACACGTAGGGGACTGAGACATGGGGGGGGGGGGGGGGGGAGGGGGGGAGGTGACATGCCAGAAGTTACCAGTGAAAATACACTTCATGTCAGTACAAGGACGGATGCCCTGGGAAACAAAACCAAGTTTAACGTTTCCTCTGACGTCGTTGTTTTGGGGGCAACATTTTGGCGGAAGGTGCTAGGGTGTTGACTTTGTGGTTACGTTTCTTTCGGAGAGCTAGCTATTATTTTGCCCATTTTCTCTGTCCAAACTTTCGGGGGAAGTCTTGAAACTTGATTTTATAGCTAATGTGACAAACTGGTTTTTACATGGGACAAAATTGACTCGCAGATGGCCTCATTTCACCCCACAAATTTTGTCAAAGCGAAAGTAAGTTGTCCAGTGTTTAAGAATAAAGAGACTTCTGGGGCACCTGGGTGGCTCAGTTGGTCAAGCGTGTGTTTGACTCTTGCTTTGGCTCAGGTCGTGATCTCACAGTTCATGAGATTGAGCCCCACGCCGTCAGTGTGGACCCTGCTTGGGATTCTCTCTCTCTCTTCTCTTTGTCTTTCTCTCTCTGTCTCCCTCCCTCCCCCACCTCTCTCCCTGTCTCTCTCAAAATAAATTTTTACAAAAGGATAAAGAGACTTCAAATTAATCACAAATTTCTGGTTCCTCCCTTGACAAATTCAGACACTTGTGCACTTTGGGACTGAATTCCCACACGGACACGGATGGAGTCGAGTTGCTCCTTCGGACAAAGTCGGTATATTCTAATGTCTTGCTGCTCAAAGCGTGACCCACGGGAACTTGCTGGAAAGGCACAGTCTCGGGCCCCCATTCTGGATCAGCACGAACAACATCTCCAGGGTAGTTGAAGGCGCACTCGAGTGTGGGAAGCACTGTACTGTCCGCATTTGGGCCTCGCCCGCTCCCCTCACTGACGGTCATGACCAAGGGAGTCCAAACGCAGCATTAGCTCACACACCCTGAGAGTGCACATCGCCTTCAGTTGTGTGCCTTAGACACATCTCTTGCCTGACTCCAGTCCTGGCCCCGTAGAGGGCCTTTAACTTAACCGTCAATGGCCTATTTCCATAGTGCTAGGAACAGAAGGCGACACGGAAACATCTAGCACAACTCCATATTTTTGTCATTGGAAAACCTAATGCTGAAAAAACCTAATACCCCGGGGATGCAAATGGCCCCGAGTTGAGCGTCTGATCCATGGCAGAGGAGAAAACCCAGGGGTCCTGTCATTGGGGCCACTTCCTACCACGCCCAGCGGCCCCTCTCCCCCGCTGGCCGCAGCTTCTGGGTCCGCTTGTAGAAAAGTGACAAGGTCCTGGAAGAAGGTTAAGGATTGTGAAAGTACCATGGTTATTCCTTAACCAACAGATCATTACGAATGGTTGCTTGTTGATCAATAACCTGGTGGCCTAAGTAACACAGATATCCTTAAAGGAACTTGAGAGGGTATTTTCTTTTACTTGATGAGAAAGTCAATTTTTAAAATAATCAGAGGCAAAGATTTCCTAGGTTCCACACCAAATCCATACAGGGGGTCGGGGGGGGAATGATAAATTGGCCTTGATCAAAATTAAGCAAGATGCTACGAGGAGAATAAAAAGACAAGCTTTTGGGGCGCCTGGGTGGCGCAGTCGGTTAAGCGTCCGACTTCAGCCAGGTCACGATCTCGCGGTCCGTGAGTTCGAGCCCCGCGTCAGGCTCTGGGCTGATGGCTCAGAGGCTGGAGCCTGTTTCCGATTCTGTGTCTCCCTCTCTCTCTGCCCCTCCCCCGTTCATGCTCTGTCTCTCTCTGTCGCAAAAATAAATAAACGTTGAAAAAAAAAAAAATTAAAAAGACAAGCTTTTGACAGAAAAGAAATACTTGGAAATCATGTATCCGATGAAAGGCTTGTATCCAGAGTCCATGAAGAATACCCAAAATGCAATCATCAGAAGGCAGACTAACACAAAAAGTGGGCAAACGATTTCAAGAACTGCTTCACCAAGAAGACATGTGGAAGGATTGCAAATCAACATGTGAAAAGTTGTGCTGGTCATTAGGGACCAGAAATTAAAATTTCAAAGAAGTACACAACTGTTTAAATATCTAAAATTATCAAGCTGGCCAAACTAAGTGTTGTTAATGGACTCACGCTACACGGCTGGTGGGAATACAAAATAACTGAATATCAATTATACCTCAATTTTTAAAAAATATATATACTAAGAGAAAAATAACAACAAATATTCTTTTCCTTTTTTTTTTCAATTTTTTAATGCTTACTTATTTTGGAGAGAGACAGACAGACAGACAGAGCATGAGCAGGGGAGGGCCAGAGAGAGGGAGACACAGAATCTGAAGCAGGCTCCAGGCTCCGAGCTGTCAGCACAGAGCCCGACGCGGGGCTCGAACTTGGGAACCACGAGATCATGACCCAAGCCAGTTGGACGCTTAACCCACTGAGCCACCCAGGCGCCCCATGGCTGTTTTTTAAACACAACGTACCACGTATCTACTGCCCAGAGATTTCACATTCACTGTTCCCTCTGCCTGTAATGCTTTTCCCCAGAGATTCAAAAAGCTTGTTTCTCAATACCTTGTCTGTCTTTGCTCAAATGTCACAATCTCTACATATGAGCTTACTCCGTCTCTTCCCCCAGAGCTCCCTTTTCCTATCCCCAGCTGTATCTTCCTGCTCCCCACTTAGTATCTGGCATACTATCTATTTTGTGTCTTTATCTACTTAAACACCGGCCTCTGCCCTCAGAATGTAAGCTCTCTGGGAGCCGGGAACTGTTGACTGTTTTTACTCAGGGCTCTATTTCCAGTGCCTGGAATGATGCCCAGCAGGTATTAGAAGCTCAATAGTATTTGCCGAATATTGATCCAGTTAGGTCTTTACCTTTCAGGGGCTCACAGGCACCTTACACTGGCATTTTTGCACCTCCCCGGCAGGTATATATTCTGAGACTCCACTATGAAAAAAAGTCACCGACCGAAATTCTTTTTGAGTTACCAGTTCACACAACATTCGAAACCCCAGAGTAAATATGTGAGAATAGACGCAACAGCATTTTATAAGCCGCAAATCACTACATTATTGTTTTAAGTGATCTCTACGTCCAGTGTGGGCCTCAAACTCGTGACCTCGAGATCATGACGGAGGTCATGACGGAGCCATGCTGACGGAGCCAGCCAGGTGCCCCAGAACTACACTACATCATTATTAATAACAAGACTTATGTGACTTTTCTGAGTCTGGGGTGACTTAATTCTGAGCAAGTCACTCCTACGTGTCTGGACCTCACTTAACCCACCTGTAAAATAGCAGTTTAAACTCAACAATGTCTAGAATCTTTAGGGCAGTTCAGCTTAGTGCCAGAGAATATAGATGGTTACCAGACAGACCTGGGCTCAAGTCTTGGCCATGCCCAAAACCCCCCACAGATCTTGGGAAGTCACTTAACTTCTCTCAGCCTCACTCTCTACATCTGTAAAATGGGGGGGGGGGGGGAATGTCCCTGCCTCTTTGGAAACCATTAAGAATAAAATGAGAGGGGCTCCTGGGTGACTCAGTTGGTTAAGCATCCGACTCTTGAGTTTGACTCACAGTTCCTGAGATCTAGCCCCATGTCAGGCTCCGCGCTGTTAGCGTTAACAGCCTGCTTGGGATTCTCCCTCTCCCTCTCTCTCTGCCCCTTCCCCAATCCCTCACTCTCTCTCTCTCTCAAAATAAATAAACAAACTTAAAAAAAAAAGAATAAAATGAGATAGTACCTGAAAACCACCAGGCATACCGTAAGTATCCAAAAAGTGATATGTATTATAGCATTGTATTTTCCCTTTTTTCCCATCTTTAACACAATGTCACTTTTATTGGATATTCCAGTCCCTTCTACCTTCTATGAGAATTTTATTTCAATTTTAATTCAAATACTTCTAAATCTTGAAAGTGAATGAATTAAAGCTGCTAGCCAGTAAAACTCAATTCAGTATAAATGCTCCCAGGTAGAAAGTTTCCAAAAACCATTGAGCCCCACCCACCCATCTGGGCCTGGAGAGTCAGAAAGTTGAACCACATTACATACTGCTCTATTTTAAATGCCACAATGAACTATACAGGCTTAACTGCAATTAAATAGTCCCTGCTGACCACTGAATATATAGTACATCATGTTCAAGAGAGGCAAAACTGTCAGATTAGTGGAAATTCATTTTGGGATTGCTGGGTAATTTCAAGAGCTGACAGCCAAAGAAAAATCCATGATCCCCTGTGTGTACCAGCATATATCACTCTTTAACAGCAGCTGTTTGGGAACTCATAATGCAGCAGTCTTCCTGATTCCAAAGTTCACTCCCAGAACAGAGTTGGAAAAAAAAAAAATGTGAGTGATGAGATCATTGTTTTAAATGGTAAAAAAAAAAAAAAAAAAAAAAAAAAAAAAAGGAGAGAGACCCTTCTTGTACCAATCTTAGCTAAACAAATTGGAAGTGGGCTTCTAAAGCTGGCATAGGCTTTGGAGGCCAGTCACTTCTGAGCTGAGGACTGGGGGCCCTCGCCCAGGTAACCGTTCTGGACATTGGTTCCAGACAAGCGTTCTGGACGTTGGTTCAGAACTCTAAATGGGACCTAGTTGTTTGGAGTCCTTTACCTGAATGTACATTTTTTTCAGATAGTTTTCTCAAAGTCACTTGGCCCTAGATAGGAGTCTTCAAACTCTCCCCAAGAAGATACTTCCTAGGTGAGAATTTTTTGATGGGCAAAAAACATTTCACTTAGTCGATAAGCCCTGGAGGGCTAACTAACATGTATGAACTGTTCGCTGTGTCCCAGGCACGGTGCTAAAGGCTGTAGCCCTACGGCATTCTTCTAACGCTTCGTTGGAGCTTCTGAAGTCTGTGTTCTTGTACCCGCTATGCAGATGAAGAAGCTAAGGCTTGGAGAACACGGCAATAGGACTGTGATCCTAGCACCAGTACACTAGATTAGATTCTAGGCCATCTACTCTAGAGGAGAAGTCCCCAACAGGGGTCATCTCACACACACACACACACACACACACACACACACACACACACACGCCCCAGAGGACATCAGGCAACGTCTGGTCGTTGCAACTGCACGTTGCAAACAAAGGCTGCTGAACATCCTATAATGTGATGGAGAATCATCCAGCCCCGTATCTCAACAGTTCTGGGAAACGTTGCTCTAAGACAGTGATTCTGAAGTGTGGCCCCTGGACCATCAGTATGAGCATCGCCTGGGATCTTGCTAGAAATGCAAAATATAGGGCTCCACCCCCAGATCCAGTGAGTGGGTTAGCAGCAGCCACTTGCGTTTTCTCGAGCCCTCCAGGCAATTCTGATGTAGACCAAAGTCGAAGAAAACCCCTATTTTAGGGCCATCTGAACATGTGGACTGAGCTCCGCTGCTCACCCTAAAAGCTTACAAAACCTGAAAACCAAACCACAATGAACATCAAGGCTTTTGGTTTGTCGAATGCTACCCCATCAGAATTCTAGATCAGCCACACCCCCTTCCTTGTTTCTGAGGCTACTATAAGAATGCCACTAGCCTCTCCAGAAGCTTCCCGGTGATGTGCAGAAACCAGACAGAATGCTGGTGAGTTCTTCGGGAGCATCCAGAGTCCCCTTCTCAATGCTTCTCGGGTCACTAAGATACTCTTTTTAGCAACATATCAGTGAACGTATATCGGCCCCCCACTTAAGGCAGGTCCTGGGAGAAGTGCTCATACATGCAGCATCTCAATTATTATCGCTAAAAGGGACAATGACGAATACCGTTTCTGGAGGACTTTTCATGTGCGAGACACTTTACCTACATGATCTCATTCCTCACTATGGCCTGGAGGTTAGGTTTTATAATCACGCCCATTTTAGAGATGAAGAAACTGAGGCTTATGTTAGGGATGTTCTATTAGATACAGACATGCTCTAACGGGGTCGCCAAATTCCAGTGTCAACCTTGGGGTTGACAGGAAAAGAGCACCAGGCTGCAGTGAATGGAAATTGTGCCACTAACGACAGCTTCTTCCTTGTTCATAAAATGGAACATTTAAATTAAAGCAACGCTAACTTCCTTCCACATCTAACCAGTTACGAATCATGGTGGTAAGAACTGCTGTTTTCTCGGGATCAGTGCAATGAACACTGTAACTATTGCCATTGATGCTCACATTGATTTCATTACCTTGTACTGATATCAATTTCATTGAAACAGCATCAGAAACTTTTCCTCGTGCTTTTCCAACCATGATCTCCATCCACTTCACCACTGTTTTGTGAGGTACGTGGAAGACATGTTGACTTCGTGTGATATTTGGCCACTAGAATGGTATGTGGGTAGCCAACATTTATTGTACCCTTGCCACGTGCCTGGCAAGTGCTAAATGCTTTATAATCCTTCTCCTTTACCCTCAGGGTGACCCTCTGAGACGAGCATGACTCTCCCCACTTCGTAGATGAGAAAACCAAGGCGCTGAGAGAAGTCAGGACCCAGGAAGAAAAGCCATCGGTGCTGGACCCGCGTTTGACCCAACACCTGACCGCCCCCAAGCCCAAGATCTTAGCCTCAGAGGCACAGAGAGAGCTGGGACATCCCTAATGAAATTTATCACGATGGAGCCTAGAATTAAGTCCAAGCCCCTGCCTCCCATCCTGTGGTCCTGCTTCTAGAGCATAAGTGGACTCCAATCTTTTATTCTGGGGCTGTGGGTGGGCATGGAATCAGGGGCCGGATCATCCTTGCCAGGACGGCAAAGACGCTCACCTCCACCCTGCTCTCTGTGTGGGGGCGGGGCGGGGGCGGATCTGCACGGCGCTTGCTCCCTTTAAACGGATGCACGAGCCCCTTGGGAGATGAAGCTCGTTGGTTCTGTCACTCGTGAGTAATGCACCATAGCTCCCTGGTGGGGAAAATGCCAGATTATACAATAGCATGCTTTGGTGTGCAGCTGTCTTTAGAATAACAAATCCCCTCTTCTGCTTGTGAGCATTACGCTTTAATAAAAACCAAAATAGTGGCCACAAATCCCAGCTCTAGCTAAAGGGCATGCCTTGTAAATTCATGTTGGTTACACCCCTCACCACGCCCCGCCCCCCAAAACATACACCTTTCATAATTCACAGGGAGCGGCCCAGCCTGTGGCTTTATTCACCTTTGGTTTTGGGAGGGGGCTATATAAAAGGGAGCAACGTTTCTCAGCCTCAGCACTACTGACAGGTGACGTTTGGGGCTGGATAATTCTTTGTTGGGGTGCTGGGGATGGGAAGACTGCCCTGTTCATTGTAGGATGTTCACCAGCCTCCGTGACCTCCACCCAGCAGGTGAAAGAAGCCCCCGACTCCAGTTGTGACAACCAAAAACATCTCCAGACACTGCCAACTGTCCCCGGGGTGGGGGTGGGGGGGCAAAACTGCCCACCCTTTGAGGGACCCCCCCCCCCATGTCAACGAGAAAACAATTCGCGAACAGTGTCGTGCGTGGGCGTTAGGAGAATTCATGCCTCACAGGTGAAACCCTCCTTTCCTAAAGAAAAACACGAATATATTCATCCCCGGAAGAAAGCACTGGGTCCCAACCGTGTGCGACATAAAACAGATCTCCTTCTGCAGTGATCCGAGCTCAGCGGAGCCCTTTCCAACCACCCGCCTTTTGGGAGAGCTGCGGGTTCCGCACACTCCCGGCAAAGCTGGGCCGGAAGGCGGCAGTGGAGACTGCTGGAGGCGAGGCCCTTCTCCCCGAGCTCACGTCTCCACTGCGCTCACGCCAACTTCACACGTTCCAAACTTAGAGGTGAAAGCTCGCAGGTGAGACAGGCGAGTGGCGCGACAGGTTGGAAACAGCACGCTCAGGGGAGGCAGAGAGGATGCGTTTCCTCCCTGCCTGCCTTGGGTGGGGGCATGGTGGCAACAAATGGGGGCACTTTTCTTCGCAAGGGGACACTAAATCGGTGCTCACCTCCGGGCACCCTATTTCAGAGGCTCAGTAACCCGCCCTCCCCGCCCCCCGAAAGGCAGTGTCTGTCCACAGAGGTTTTAAAAATGTGGGGTCTTGCCAACATTGAAAAACTGCGATATTGCTTGTAAAAATGCAGGTGTCAGACTTCTCAAGAAAAATAGGCAGTTCCGGGTGCCTTAGGCCGGCAAGTCTGCAGGGCAACCGTGATGAGCTGGGGCTGGGTGGAGGCGCCTCCTGTCGGCAGGGAAAGCATGTGGCAGTTCACCGCAGAAGGGCGGACCCACTCTTCATTTTAAGGTTTTTTGTTTGTTTGTTTAATGTTCATTTATTCTGAGAGAGAGAGCGCGCGCTAGCCGGGGAGGGGCAGAGAGAGAGACAGAGACAGAGCGAGACACAGGATCTGAAGCAGGGTCAAGGCACAGAGCCTGACACAGGGCTCGAACCCACAAAGCACGAGGTCATGCCCTGAGGCTACTCGTCACTTTACACCTGTCTGATGGGAATCCGCAGACGACTGATTTAAGTGCCCCTCCTCTTTTTATTTACTCATTTTTAATTTTTTTAACGTTTTTTATTGTATTTTGGAGAGAGACAGAACGTAGTCGGGGAGGGGCGGAGAGAGAGGGAGCCACAGAATCCGAAGCAGGTTCCAGGCTCCGCGCTGTCAGCACAGAGCGGGACCCAACTCACAACTGTGAGCTCATGACCGGAGCCCAAGTCAGTCGCTTAACTGACTGAGCCACCCAGGCTCAGTTAAGCGCCCCAGCCCCCCTCTTTGTTCTTAACATGTGCTGTAGTAGACGGTGTTGGATATGTTAAAATACATTCAACGCATATATAATTTAGGAAGCATAACAAAACCAGCATCCATGAATCTGCCACCTAAATTTAAAACAGAACATGACCTTGAATATGCTCATTATTTTATCTCTCCCTCTCAGGTACACGTTATTCTG